>NW_028133134.1:0-338904 GCF_964374135.1 Grampus griseus
GTATATTTTTGGACGATAGCTGTCATTTATAACTCTGCAGGTTTGTGAATTACAGTGCCCCTGAGCTCCTTTCTTCAACTCGCTTTCTTGTGACCTGGCCGCAATACCGCAGGATGGCTTCAGGCCCTAATCTGGTTCCGGCACGGCACGTTGAGCCTTTGGTTATTTCCTCTTCCTGGTGGGAAATGAGAGTTAAATTTGCCCGTCCAGACACCTCCAGCTAGTCTCTCATTGGTTCTCGCTATTCCTGTTCATCTTCCGCAGAAATTGCAAACTGGGCCAAACAGGAGGTTAAAGGGACTGACTCTCGAAGTCGGTTGAGTGTTAGTAAAGCATCTCGAATGTTGCACCCGAGTACCAGGGTACGAAAACTGAGACATATTTGAACACGTCTCCTGATCACATGGTTGATCATACTCTAGGTTCTACATGCATGTTTCAGCTGAAGGAAGAATACCTTAAACCTGGGTAGTTGAAACCCGTGGAATGGGTACCGTGCAATATGACTTCAAAGGGTCTTCATTTGCTCAAAGAACCTCTCCAATCCTATCACTGCTGCGTTTATGCCCCTGTGCACATGCTTGATTCTCTTTCAGAGACCTAGCAATCCATAGGTTTTAAGATACTTACTAGTCAGGTACATTCTTAGGCGTTTAATATGTGGTGTTGAGTCCTTTTCGTTGAGCAAGGAGTAGCTCTTGTCTATTCCATATTTGGCTTAAGGAACTTTATCTGTGCTCATTTCAATCTCTGTTTTTATGCAGCACCCCAACTCACCTTTCCCCTTAAGCAAGCATAAGTTGGTTTTCTAAATTTGAGACCCTGTTCTGTTTTGGAATTCAGTTCCTGTGTAGCCAAGTTTACATTCCGTGTATTACTGATATCTTATGATGTTTCTTTTTCTGTGTGACTTAGTTCAGTTAGAATCATCATACCTGAATCCACTCATTGTGCTGCTAAGGGCCTGATGACATAGATTTCATTGCTGAGTGATATTGCTTTGTAAGTAAATACCACAACTTCTTTATCCATTTTTCACTTTCTGCGATGTTGAACTTGTACTGTAAACGAGGTTCTTGTAAACAGAGGCGTCCCAAACTTTGGGGTGGCTGTGTCTTTTTGATTTTAATTTCCCTAAGCTATAGGACCATAAGTGGAAGTCCCCTAGGATCTGTTGCTTTGTTTTTTAGATATTTCAGGAAACACCATACACTTCTCCCGAGTGTCTGTTGGCAATTTACATCCCGCCCATCAGCATAACAAGGCTCCCAGTTCTCCATGGCCTGTCCTGCCTTTCTGGATTTTACACTTTTTTCAGATGGCCCTTTTGACCGGGGGGAAGTGAGACTTCATTGTAGTGCAGATTTCCTTTGCAAGCTTGCTTGGTTGGCCAAAAAGGGCGTATGCGTTTTTTCCTGAATATATTCAGGAAAAAACGCATACGCCCTTTTTGGCCAAGTGCATCATTGTGGACGTTCTGCCTCTTTTCCTATGCTTTCAATGCAATTCCAGTCTACCTCCTGAAATCGGTTTCCTGCAATTCTGCCCGGCTTTCAAGTCCTCTTGGCAGCCTTACTTCAGTATATTTTTGGACGATAGCTGTCATTTATAACTCTGCAGGTTTGTGAATTACAGTGCCCCTGAGCTCCTTTCTTCAACTCGCTTTCTTTTGAGCTGGCCGCAACACCGCAGGATGGCTTCAGGCCCTAATCTGGTTCCGGCACGGCACGCTGAGCCTTTGGTTAATTCCTCTTCCTGGTGGGAAATGAGAGTTAAATTTGCCCGTCCAGACACCTCCAGCTAGTCTCTCATTGGTTCTCGCTATTCCTGTTCATCTTCCGCAGAAATTGCAAACTGGGCCAAACAGGAGGTTAAAGGGACTGACTCTCCAAGTCGGGAGAGTGTTTGTAAAGCGTCTGGAATGTTGCACCCGAGTACCAGGGTACGAAAACTGAGACATATTTGAACACGTATCCCGATCACATGGTTGATCATACTCTAGGTTCTACATGCATGTTTCAGCTGAAGGAAGAATACCTTAAACCAGGGTAGTTGAAACCCGTGGAATGGGTACCATGCAATATGACTTCAAAGGGTCTTCATTTGATCACCGAACCTCTCTAATCCTATCACTGCTGCGTTTATGCCAGTGTACACACGCTTGATTCTCTTTTGGAGACATAGCAATCAATCCGTTTTAAGATACTTACTAGTCAGGTACATTCTTAGGCGTTTGATATGGGGTGTTGAGTCCATTTCGTTGAGCAAGGAGTAGCTCTTGTCTATTCCATATTTGGCTTAAGGAACTTTATCTGTGCTCATTTCAATCTCTGGTTTTATGCAGCACCCCAACTCACCTTTCCCCTTAAGCAAGCATAAGATGGTTTTCTAAATTTGAGACCCTGTTCTGTTTTGGAATTCAGTTCCTGTGTAGCTAAGTTTACATTCCGTGTATTACTGATATCTTATGATGTTTCTTTTTCTGTATGACTTATTTCAGTTAGAAGCATCGTACCTGAATCCACTCATTATGCTGCTACGGGCCTGATGACATAGATTTCATTGCTGAGTGATACTGCATTGTACGTAAGTACCACAAGTTCTTTATCCATTTTTCACTTTCTGTGATATTGAACTTGTACGGTAAACGAGGTTCTTGTAAACAGAGGCGTCCCAAACTTTGGGGTGGCTGTGTCTTTTTGATTTTAATTTCCCTAAGCTATAGGACCATAAGTGGAAGTGCCCTAGGCTCTGTTGCTTTGTTTTTTAGATGTTTCAGGAAACACCATACACTTCTCCCGAGTGTCTGTTGGCAATTTACATCCCGCCCATCAGCATAACAAGGCTCCCAGTTCTCCATGGCCTGTCCTGCCTTTCTGGATTTTACACTTTTTTCAGATGGCCCTTTTGACCGGGGGGAAGTGAGACTTCATTGTAGTGCAGATTTCTTTTGCAAGCTTGCTTGGTTGGCCAAAAAGGGCGTATGCGTTTTTTCCTGAATATATTCAGGAAAAAACGCATACGCCCTTTTTGGCCAAGTGCATCATTGTGGACGTTCTGCCTCTTTTCCTATGCTTTCAATGCAATTCCAGTCTACCTCCTGAAATCGGTTTCCTGCAATTCTGCCCGGCTTTCAAGTCCTCTTGGCAGCCTTACTTCAGTATATTTTTGGACGATAGCTGTCATTTATAACTCTGCAGGTTTGTGAATTACAGTGCCCCTGAGCTCCTTTCTTCAACTCGCTTTCTTTTGAGCTGGCCGCAACACCGCAGGATGGCTTCAGGCCCTAATCTGGTTCCGGCACGGCACGCTGAGCCTTTGGTTAATTCCTCTTCCTGGTGGGAAATGAGAGTTAAATTTGCCCGTCCAGACACCTCCAGCTAGTCTCTCATTGGTTCTCGCTATTCCTGTTCATCTTCCGCAGAAATTGCAAACTGGGCCAAACAGGAGGTTAAAGAGACTGACTCTCCATGTCGGGAGAGTGTTAGTAAAGCGTCTGGAATGTTGCACCCGAGTACCAGGGTACGAAAACTGAGACATATTTGAACACGTCTCCCGATCACATGGTTGATCATACTCTAGGTTCTACATGCATGTTTCAGCTGAAGGAAGAATACCTTAAACCTGGGTAGTTGAAACCCGTGGAATGGGTACCATGCAATATGACTTCAAAGGGTCTTCATTTGATCACCGAACCTCTCTAATCCTATCACTGCTGCGTTTATGCCAGTGTACACACGCTTGATTCTCTTTTGGAGACATAGCAATCAATACGTTTTAAGATACTTACTAGTCAGGTACATTCTTAGGCGTTTGATATGGGGTGTTGAGTCCATTTCATTGAGCAAGGAATAGCTCTTGTCTATTCCATATTTGGCATAAGGAACTTTATCTGTGCTCATTTCAATCTCTGGTTTTATGCAGCACCCCAACTCACCTTTCCCCTTAAGCAAGCATAAGATGGTTTTCTAAATTTGAGACCCTGTTCTGTTTTGGAATTCAGTTCCTGTGTAGCCAAGTTTACATTCCGTGTATTACTGATACCTTATGATGTTTCTTTTTCTGTATGACTTATTTCAGTTAGAATCATCGTACCTGAATCCACTCATTATGCTGCTACGGGCCTGATGACATAGATTTCATTGCTGAGTGATACTGCATTGTACGTAAGTACCACAAGTTCTTTATCCATTTTTCACTTTCTGTGATATTGAACTTGTACGGTAAACGAGGTTCTTGTAAACAGAGGCGTCCCAAACTTTGGGGTGGCTGTGTCTTTTTGATTTTAATTTCCCTAAGCTATAGGACCATAAGTGGAAGTGCCCTAGGCTCTGTTGCTTTGTTTTTTAGATGTTTCAGGAAACACCATACACTTCTCCCGAGTGTCTGTTGGCAATTTACATCCCGCCCATCAGCATAACAAGGCTCCCAGTTCTCCATTGCCTGTCCTACCTTTCTGGATTTTACACTTTTTTCAGATGGCCCTTTTGACCGGGGGGAAGTGAGACTTCATTGTAGTGCAGATTTCCTTTGCAAGTTTGCTTGGTTGGCCAAAAAGGGCGTATGCGTTTTTTCCTGAATATATTCAGGAAAAAACGCATACGCCCTTTTTGGCCAAGTGCATCATTGTGGACGTTCTGCCTCTTTTCCTATGCTTTCAATGCAATTCCAGTCTACCTCCTGAAATCGGTTTCCTGCAATTCTGCCCCGCTTTCAAGTCCTCTTGGCAGCCTTACTTCAGTATATTTTTGGACGATAGCTGTCATTTATAACTCTGCAGGTTTGTGAATTACAGTGCCCCTGAGCTCCTTTCTTCAACTCGCTTTCTTTTGAGCTGGCCGCAACACCGCAGGATGGCTTTAGGCCCTAATCTGGTTCCGGCACGGCACGCTGAGCCTTTGGTTATTTCCACTTCCTGGTGGGAAATGAGAGTTAAATTTGCCCGTCCAGACACCTCCAGCTAGTCTCTCATTGGTTCTCGCTATTCCTGTTCATCTTCCGCAGAAATTGCAAAATGGGCCAAACAGGAGGTTAAAGGCGCTGACTCTCCAAGTGGGGAGAGTGTTAGTAAAGCGTCTGGAATGTTTCACCCGAGTACCAGGGGAGGAAAACTGAGACATATTTGAACACGTCTCCCGTCCACACGGTTGATCATACTCTGGGTTCCACATGCATGTTTTAGCTGAAGGAAGAATACCTTAAACCTGGGTGGTTGAAACCCGTGGAATGGGTACCATGCAATATGACTTCAAAGGGTCTTCATTTGCTCACCGAACCTCTCCAATCCTATCACTGCTGCGTTTATGCCCCTGTACACACGCTTGATTCTCTTTTGGAGACATAGCAATCCATAGGTTTTAAGATACTTAGTATTCAGGTACATTCTTAGGCGTTTAATATGGGGTGTTGAGTCCTTTTCGTTGAGCAAGGAGTAGCTCTTGTCTATTCCATATTTGGCTTAAGGAACTTTATCTGTGCTCATTTCAATCTCTGGTTTTATGCAGCACCCCAACTCACCTTTACCCTTAAGCAAGCATAAGTTGGTTTTCTAAATTTGAGACCCTGTTCTGTTCTGTAATTCAGTTCCTGTGTAGCCAAGTTTACATTCCGTGTATTACTGATATCTTATGATGTTTCTTTTTCTGTGTGAGTTATTTCAGTTAGAATCATCATACCTGAATCCACTCATTGTGCTGCTAAGGGCCTGATGACATGGATTTCATTGCTGAGTGATATTGCTTTGTAAGTAAATACCACAACTTCTTTATCCATTTTTCACTTTCTGCGATGTTGAACTTGTACTGTAAACGAGGTTCTTGTAAACAGAGGCGTCCCAAACTTTTGGGTGGCTGTGTCTTTTTGATTTTAATTTCCCTAAGCTATAGGACCATAAGTGGAAGTGCCCTAGGCTCTGTTGCTTTGTTTTTTAGATGTTTCAGGAAACACCATACACTTCTCCCGAGTGTCTGTTGGCAATTTACATCCCGCCCATCAGCATAACAAGGCTCCCAGTTCTCCATGGCCTGTCCTGCCTTTCTGGATTTTACACTTTTTTCAGATGGCCCTTTTGACCGGGGGGAAGTGAGACTTCATTGTAGTGCAGATTTCCTTTGCAAGCTTGCTTGGTTGGCCAAAAAGGGCGTATGCCTTTTTTCCTGAATATATTCAGGAAAAAACGCATACGCCCTTTTTGGCCAAGTGCATCATTGTGGACGTTCTGCCTCTTTTCCTATGCTTTCAATGTAATTCCAGTCTACCTCCTGAAACCGGTTTCCTGCAATTCTGCCCCGCTTTCAAGTCCTCTTGGCAGCCTTACTTCAGTATATTTTTGGACGATAGCTGTCATTTATAACTCTGCAGGTTTGTGAATTACAGTGCCCCTGAGCTCCTTTCTTCAACTCGCTTTCTTTTGAGCTGGCCGCAACACCGCAGGATGGCTTCAGGCCCTAATCTGGTTCCGGCACGGCACGCTGAGCCTTTGGTTAATTCCTCTTCCTGGTGGGAAATGAGAGTTAAATTTGCCCGTCCAGACACCTCCAGCTAGTCTCTCATTGGTTCTCGCTATTCCTGTTCATCTTCCGCAGAAATTGCAAACTGGGCCAAACAGGAGGTTAAAGGGACTGACTCTCCAAGTCGGGAGAGTGTTTGTAAAGCGTCTGGAATGTTGCACCCGAGTACCAGGGTACGAAAACTGAGACATATTTGAACACGTATCCCGATCACATGGTTGATCATACTCTAGGTTCTACATGCATGTTTCAGCTGAAGGAAGAACACCTTAAACCTGGGTAGTTGAAACCCGTGGAATGGGTACCATGCAATATGACTTCAAAGGGTCTTCATTTGATCACCGAACCTCTCTAATCCTATCACTGCTGCGTTTATGCCAGTGTACACACGCTTGATTCTCTTTTGGAGACATAGCAATCAATACGTTTTAAGATACTTACTAGTCAGGTACATTCTTAGGCGTTTGATATGGGGTGTTGAGTCCATTTCGTTGAGCAAGGAGTAGCTCTTGTCTATTCCATATTTGGCTTAAGGAACTTTATCTGTGCTCATTTCAATCTCTGGTTTTATGCAGCACCCCAACTCACCTTTCCCCTTAAGCAAGCATAAGATGGTTTTCTAAATTTGAGACCCTGTTCTGTTTTGGAATTCAGTTCCTGTGTAGCCAAGTTTACATTCCGTGTATTACTGATATCTTATGATGTTTCTTTTTCTGTATGACTTATTTCAGTTAGAAGCATCGTACCTGAATCCACTCATTATGCTGCTACGGGCCTGATGACATAGATTTCATTGCTGAGTGATACTGCATTGTACGTAAGTACCACAAGTTCTTTATCCATTTTTCACTTTCTGTGATATTGAACTTGTACGGTAAACGAGGTTCTTGTAAACAGAGGCGTCCCAAACTTTGGGGTGGCTGTGTCTTTTTGATTTTAATTTCCCTAAGCTATAGGACCATAAGTGGAAGTGCCCTAGGCTCTGTTGCTTTGTTTTTTAGATGTTTCAGGAAACACCATACACTTCTCCCGAGTGTCTGTTGGCAATTTACATCCCGCCCATCAGCATAACAAGGCTCCCAGTTCTCCATGGCCTGTCCTGCCTTTCTGGATTTTACACTTTTTTCAGATGGCCCTTTTGACCGGGGGGAAGTGAGACTTCATTGTAGTGCAGATTTCCTTTGCAAGCTTGCTTGGTTGGCCAAAAAGGGCGTATGCGTTTTTTCCTGAATATATTCAGGAAAAAACGCATACGCCCTTTTTGGCCAAGTGCATCATTGTGGACGTTCTGCCTCTTTTCCTATGCTTTCAATGCAATTCCAGTCTACCTCCTGAAATCGGTTTCCTGCAATTCTGCCCGGCTTTCAAGTCCTCTTGGCAGCCTTACTTCAGTATATTTTTGGACGATAGCTGTCATTTATAACTCTGCAGGTTTGTGAATTACAGTGCCCCTGAGCTCCTTTCTTCAACTCGCTTTCTTTTGAGCTGGCCGCAACACCGCAGGATGGCTTCAGGCCCTAATCTGGTTCCGGCACGGCACGCTGAGCCTTTGGTTAATTCCTCTTCCTGGTGGGAAATGAGAGTTAAATTTGCCCGTCCAGACACCTCCAGCTAGTCTCTCATTGGTTCTCGCTATTCCTGTTCATCTTCCGCAGAAATTGCAAACTGGGCCAAACAGGAGGTTAAAGGGACTGACTCTCCAAGTCGGGAGAGTGTTTGTAAAGCGTCTGGAATGTTGCACCCGAGTACCAGGGTACGAAAACTGAGACATATTTGAACACGTATCCCGATCACATGGTTGATCATACTCTAGGTTCTACATGCATGTTTCAGCTGAAGGAGGAATACCTTAAACCAGGGTAGTTGAAACCCGTGGAATGGGTACCATGCAATATGACTTCAAAGGGTCTTCATTTGATCACCGAACCTCTCTAATCCTATCACTGCTGCGTTTATGCCAGTGTACACACGCTTGATTCTCTTTTGGAGACATAGCAATCAATCCGTTTTAAGATACTTACTAGTCAGGTACATTCTTAGGCGTTTGATATGGGGTGTTGAGTCCATTTCGTTGAGCAAGGAGTAGCTCTTGTCTATTCCATATTTGGCTTAAGGAACTTTATCTGTGCTCATTTCAATCTCTGGTTTTATGCAGCACCCCAACTCACCTTTCCCCTTAAGCAAGCATAAGATGGTTTTCTAAATTTGAGACCCTGTTCTGTTTTGGAATTCAGTTCCTGTGTAGCTAAGTTTACATTCCGTGTATTACTGATATCTTATGATGTTTCTTTTTCTGTATGACTTATTTCAGTTAGAAGCATCGTACCTGAATCCACTCATTATGCTGCTACGGGCCTGATGACATAGATTTCATTGCTGAGTGATACTGCATTGTACGTAAGTACCACAAGTTCTTTATCCATTTTTCACTTTCTGTGATATTGAACTTGTACGGTAAACGAGGTTCTTGTAAACAGAGGCGTCCCAAACTTTGGGGTGGCTGTGTCTTTTTGATTTTAATTTCCCTAAGCTATAGGACCATAAGTGGAAGTGCCCTAGGCTCTGTTGCTTTGTTTTTTAGATGTTTCAGGAAACACCATACACTTCTCCCGAGTGTCTGTTGGCAATTTACATCCCGCCCATCAGCATAACAAGGCTCCCAGTTCTCCATGGCCTGTCCTGCCTTTCTGGATTTTACACTTTTTTCAGATGGCCCTTTTGACCGGGGGGAAGTGAGACTTCATTGTAGTGCAGATTTCTTTTGCAAGCTTGCTTGGTTGGCCAAAAAGGGCGTATGCGTTTTTTCCTGAATATATTCAGGAAAAAACGCATACGCCCTTTTTGGCCAAGTGCATCATTGTGGACGTTCTGCCTCTTTTCCTATGCTTTCAATGCAATTCCAGTCTACCTCCTGAAATCGGTTTCCTGCAATTCTGCCCGGCTTTCAAGTCCTCTTGGCAGCCTTACTTCAGTATATTTTTGGACGATAGCTGTCATTTATAACTCTGCAGGTTTGTGAATTACAGTGCCCCTCAGCTCCTTTCTTCAACTCGCTTTCTTTTGAGCTGGCCGCAACACCGCAGGATGGCTTCAGGCCCTAATCTGGTTCCGGCACGGCACGCTGAGCCTTTGGTTAATTCCTCTTCCTGGTGGGAAATGAGAGTTAAATTTGCCCGTCCAGACACCTCCAGCTAGTCTCTCATTGGTTCTCGCTATTCCTGTTCATCTTCCGCAGAAATTGCAAACTGGGCCAAACAGGAGGTTAAAGGGACTGACTCTCCAAGTCGGGAGAGTGTTTGTAAAGCGTCTGGAATGTTGCACCCGAGTACCAGGGTACGAAAACTGAGACATATTTGAACACGTATCCCGATCACATGGTTGATCATACTCTAGGTTCTACATGCATGTTTCAGCTGAAGGAAGAATACCTTAAACCAGGGTAGTTGAAACCCGTGGAATGGGTACCATGCAATATGACTTCAAAGGGTCTTCATTTGATCACCGAACCTCTCTAATCCTATCACTGCTGCGTTTATGCCAGTGTACACACGCTTGATTCTCTTTTGGAGACATAGCAATCAATCCGTTTTAAGATACTTACTAGTCAGGTACATTCTTAGGCGTTTGATATGGGGTGTTGAGTCCATTTCGTTGAGCAAGGAGTAGCTCTTGTCTATTCCATATTTGGCTTAAGGAACTTTATCTGTGCTCATTTCAATCTCTGGTTTTATGCAGCACCCCAACTCACCTTTCCCCTTAAGCAAGCATAAGATGGTTTTCTAAATTTGAGACCCTGTTCTGTTTTGGAATTCAGTTCCTGTGTAGCTAAGTTTACATTCCGTGTATTACTGATATCTTATGATGTTTCTTTTTCTGTATGACTTATTTCAGTTAGAAGCATCGTACCTGAATCCACTCATTATGCTGCTACGGGCCTGATGACATAGATTTCATTGCTGAGTGATACTGCATTGTACGTAAGTACCACAAGTTCTTTATCCATTTTTCACTTTCTGTGATATTGAACTTGTACGGTAAACGAGGTTCTTGTAAACAGAGGCGTCCCAAACTTTGGGGTGGCTGTGTCTTTTTGATTTTAATTTCCCTAAGCTATAGGACCATAAGTGGAAGTGCCCTAGGCTCTGTTGCTTTGTTTTTTAGATGTTTCAGGAAACACCATACACTTCTCCCGAGTGTCTGTTGGCAATTTACATCCCGCCCATCAGCATAACAAGGCTCCCAGTTCTCCATGGCCTGTCCTGCCTTTCTGGATTTTACACTTTTTTCAGATGGCCCTTTTGACCGGGGGGAAGTGAGACTTCATTGTAGTGCAGACTTCTTTTGCAAGCTTGCTTGGTTGGCCAAAAAGGGCGTATGCGTTTTTTCCTGAATATATTCAGGAAAAAACGCATACGCCCTTTTTGGCCAAGTGCATCATTGTGGACGTTCTGCCTCTTTTCCTATGCTTTCAATGCAATTCCAGTCTACCTCCTGAAATCGGTTTCCTGCAATTCTGCCCGGCTTTCAAGTCCTCTTGGCAGCCTTACTTCAGTATATTTTTGGACGATAGCTGTCATTTATAACTCTGCAGGTTTGTGAATTACAGTGCCCCTGAGCTCCTTTCTTCAACTCGCTTTCTTGTGACCTGGCCGCAACACCGCAGGATGGCTTCAGGCCCTAATCTGTTTCCGGCACGGCACGCTGAGCCTTTGGTTATTTCCTCTTCCTGGTGGGAAATGAGAGTTAAATTTGCCCGTCCAGACACCTCCAGCTAGTCTCTCATTGGTTCTCGCTATTCCTGTTCATCTTCCGCAGAAATTGCAAACTGGGCCAAACAGGAGGTTAAAGAGACTGACTCTCCATGTCGGGAGAGTGTTAGTAAAGCGTCTGGAATGTTGCACCCGAGTACCAGGGTACGAAAACTGAGACATATTTGAACACGTCTCCCGATCACATGGTTGATCATACTCTAGGTTCTACATGCATGTTTCAGCTGAAGGAAGAATACCTTAAACCTGGGTAGTTGAAACCCGTGGAATGGGTACCATGCAATATGACTTCAAAGGGTCTTCATTTGATCACCGAACCTCTCTAATCCTATCACTGCTGCGTTTATGCCAGTGTACACACGCTTGATTCTCTTTTGGAGACATAGCAATCAATACGTTTTAAGATACTTACTAGTCAGGTACATTCTTAGGCGTTTGATATGGGGTGTTGAGTCCATTTCATTGAGCAAGGAGTAGCTCTTGTCTATTCCATATTTGGCATAAGGAACTTTATCTGTGCTCATTTCAATCTCTGGTTTTATGCAGCACCCCAACTCACCTTTCCCCTTAAGCAAGCATAAGATGGTTTTCTAAATTTGAGACCCTGTTCTGTTTTGGAATTCAGTTCCTGTGTAGCCAAGTTTACATTCCGTGTATTACTGATACCTTATGATGTTTCTTTTTCTGTATGACTTATTTCAGTTAGAATCATCGTACCTGAATCCACTCATTATGCTGCTACGGGCCTGATGACATAGATTTCATTGCTGAGTGATACTGCATTGTACGTAAGTACCACAAGTTCTTTATCCATTTTTCACTTTCTGTGATATTGAACTTGTACGGTAAACGAGGTTCTTGTAAACAGAGGCGTCCCAAACTTTGGGGTGGCTGTGTCTTTTTGATTTTAATTTCCCTAAGCTATAGGACCATAAGTGGAAGTGCCCTAGGCTCTGTTGCTTTGTTTTTTAGATGTTTCAGGAAACACCATACACTTCTCCCGAGTGTCTGTTGGCAATTTACATCCCGCCCATCAGCATAACAAGGCTCCCAGTTCTCCATGGCCTGTCCTGCCTTTCTGGATTTTACACTTTTTGCAGATGGCCCTTTTGACCGGGGGGAAGTGAGACTTCATTGTAGTGCAGATTTCCTTTGCAAGCTTGCTTGGTTGGCCAAAAAGGGCGTATGCGTTTTTTCCTGAATATATTCAGGAAAAAACGCATACGCCCTTTTTGGCCAAGTGCATCATTGTGGACGTTCTGCCTCTTTTCCTATGCTTTCAGTGCAATTCCAGTCTACCTCCTGAAATCGGTTTCCTGCAATTCTGCCCCGCTTTCAAGTCCTCTTGGCAGCCATACTTCAGTATATTTTTGGACGATAGCTGTCATTTATAACTCTGCAGGTTTGTGAATTACAGTGCCCCTGAGCTCCTTTCTTCAACTCGCTTTCTTGTGACCTGGCCGCAACACCGCAGGATGGCTTCAGGCCCTAATCTGGTTCCGGCACGGCACGCTGAGCCTTTGGTTATTTCCTCTTCCTGGTGGGAAATGAGAGTTAAATTTGCCCGTCCAGACACCTCCAGCTAGTCTCTCATTGGTTCTCGCTATTCCTGTTCATCTTCCGCAGAAATTGCAAACTGGGCCAAACAGGAGGTTAAAGGGACTGACTTCGAAGTCGGGAGAGTGTTAGTAAAGCATCTCGAATGTTGCACCCGAGTACCAGGGTACGAAAACTGAGACATATTTGAACACGTCTCCTGATCACATGGTTGATCATACTCTAGGTTCCACATGCATGTTTTAGCTGAAAGAAGAATACCTTAAATCTGGGTAGTTGAAACCCGTGGAATGGGTACCATGCAATATGACTTCAAAGGGTCTTCATTTGCTCACCGAACCTCTCCAATCCTATCACTGCTGCGTTTATGCCCCTGTACACACGCTTGATTCTCTTTTGGAGACATAGCAATCCATAGGTTTTAAGATACTTAGTATTCAGGTACATTCTTAGGCGTTTAATATGGGGTGTTGAGTCCTTTTCGTTGAGCAAGGAGTAGCTCTTGTCTATTCCATATTTGGCTTAAGGAACTTTATCTGTGCTCATTTCAATCTCTGGTTTTATGCAGCACCCCAACTCACCTTTACCCTTAAGCAAGCATAAGTTGGTTTTCTAAATTTGAGACCCTGTTCTGTTCTGTAATTCAGTTCCTGTGTAGCCAAGTTTACATTCCGTGTATTACTGATATCTTATGATGTTTCTTTTTCTGTGTGACTTATTTCAGTTAGAATCATCATACCTGAATCCACTCATTGTGCTGCTAAGGGCCTGATGACATAGATTTCATTGCTGAGTGATATTGCTTTGTAAGTAAATACCACAACTTCTTTATCCATTTTTCACTTTCTGCGATGTTGAACTTGTACTGTAAACGAGGTTCTTGTAAACAGAGGCGTCCCAAACTTTTGGGTGGCTGTGTCTTTTTGATTTTAATTTCCCTAAGCTATAGGACCATAAGTGGAAGAGCCCTAGGATCTGTTGCTTTGTTTTTTAGATATTTCAGGAAACACCATACACTTCTCCCGAGTGTCTGTTGGCAATTTACATCCCGCCCATCAGCATAACAAGGCTCCCAGTTCTCCATGGCCTGTCCTGCCTTTCTGGATTTTACACTTTTTTCAGATGGCCCTTTTGACCGGGTGGAAGTGAGACTTCATTGTAGTGCAGATTTCCTTTGCAAGCTTGCTTGGTTGGCCAAAAAGGGCGTATGCGTTTTTTCCTGAATATATTCAGGAAAAAACGCATACGCCCTTTTTGGCCAAGTGCATCATTGTGGACGTTCTGCCTCTTTTCCTATGCTTTCAATGCAATTCCAGTCTACCTCCTGAAATCGGTTTCCTGCAATTCTGCCCCGATTTCATGTCCTCTTGGCAGCCTTACTTCAGTATATTTTTGGACGATAGCTGTCATTTATAACTCTGCAGGTTTGTGAATTACAGTGCCCCTAAGCTCCTTTCTTCAACTCGCTTTCTTGTGAGCTGGCCGCAACACCGCAGGATGGCTTCAGGCCCTAATGTGGTTCCGGCACGGCACGCTGAGCCTTTGGTTATTTCCTCTTCCTGGTGGGAAATGAAAGTTAAATTTGCCCGTCCAGACACCTCCAGCTAGTCTCTCATTGGTTCTCCCTATTCCTGTTCATCTTCCGCAGAAATTGCAAACTTGTCCAAACAGGAGGTTAAAGGCGCTGACTCTCCAATTGGGGAGAGTGTTAGTAAAGTGTCTGGAATGTTGCACCCGAGTACCAGGGGCGGAAAACTGAGACATATTTGAACACGTTTCCCGATCACATGGTTGATCATACTCTAGGTTCCACATGCATGTTTTAGCTGAAGGAAGAATAACTTAAACCTGGGTAGTTGAAACCCGTGGAATGGGTACCATGCAGTATGACTTCAAAGGGTCTTCATTTGCTCACTGAACCTCTCCAATCCTATCACTGCTGCGTTTATGCCCCTGTACACATGCTTGATTCTCTTTCGGAGACATAGCAATCCATAGGTTTTAAGATACTTAATAGTCAGATACATTCTTAGGCGTTTAATATGGGGTGTTGAGTCCATTTCGTTGAGCAAGGAGTAGCTCTTGTCTAATCCATATTTGGCTTAAGGAACTTTATCTGTGCTCATTTCAATCTCTGGTTTTATGCAGCACCCCAACTCACCTTTACCCTTAAGCAAGCATAAGTTGGTTTTCTAAATTTGAGACCCTGTTCTGTTCTGTAATTCAGTTCCTGTGTAGCCAAGTTTACATTCCGTGTATTACTGATATCTTATGATGTTTCTTTTTCTGTGTGACTTATTTCAGTTAGAATCATCGTACCTGAATCCACTCATTATGGTGCTACCGGCCTGATGACATAGATTTCATTGCTGAGTGATACTGCATTGTACGTAAGTACCACAAGTTCTTTATCCATTTTTCACATTCTGTGATATTGAACTTGTACCGTAAACGAGGTTCTTGTAAACAGAGGCGTCACAAACTTTGGGGTGGCTGTGTCTTTTTGATTTTAATTTCCCTAAGCTATAGGACCATAAGTGGAAGTGCCCTAGGCTCTGTTGCTTTGTTTTTTAGATGTTTCAGGAAACACCATACACTTCTCCCGAGTGTCTGTTGGCAATTTACATCCCGCCCATCAGCATAACAAGGCTCCCAGTTCTCCATGGCCTGTCCTGCCTTTCTGGATTTTACACTTTTTTCAGATGGCCCTTTAGACCGGGCGGAAGTGAGACTTCATTGTACTGCAGATTTCCTTTGCAAGTTTGCTTGTTTGGCCAAAAAGGGCGTATGCGTTTTTTCCTGAATATATTCAGGAAAAAACGCATATGCCCTTTTTGGCCAAGTGCATCATTGTGGACGTTCTGCCTCTTTTCCTATGCTTTCAATGCAATTCCAGTCTACCTCCTGAAATCGGTTTCCTGCAATTCTGCCCCGCTTTCAAGTCCTCTTGGCAGCCTTACTTCAGTATATTTTTGGACGATAGCTGTCATTTATAACTCTGCAGGTTTCTGAATTACAGTGCCCCTGAGCTCCTTTCTTCAACTCGCTTTCTTGTGAGCTGGCCCCCACACCGGTGGATGGCTTCAGGCCCTAATCTGGTTCCAGCACGGCACGCTGAGCCTTTGGTTATTTCCTCTTCCTGGTGGGAAATGAAAGTTAAATTTGCCCGTCCCGACACCTCCAGCTAGTCTCTCATTGGTCCTCCCTATTCCTGTTCATCTTCCGCAGAAATTGCAAACTGGGCCAAACAGGAGTTTAAAGGTGCTGACTCTCCAATTGGGGAGAGTGTTAGTAAAGCGTCTGGAATGTTGCACCCGAGTACCAGGGGAGGAAAACTGAGACATATTTGAACACGTCTCCCAATCACACGGTTGATCATACTCTAGGTTCCACATGCATGTTTTAGCTGAAGGACGAATACCTTAAACCTGGTTAGTTGAAACCCGTGGAATGGGTACCATGCAATATGACTTCAAAGGGTCTTCATTTGCTCACCGAACCTCTCCAATCCTATCACTGCTGCGTTTATGCCCCTGTACACACGCTTGATTCTCTTTTGGAGACATAGCAATCCATAGGTTTTAAGAAACTTACTAGTCAGGTACATTCTTAGGCGTTTAATATGGGGTGTTGAGTCCATTTCGTTGAGCAAGGAGTAGCTCTTGTCTATTCCATATTTGGCTTAAGGAACTTTATCTGTGCTCATTTCAATCTCTGGTTTTATGCAGCACCCCAACTCACCTTTCCCCTTAAGCAAGCATAAGTTGGTTTTCTAAATTTGAGACCCTGTTCTGTTCTGTAATTCAGTTCCTGTGTAGCCAAGTTTACATTCCGTGTATTACTGATATCTTATGATGTTTCTTTTTCTGTGTGACTTATTTCAGTTAGAATCATCATACCTGAATCCACTCATTGTGCTGCTAAGGGCCTGATGACATAGATTTCATTGCTGAGTGATACTGCTTTGTACGTAAGTACCACAAGTTCTTTATCCATTTTTCACTTTCTGTGATATTGAACTTGTACGGTAAACGAGGTTCTTGTAAACAGAGGCGTCCCAAACTTTGGGGTGGCTGTGTCTTTTTGATTTTAATTTCCCTAAGCTATAGGACCATAAGTGGAAGTGCCCTAGGCTCTGTTGCTTTGTTTTTTAGATGTTTCAGGAAACACCATACACTTCTCCCGAGTGTCTGTTGGCAATTTACATCCCGCCCATCAACATAACAAGGCTCCCAGTTCTCCATGGCCTGTCCTGCCTTTCTGGATTTTACACTTTTTGCAGATGGCCCTTTTGACCGGGGGGAAGTGAGACTTCATTGTAGTGCAGATTTCCTTTGCAAGCTTGCTTGGTTGGCCAAAAAGGGCGTATGCGTTTTTTCCTGAATATATTCAGGAAAAAACGCATACGCCCTTTTTGGCCAAGTGCATCATTGTGGACGTTCTGCCTCTTTTCCTATGCTTTCAGTGCAATTCCAGTCTACCTCCTGAAATCGGTTTCCTGCAATTCTGCCCCGCTTTCAAGTCCTCTTGGCAGCCATACTTCAGTATATTTTTGGACGATAGCTGTCATTTATAACTCTGCAGGTTTGTGAATTACAGTGCCCCTGAGCTCCTTTCTTCAACTCGCTTTCTTGTGACCTGGCCGCAACACCGCAGGATGGCTTCAGGCCCTAATCTGGTTCCGGCACGGCACGCTGAGCCTTTGGTTATTTCCTCTTCCTGGTGGGAAATGAGAGTTAAATTTGCCCGTCCAGACACCTCCAGCTAGTCTCTCATTGGTTCTCGCTATTCCTGTTCATCTTCCGCAGAAATTGCAAACTGGGCCAAACAGGAGGTTAAAGGGACTGACTTCGAAGTCGGGAGAGTGTTAGTAAAGCATCTCGAATGTTGCACCCGAGTACCAGGGTACGAAAACTGAGACATATTTGAACACGTCTCCTGATCACATGGTTGATCATACTCTAGGTTCCACATGCATGTTTTAGCTGAAAGAAGAATACCTTAAATCTGGGTAGTTGAAACCCGTGGAATGGGTACCATGCAATATGACTTCAAAGGGTCTTCATTTGCTCACCGAACCTCTCCAATCCTATCACTGCTGCGTTTATGCCCCTGTACACACGCTTGATTCTCTTTTGGAGACATAGCAATCCATAGGTTTTAAGATACTTAGTATTCAGGTACATTCTTAGGCGTTTAATATGGGGTGTTGAGTCCTTTTCGTTGAGCAAGGAGTAGCTCTTGTCTATTCCATATTTGGCTTAAGGAACTTTATCTGTGCTCATTTCAATCTCTGGTTTTATGCAGCACCCCAACTCACCTTTACCCTTAAGCAAGCATAAGTTGGTTTTCTAAATTTGAGACCCTGTTCTGTTCTGTAATTCAGTTCCTGTGTAGCCAAGTTTACATTCCGTGTATTACTGATATCTTATGATGTTTCTTTTTCTGTGTGACTTATTTCAGTTAGAATCATCATACCTGAATCCACTCATTGTGCTGCTAAGGGCCTGATGACATAGATTTCATTGCTGAGTGATATTGCTTTGTAAGTAAATACCACAACTTCTTTATCCATTTTTCACTTTCTGCGATGTTGAACTTGTACTGTAAACGAGGTTCTTGTAAACAGAGGCGTCCCAAACTTTTGGGTGGCTGTGTCTTTTTTATTTTAATTTCCCTAAGCTATAGGACCATAAGTGGAAGAGCCCTAGGATCTGTTGCTTTGTTTTTTAGATATTTCAGGAAACACCATACACTTCTCCCGAGTGTCTGTTGGCAATTTACATCCCGCCCATCAGCATAACAAGGCTCCCAGTTCTCCATGGCCTGTCCTGCCTTTCTGGATTTTACACTTTTTTCAGATGGCCCTTTTGACCGGGTGGAAGTGAGACTTCATTGTAGTGCAGATTTCCTTTGCAAGCTTGCTTGGTTGGCCAAAAAGGGCGTATGCGTTTTTTCCTGAATATATTCAGGAAAAATCGCATACGCCCTTTTTGGCCAAGTGCATCATTGTGGACGTTCTGCCTCTTTTCCTATGCTTTCAATGCAATTCCAGTCTACCTCCTGAAATCGGTTTCCTGCAATTCTGCCCCGATTTCATGTCCTCTTGGCAGCCTTACTTCAGTATATTTTTGGACGATAGCTGTCATTTATAACTCTGCAGGTTTGTGAATTACAGTGCCCCTAAGCTCCTTTCTTCAACTCGCTTTCTTGTGAGCTGGCCGCAACACCGCAGGATGGCTTCAGGCCCTAATGTGGTTCCGGCACGGCACGCTGAGCCTTTGGTTATTTCCTCTTCCTGGTGGGAAATGAAAGTTAAATTTGCCCGTCCAGACACCTCCAGCTAGTCTCTCATTGGTTCTCCCTATTCCTGTTCATCTTCCGCAGAAATTGCAAACTTGTCCAAACAGGAGGTTAAAGGCGCTGACTCTCCAATTGGGGAGAGTGTTAGTAAAGTGTCTGGAATGTTGCACCCGAGTACCAGGGGCGGAAAACTGAGACATATTTGAACACGTTTCCCGATCACATGGTTGATCATACTCTAGGTTCCACATGCATGTTTTAGCTGAAGGAAGAATACCTTAAACCTGGGTAGTTGAAACCCGTGGAATGGGTACCATGCAGTATGACTTCAAAGGGTCTTCATTTGCTCACCGAACCTCTCCAATCCTATCACTGCTGCGTTTATGCCCCTGTACACATGCTTGATTCTCTTTCGGAGACATAGCAATCCATAGGTTTTAAGATACTTAATAGTCAGATACATTCTTAGGCGTTTAATATGGGGTGTTGAGTCCATTTCGTTGAGCAAGGAGTAGCTCTTGTCTAATCCATATTTGGCTTAAGGAACTTTATCTGTGCTCATTTCAATCTCTGGTTTTATGCAGCACCCCAACTCACCTTTACCCTTAAGCAAGCATAAGTTGGTTTTCTAAATTTGAGACCCTGTTCTGTTCTGTAATTCAGTTCCTGTGTAGCCAAGTTTACATTCCGTGTATTACTGATATCTTATGATGTTTCTTTTTCTGTGTGACTTATTTCAGTTAGAATCATCGTACCTGAATCCACTCATTATGCTGCTACCGGCCTGATGACATAGATTTCATTGCTGAGTGATACTGCATTGTACGTAAGTACCACAAGTTGTTTATCCATTTTTCACATTCTGTGATATTGAACTTGTACCGTAAACGAGGTTCTTGTAAACAGAGGCGTCACAAACTTTGGGGTGGCTGTGTCTTTTTGATTTTAATTTCCCTAAGCTATAGGACCATAAGTGGAAGTGCCCTAGGCTCTGTTGCTTTGTTTTTTAGATGTTTCAGGAAACACCATACACTTCTCCCGAGTGTCTGTTGGCAATTTACATCCCGCCCATCAGCATAACAAGGCTCCCAGTTCTCCATGGCCTGTCCTGCCTTTCTGGATTTTACACTTTTTTCAGATGGCCCTTTAGACCGGGCGGAAGTGAGACTTCATTGTACTGCAGATTTCCTTTGCAAGTTTGCTTGTTTGGCCAAAAAGGGCGTATGCGTTTTTTCCTGAATATATTCAGGAAAAAACGCATATGCCCTTTTTGGCCAAGTGCATCATTGTGGACGTTCTGCCTCTTTTCCTATGCTTTCAATGCAATTCCAGTCTACCTCCTGAAATCGGTTTCCTGCAATTCTGCCCCGCTTTCAAGTCCTCTTGGCAGCCTTACTTCAGTATATTTTTGGACGATAGCTGTCATTTATAACTCTGCAGGTTTCTGAATTACAGTGCCCCTGAGCTCCTTTCTTCAACTCGCTTTCTTGTGAGCTGGCCCCCACACCGGTGGATGGCTTCAGGCCCTAATCTGGTTCCAGCACGGCACGCTGAGCCTTTGGTTATTTCCTCTTCCTGGTGGGAAATGAAAGTTAAATTTGCCCGTCCCGACACCTCCAGCTAGTCTCTCATTGGTCCTCCCTATTCCTGTTCATCTTCCGCAGAAATTGCAAACTGGGCAAAACAGGAGTTTAAAGGTGCTGACTCTCCAATTGGGGAGAGTGTTAGTAAAGCGTCTGGAATGTTGCACCCGAGTACCAGGGGAGGAAAACTGAGACATATTTGAACACGTCTCCCGATCACACGGTTGATCATACTCTAGGTTCCACATGCATGTTTTAGCTGAAGGACGAATACCTTAAACCTGGTTAGTTGAAACCCGTGGAATGGGTACCATGCAATATGACTTCAAAGGGTCTTCATTTGCTCACCGAACCTCTCCAATCCTATCACTGCTGCGTTTATGCCCCTGTACACACGCTTGATTCTCTTTTGGAGACATAGCAATCCATAGGTTTTAAGAAACTTACTAGTCAGGTACATTCTTAGGCGTTTAATATGGGGTGTTGAGTCCATTTCGTTGAGCAAGGAGTAGCTCTTGTCTATTCCATATTTGGCTTAAGGAACTTTATCTGTGCTCATTTCAATCTCTGGTTTTATGCAGCACCCCAACTCACCTTTCCCCTTAAGCAAGCATAAGTTGGTTTTCTAAATTTGAGACCCTGTTCTGTTCTGTAATTCAGTTCCTGTGTAGCCAAGTTTACATTCCGTGTATTACTGATATCTTATGATGTTTCTTTTTCTGTGTGACTTATTTCAGTTAGAATCATCATACCTGAATCCACTCATTGTGCTGCTAAGGGCCTGATGACATAGATTTCATTGCTGAGTGATACTGCTTTGTACGTAAGTACCACAAGTTCTTTATCCATTTTTCACTTTCTGTGATATTGAACTTGTACGGTAAACGAGGTTCTTGTAAACAGAGGCGTCCCAAACTTTGGGGTGGCTGTGTCTTTTTGATTTTAATTTCCCTAAGCTATAGGACCATAAGTGGAAGTGCCCTAGGCTCTGTTGCTTTGTTTTTTAGATGTTTCAGGAAACACCATACACTTCTCCCGAGTGTCTGTTGGCCATTTACGTCCCGCCCATCAACATAACAAGGCTCCCAGTTCTCCATGGCCTGTCCTGCCTTTCTGGATTTTACACTTTTTTCAGATGGCCCTTTTGACCGAGGGGAAGTGAGACTTCATTGTAGTGCAGATTTCCTTTGCAAGTTTGCTTGGTTGGCCAAAAAGGGCGTATGCGTTTTTTCCTGAATATATTCAGGAAAAAACGCATACGCCCTTTTTGGCCAAGTGCATCATTGTGGACGTTCTGCCTCTTTTCCTATGCTTTCAATGCAATTCCAGTCTACCTCCTGAAATCGGTTTCCTGCAATTCTGCCCCACTTTCAAGTCTCTTGGCAGCCTTACTTCAGTATATTTTTGGACGATAGCTGTCATTTATAACTCTGCAGGTTTGTGAATTAAAGTGCCACTGAGCTCCTTTCTTCAACTCGCTTTCTTGTGACCTGGCCGCAACACCGCAGGATGGCTTCAGGCCCTAATCTGGTTCTGGCATGGCATGCTGAGCCTTTGTTTAATTCCTCTTCCTGGTGGGAAATGAGAGTTAAATTTGCCCGTCCAGACACCTCCAGCTAGTCTCTCATTGGTTCTCCTTATTCTTGTTCATCTTCCGCAGAAATTGCAAAACTGGGCCAAACAGGAGGTTAAAGGGACTGACTCTCCAAGTCGGGAGAGTGTTAGTAAAGCGTCTGGAATGTTGCACCCGAGTACCAGGGTACGAAAACTGAGACATATTTGAACACGTCTCCCGATCACATGGTTGATCATACTCTAGGTTCCACATGCATGTTTTAGCTGAAGGAAGAATACCTTAAACCTGGGTAGTTGAAACCGTGGAAAGGGTACCATGCAATATGACTTCAAAGGGTCTTCATTTGCTCAAAGAACCTCTCCAATCCTATCACTGGTGCGTTTATGCCCCTGTGCACATGCTTGATTCTCTTTCAGAGACATAGCAATCCATAGGGTTTTAAGATACTTAGTAGTCAGGTACATTCTTAGGCGTTTAATATGCGGTGTTGAGTCCATTTCGTTGAGCAAGGAGTAGCTCTTGTCTATTCCATATTTGGCTTAAGGAACTTTATCTGTGCTCGTTTCATCTCTGGTTTATGCAGCACCCCAACTCACCTTTTCCCTTAAGCAAGCATAAGTTGGTTTTCTAAATTTGAGACCCTGTTCTGTTCTGTAATTCAGTTTCCTGTGTAGCCAAGTTTACATTCCGTGTATTACTGATATCTTATGATGTTTCTTTTTCTGTGTGACTTATTTCAGTTGGAATCATCGTACCTGAATCCACTCATTATGCTGCTACGGGCCTGATGACATAGATTTCATTGCTGAGTGATACTGCATTGTACGTAAGTACCACAAGTTCTTTATCCATTTTTCACTTTCTGTGATATTGAACTTGTACGGTAAACGAGGTTCTTGTAAACAGAGGCGTCCCAAACTTTGGGGTGGCTGTGTCTTTTTGATTTTAATTTCCCTAAGCTATAGGACCATAAGTGGAACCCTAGGCTCTGTTGCTTTGTTTTTTAGATGTTTCAGGAAACACCATACACTTCTCCCGAGTGTCTGTTGGCAATTTACATCCCGCCCATCAACATAACAAGGCTCCCAGTTCTCCATGGCCTGTCCTGCCTTTCTGGATTTTACACTTTTTTCAGATGGCCCTTTTGACCGGGGGGAAGTGAGACTTCATTGTAGTGCAGATTTCCTTTGCAAGCTTGCTTGGTTGGCCAAAAAGGGCGTATGCGTTTTTTCCTGAATATATTCAGGAAAAAACGCATACGCCCTTTTTGGCCAAGTGCATCATTGTGGACGTTCTGCCTCTTTTCCTATGCTTTCAATGCAATTCCAGTCTACCTCCTGAAATCGGTTTCCTGCAATTCTGCCCGGCTTTCAAGTCCTCTTGGCAGCCTTACTTCAGTATATTTTTGGACGATAGCTGTCATTTATAACTCTGCAGGTTTGTGAATTACAGTGCCCCTGAGCTCCTTTCTTCAACTCGCTTTCTTTTGAGCTGGCCGCAACACCGCAGGATGGCTTCAGGCCCTAATCTGGTTCCGGCACGGCATGCTGAGCCTTTGGTTAATTCCTCTTCCTGGTGGGAAATGAGAGTTAAATTTGCCCGTCCAGACACCTCCAGCTAGTCTCTCATTGGTTCTCGCTATTCCTGTTCATCTTCCGCAGAAATTGCAAACTGGGCCAAACAGGAGGTTAAAGAGACTGACTCTCCATGTCGGGAGAGTGTTAGTAAAGCGTCTGGAATGTTGCACCCGAGTACCAGGGTACGAAAACTGAGACATATTTGAACACGTCTCCCGATCACATGGTTGATCATACTCTAGGTTCTACATGCATGTTTCAGCTGAAGGAAGAATACCTTAAACCTGGGTAGTTGAAACCCGTGGAATGGGTACCATGCAATATGACTTCAAAGGGTCTTCATTTGATCACCGAACCTCTCTAATCCTATCACTGCTGCGTTTATGCCAGTGTACACACGCTTGATTCTCTTTTGGAGACATAGCAATCAATACGTTTTAAGATACTTACTAGTCAGGTACATTCTTAGGCGTTTGATATGGGGTGTTGAGTCCATTTCATTGAGCAAGGAGTAGCTCTTGTCTATTCCATATTTGGCTTAAGGAACTTTATCTGTGCTCATTTCAATCTCTGGTTTTATGCAGCACCCCAACTCACCTTTCCCCTTAAGCAAGCATAAGATGGTTTTCTAAATTTGAGACCCTGTTCTGTTTTGGAATTCAGTTCCTGTGTAGCCAAGTTTACATTCCGTGTATTAGTGATATCTTATGATGTTTCTTTTTCTGTGTGACTTATTTCAGTTAGAATCATCGTACCTGAATCCACTCATTATGCTGCTACCGGCCTGATGACATAGATTTCATTGCTGAGTGATACTGCATTGTACGTAAGTACCACAAGTTCTTTATCCATTTTTCACATTCTGTGATATTGAACTTGTACCGTAAACGAGGTTCTTGTAAACAGAGGCGTCCCAAACTTTGGGGTGGCTGTGTCTTTTTGATTTTAATTTCCCTAAGCTATAGGACCATAAGTGGAAGTGCCCTAGGCTCTGTTGCTTTGTTTTTTAGATGTTTCAGGAAACACCATACAGTTCTCCCTATTGTCTGTTGGCAATTTACATCCCGCCCATCAGCATAACAAGGCTCCCAGTTCTCCATGGCCTGTCCTGCCTTTCTGGATTTTACACTTTTTTCAGATGGCCCTTTTGACCGGGGGGAAGTGAGACTTCATTGTAGTGCAGATTTCCTTTGCAAGTTTGCTTGGTTGGCCAAAAAGGGCGTATGCGTTTTTTCCTGAATATATTCAGGAAAAAACGCATACGCCCTTTTTGGCCAAGTGCATCATTGTGGACGTTCTGCCTCTTTTCCTATGCTTTCAATGCAATTAAAGTCTACCTCCTGAAATCGGTTTCCTGCAATTCTGCCCCACTTTCAAGTCCTCTTGGCAGCCTTACTTCAGTATATTTTTGGATGATAGGTGTCATTTATAACTCTGCAGGTTTGTGAATTACAGTTCCCCTGAGCTCCTTTCTTCAACTCGCTTTCTTGTGACCTGGCCGCAACACCGCAGGATGGCTTCAGGCCCTAATCTGGTTCTGGCATGGCACGCTGAGCCTTTGTTTAATTCCTCTTCCTGGTGGGAAATGAGAGTTAAATTTGCCCGTCCAGACACCTCCAGCTAGTCTCTCATTGGTTCTCGCTATTCCTGTTCATCTTCCGCAGAAATTGCAAACTGGGCCAAACAGGAGGTTAAAGGGACTGACTCTCCAAGTCGGGAGAGTGTTAGTAAAGCGTCTGGAATGTTGCACCCGAGTACCAGGGTACGAAAACTGAGACATATTTGAACACGTCTCCCGATCACATGGTTGATCATACTCTAGGTTCCACATGCATGTTTTAGCTGAAGGAAGAATACCTTAAACCTGGGTAGTTGAAACCCGTGGAATGGGTACCATGCAATATGACTTCAAAGGGTCTTCATTTGCTCAACGAACCTCTCCAATATTATCACTGCTGCGTTTATGCCCCTGTGCACATGCTTGATTCTCTTTCGGAGACATAGCAATCCATAGGTTTTAAGATACTTACTAGTCAGGTACATTCTTAGGCGTTTAATATGCGGTGTTGAGTCCATTTCGTTGAGCAAGGAGTAGCTCTTGTCTATTCCATATTTGGCTTAAGGAAATTTATCTGTGCTCATTTCAATCTCTGGTTTTATGCAGCACCCCAACTCACCTTTCCCCTTAAGCAAGCATAAGTTGGTTTTCTAAATTTGAGACCCTGTTCTGTTTTGGAATTCAGTTCCTGTGTAGCCAAGTTTACATTCCGTGTATTAGTGATATCTTATGATGTTTCTTTTTCTGTGTGACTTATTTCAGTTAGAATCATCGTACCTGAATCCACTCATTATGCTGCTACGGGCCTGATGACATAGATTTCATTGCTGAGTGATACTGCATTGTACGTAAGTACCACAAGTTCTTTATCCATTTTTCACTTTCTGTGATATTGAACTTGTACAGTAAACGAGGTTCTTGTAAACAGAGGCGTCCCAAACTTTGGGGTGGCTGTGTCTTTTTGATTTTAATTTCCCTAAGCTATAGGACCATAAGTGGAAGTGCCCTAGGCTCTGTTGCTTTGTTTTTTAGATGTTTCAGGAAACACCATACACTTCTCCCGAGTGTCTGTTGGCAATTTACATCCCGCCCATCAGCATAACAAGGCTCCCAGTTCTCCATGGCCTGTCCTGCCTTTCTGGATTTTACACTTTTTTCAGATGGCCCTTTTGACCGGGGGGAAGTGAGACTTCATTGTAGTGCAGATTTCCTTTGCAAGTTTGCTTGGTTGGCCAAAAAGGGCGTATGCGTTTTTTCCTGAATATATTCAGGAAAAAACGCATACGCCCTTTTTGGCCAAGTGCATCATTGTGGACGTTCTGCCTCTTTTCCTATGCTTTCAATGCAATTAAAGTCTACCTCCTGAAATCGGTTTCCTGCAATTCTGCCCCACTTTCAAGTCCTCTTGGCAGCCTTACTTCAGTATATTTTTGGATGATAGGTGTCATTTATAACTCTGCAGGTTTGTGAATTACAGTTCCCCTGAGCTCCTTTCTTCAACTCGCTTTCTTGTGACCTGGCCGCAACACCACAGGATGGCTTCAGGCCCTAATCTGGTTCTGGCATGGCACGCTGAGCCTTTGTTTAATTCCTCTTCCTGGTGGGAAATGAGAGTTAAATTTGCCCGTCCAGACACCTCCAGCTAGTCTCTCATTGGTTCTCGCTATTCCTGTTCATCTTCCGCAGAAATTGCAAACTGGGCCAAACAGGAGGTTAAAGGGACTGACTCTCCAAGTCGGGAGAGTGTTAGTAAAGCGTCTGGAATGTTGCACCCGAGTACCAGGGTACGAAAACTGAGACATATTTGAACACGTCTCCCGATCACATGGTTGATCATACTCTAGGTTCCACATGCATGTTTTAGCTGAAGGAAGAATACCTTAAACCTGGGTAGTTGAAACCCGTGTAATGGGTACCATGCAATATGACTTCAAAGGGTCTTCATTTGCTCACCGAACCTCTCCAATCCTATCACTGCTGCGTTTACGCCCCTGTACACACGCTTGATTCTCTTTCAGAGACATAGCAATCCATAGGTTTTAAGATACTTACTATTCAGGAACATGCTTAGGCGTTTAATATGGGGTGTTGAGTCCATTTCGTTGAGCAAGGAGTAGCTCTTGTCTATTCCATATTTGGCTTAAGGAACTTTATCTGTGCTCATTTCAATCTCTGGTTTTATGCAGCACCCCAACTCACCTTTCCCCTTAAGCAAGCATAAGATGGTTTTCTAAATTTGAGACCCTGTTCTGTTTTGGAATTCAGTTCCTGTGTACCCAAGTTTACATTCCGTGTATTACTGATATCTTATGATGTTTCTTTTTCTGTATGACTTATTTCAGTTAGAATCGTCGTACCTGAATCCACTCATTATGCTGCTACGGGCCTGATGACATAGATTTCATTGCTGAGTGATACTGCATTGTACGTAAGTACCACAAGTTCTTTATCCCTTTTTCACTTTCTGTGATATTGAACTTGTACGGTAAACGAGGTTCTTGTAAACAGAGGCGTCCCAAACTTTGGGGTGGCTGTGTGTTTTTGATTTTAATTTCTCTAAGCTATAGGACCATAAGTGGAAGTGCCCTAGGCTCTGTTGCTTTGTTTTTTAGATGTTTCAGGAAACACCATACACTTCTCCCGAGTGTCTGTTGGCAATTTACATCCCGCCCATCAGCATAACAAGGCTCCCAGTTCTCCATTGCCTGTCCTACCTTTCTGGATTTTACACTTTTTTCAGATGGCCCTTTTGACCGGGGGGAAGTGAGACTTCATTGTAGTGCAGATTTCCTTTGCATGCTTGCTTGGTTGGCCAAAAAGGGCGTATGCGTTTTTTCCTGAATATATTCAGGAAAAAACGCATACGCCCTTTTTGGCCAAGTGCATCATTGTGGACGTTCTGCCTCTTTTCCTATGCTTTCAATGCAATTCCAGTCTACCTCCTGAAATCGGTTTCCTGCAATTCTGCCCCGCTTTCAAGTCCTCTTGGCAGCCTTACTTCAGTATATTTTTGGACGATAGCTGTCATTTATAACTCTGCAGGTTTGTGAATTACAGTGCCCCTGAGCTCCTTTCTTCAACTCGCTTTCTTGTGACCTGGCCGCAACACCGCAGGATGGCTTCAGGCCCTAATCTGGTTCCGGCACGGCACGCTGAGCCTTTGGTTAATTCCTCTTCCTGGTGGGAAATGAGAGTTAAATTTGCCCGTCCAGACACCTCCAGCTAGTCTCTCATTGGTTCTCGCTATTCCTGTTCATCTTCCGCAGAAATTGCAAAATGGGCCAAACAGGAGGTTAAAGGCGCTGACTCTCCAAGTCGGGAGAGTGTTAGGAAAGCGTCTGGAATGTTGCACCCGAGTACCAGGGGAGGAAAACTGAGACATATTTGAACACGTCTCCCGTCCACACGGTTGATCATACTCTGGGTTCCACATGCATGTTTTACCTGAAGGAAGAATACCTTAAACCTGGAGAGTTGAGGCCCGTGGAATGGGTACCATGCAATATGACTTCAAAGGGTCTTCATTTGCTCACCGAACCTCTCCAATCCTATCACTGCTGCGTTTATGCCCCTGTACACACGCTTGATTCTCTTTTGGAGACATAGCAATCCATAAGTTTTAAGATACTTACTATTCAGGTACATTCTTAGGCGTTTAATATGGGGTGTTGAGTCCTTTTCGTTGAGCAAGGAGTAGCTCTTGTCTATTCCATATTTGGCTTAAGGAACTTTATCTGTGCTCATTTCAATCTCTGGATTTATGCAGCACCCCTACTCACCTTTAGCCTTAAGCAAGCATAAGTTGGTTTTCTAAATTTGAGACCCTGTTCTGTTCTGTAATTCAGTTCCTGTGCAGCCAAGTTTACATTCCGTGTATTACTGATATCTTATGATGTTTCTTTTTCTGTGTGACTTATTTCAGTTAGAATCATCATATCTGAATCCACTCATTGTGCTGCTAAGGGCCTGATGACATAGATGTCAGTGATGAGTGATATTGCTTTGTAAGTATATACCACAACTTCTTTATCCATTTTTCAATTTCTGCGATGTTGAACTTGCACTGTAAATGAGGTTCTTGTAAACAGAGCCGTTCCAAACTTTGGGGTGGCTGTGTCTTTTTGATTTTAATTTCCCTAAGCTATAGGACCATAAGTGGAAGTGCCGTAGGCTCTGTTGCTTTGTTTCTTAGATGTTTCAGGAAACACCATACACTTCTCCCGAGTGTCTGTTGGCAATTTACATCCCGCCCATCAGCATAACAAGGCTCCCAGTTCTCCATGGCCTGTCCTGCCTTTCTGGATTTTACACTTTTTTCAGATGGCCCTTTTGACCGGGGGGAAGTGAGACTTCATTGTAGTGCAGATTTCCTTTGCAAGCTTGCTTGGTTGGCCAAAAAGGGCGTATGCGTTTTTTCCTGAATATATTCAGGAAAAAACGCATACGCACTTTTTGGCCAAGTGCATCATTGTGGACGTTCTGCCTCTTTTCCTATGCTTTCAATGCAATTCCAGTCTACCTCCTGAAATCGGTTTCCTGCAATTCTGCCCGGCTTTCAAGTCCTCTTGGCAGCCTTACTTCAGTATATTTTTGGACGATAGCTGTCATTTATAACTCTGCAGGTTTGTGAATTACAGTGCCCCTGAGCTCCTTTCTTCAACTCGCTTTCTTTTGAGCTGGCCGCAACACCGCAGGATGGCTTCAGGCCCTAATCTGGTTCCGGCACGGCACGCTGAGCCTTTGGTTATTTCCTCTTCCTGGTGGGAAATGAGAGTTAAATTTGCCCGTCCAGACACCTCCAGCTAGTCTCTCATTGGTTCTCGCTATTCCTGTTCATCTTCCGCAGAAATTGCAAACTGGGCCAAACATGAGGTTAAAGGGACTGACTCTCCATGTCGGGAGAGTGTTAGTAAAGCGTCTGGAATGTTGCACCCGAGTACCAGGGGAGGAAAACTGAGACATATTTGAACACGTCTCCCGTCCACACGGTTGATCATACTCTGGGTTCCACATGCATGTTTTACCTGAAGGAAGAATACCTTAAACCTGGAGAGTTGAGGCCCGTGGAATGGGTACCATGCAATATGACTTCAAAGGGTCTTCATTTGCTCACCGAACCTCTCCAATCCTATCACTGCTGCGTTTATGCCCCTGTACACACGCTTGATTCTCTTTTGGAGACATAGCAATCCATAAGTTTTAAGATACTTACTATTCAGGTACATTCTTAGGCGTTTAATATGGGGTGTTGAGTCCATTTCGTTGAGCAAGATGTAGCTCTTTTCTATTCCATATTTGGCTTAAGGAAATTTATCTGTGCTCATTTCAATCTCTGGTTTTATGCAGCACCCCAACTCACCTTTCCCCTTAAGCAAGCATAAGATGGTTTTCTAAATTTGAGACCCTGTTCTGTTTTGGAATTCAGTTCCTGTGTAGCCAAGTTTACATTCCGTGTATTACTGATATCTTATGATGTTTCTTTTTCTGTGTGACTTATTTCAGTTAGAATCATCATACCTGAATCCACTCATTGTGCTGCTAAGTGCCTGATGACATAGATTTCATTGCTGAGTGATACTGCTTTGTACGTAAGTACCACAAGTTCTTTATTCATTTTTCACTTTCTGTGATATTGAACTTGTACGGTAAACGAGGTTCTTGTAAACAGAGGCGTCCCAAACTTTGGGGTGGCTGTGTCTTTTTTATTTTAATTTCCCTAAGCTATAGGACCATAAGTGGAAGTGCCCTAGGCTCTGTTGCTTTGTTTTTTAGATGTTTCAAGAAACACCATACACTTCTCCCGAGTGTCTGTTGGCAATTTACATCCCGCCCATCAACATAACAAGGCTCCCAGTTCTCCATGGCCTGTCCTGCCTTTCTGGATTTTACACTTTTTTCAGATGGCCCTTTTGACCGAGGGGAAGTGAGACTTCATTGTAGTGCAGATTTCCTTTGCAAGTTTGCTTGGTTGGCCAAAAAGTGCGTATGCGTTTTTTCCTGAATATATTCAGGAAAAAACGCATACGCCCTTTTTGGCCAAGTGCATCATTGTGGACGTTCTGCCTCTTTTCCTATGCTTTCAATGCAATTCCAGTCTACCTCCTGAAATCGGTTTCCTGCAATTCTGCCCCACTTTCAAGTCCTCTTGGCAGCCTTACTTCAGTATATTTTTGGATGATAGCTGTCATTTATAACTCTGCAGGTTTGTGAATTAAAGTGCCCCTGAGCTCCTTTCTTCAACTCGCTTTCTTGTGACCTGGCCGCAACACCGCAGGATGGCTTCAGGCCCTAATCTGGTTCTGGCATGGCACGCTGAGCCTTTGTTTAATTCCTCTTCCTGGTGGGAAATGAGAGTTAAATTTGCCCGTCCAGACACCTCCAGCTAGTCTCTCATTGGTTCTCCTTATTCCTGTTCATCTTCCGCAGAAATTGCAAACTGGGCCAAACAGGAGGTTAAAGGGACTGACTCTCCAAGTCGGGAGAGTGTTAGTAAAGCGTCTGGAATGTTGCACCCGAGTACCAGGGTACCAAAACTGAGACATATTTGAACACGTCTCCTGATCACATGGTTGATCATACTCTAGGTTCCACATACATGTTTTAGCTGAAGGAAGAATACCTTAAACCTGGGTAGTTGAAACCCGTGGAATGGGTACCATGCAATATGACTTCAAAGGGTCTTCATTTGCTCAAAGAACCTCTCCAATCCTATCACTGCTGCGTTTATGCCCCTGTGCACATGCTTGATTCTCTTTCAGTGACATAGCAATCCATAGGTTTTAAGATACTTACTAGTCAGGTACATTCTTAGGCGTTTAATATGCGGTGTTGAGTCCATTTCGTTGAGCAAGGAGTAGCTCTTGTCTATTCCATATTTGGCTTAAGGAACTTTATCTGTGCTCATTTCAATCTCTGGTTTTATGCAGCACCCCAACTCACCTTTTCCCTTAAGCAAGCATAAGTTGGTTTTCTAAATTTGAGACCCTGTTCTGTTCTGTAATTCAGTTCCTGTGTAGCCAAGTTTACATTCCGTGTATTACTGATATCTTATGATGTTTCTTTTTCTGTGTGACTTATTTCAGTTAGAATCATCGTACCTGAATCCACTCATTATGCTGCTACGGGCCTGATGACATAGATTTCATTGCTGAGTGATACTGCATTGTACGTAAGTACCACAAGTTCTTTATCCATTTTTCACTTTCTGTGATATTGAACTTGTACGGTAAACGAGGTTCTTGTAAACAGAGGCGTCCCAAACTTTGGGGTGGCTGTGTCTTTTTGATTTTAATTTCCCTAAGCTATAGGACCATAATTGGAAGTGCCCTAGGCTCTGTTGCTTTGTTTTTTAGATGTTTCAGGAAACACCATACACTTCTCCCGAGTGTCTGTTGGCAATTTACATCACGCCCATCAACATAACAAGGCTCCCAGTTCTCCATGGCCTGTCCTGCCTTTCTGGATTTTACACTTTTTTCAGATGGCCCTTTTGACCGGGGGGAAGTGAGACTTCATTGTAGTGCAGATTTCCTTTGCAAGTTTGCTTGGTTGGCCAAAAAGGGCGTATGCGTTTTTTCCTGAATATATTCAGGAAAAAACGCATACGCCCTTTTTGGCCAAGTGCATCATTGTGGACGTTCTGCCTCTTTTCCTATGCTTTCAATGCAATTCCAGTCTACCTCCTGAAATCGGTTTCCTGCAATTCTGCCCCGCTTTCAAGTCCTCTTGGCAGCCTTACTTCAGTATATTTTTGGACGATAGCTGTCATTTATAACTCTGCAGGTTTGTGAATTACAGTGCCCCTGAGCTCCTTTCTTCAACTCGCTTTCTTTTGAGCTGGCCGCAACACCGCAGGATGGCTTCAGGCCCTAATCTGGTTCCGGCACGGCACGATGAGCCTTTGGTTAATTCCTCTTCCTGGTGGGAAATGAGAGTTAAATTTGCCCGTCCAGACACCTCCAGCTAGTCTCTCATTGGTTCTCGCTATTCCTGTTCATCTTCCGCAGAAATTGCAAACTGCGCCAAACAGGAGGTTAAAGGGACTGACTCTCCATGTCGGGAGAGTGTTAGTAAAGCGTCTGGAATGTTGCACCCGAGTACCAGGGTACGAAAACTGAGACATATTTGAACACGTCTCCCGATCACATGGTTGATCATACTCGAGGTTCTACATGCATGTTTCAGCTGAAGGAAGAATACCTTAAACCTGGGTAGTTGAAACCCGTGGAATGGGTACCATGCAATATGACTTCAAAGGGTCTTCATTTGCTCAAAGAACCTCTCCAATCCTATCACTGCTGCGTTTATGCCCCTGTGCACATGCTTGATTCTCTTTCAGAGACATAGCAATCCATAGGTTTTAAGATACTTACTAGTCAGGTACATTCTTAGGCGTTTAATATGCGGTGTTGAGTCCATTTCGTTGAGCAAGGAGTAGCTCTTGTCTATTCCATATTTGGCTTAAGGAACTTTATCTGTGCTCATTTCAATCTCTGGTTTTATGCAGCACCCCAACTCACCTTTTCCCTTAAGCAAGCATAAGTTGGTTTTCTAAATTTGAGACCCTGTTCTGTTCTGTAATTCAGTTCCTGTGTAGCCAAGTTTATATTCCGTGTATTACTGATATCTTATGATGTTTCTTTTTCTCTGTGACTTATTTCAGTTAGAATCATCGTACCTGAATCCACTCATTATGCTGCTACGGGCCTGATGACATAGATTTCATTGCTGAGTGATACTGCATTGTACGTAAGTACCACAAGTTCTTTATCCATTTTTCACTTTCTGTGATATTGAACTTGTACGGTAAACGAGATTCTTGTAAACAGAGGCGTCCCAAACTTTGGGGTGGCTGTGTCTTTTTGATTTTAATTTCCCTAAGCTATAGGACCATAAGTGGAAGTGCCCTAGGCTCTGTTGCTTTGTTTTTTAGATGTTTCAGGAAACACCATACACTTCTCCCGAGTGTCTGTTGGCAATTTACATCCCGCCCATCAACATAACAAGGCTCCCAGTTCTCCATGGCCTGTCCTGCCTTTCTGGATTTTACACTTTTTGCAGATGGCCCTTTTGACCGGGGGGAAGTGAGACTTCATTGTAGTGCAGATTTCCTTTGCAAGTTTGCTTGGTTGGCCAAAAAGGGTGTATGCGTTTTTTCCTGAATATATTCAGGAAAAAACGTATACGCCCTTTTTGGCCAAGTGCATCATTGTGGACGTTCTGCCTCTTTTCCTATGCTTTCAATGCAATTCCAGTCTACCTCCTGAAATCGGTTTCCTGCAATTCTGCCCCGCTTTCAAGTCCTCTTGGCAGCCTTACTTCAGTATATTTTTGGACGATAGCTGTCATTTATAACTCTGCAGGTTTGTGAATTACAGTGCCCCTGAGCTCCTTTCTTCAACTCGCTTTCTTTTGAGCTGGCCGCAACACCGCAGGATGGCTTCAGGCCCTAATCTGGTTCTGGCACGGCACGCTGAGCCTTTGGTTAATTCCTCTTCCTGGTGGGAAATGAGAGTTAAATTTGCCCGTCCAGACACCTCCAGCTAGTCTCTCATTGGTTCTCGCTATTCCTGTTCATCTTCCGCAGAAATTGCAAACTGGGCCAAACAGGAGGTTAAAGGGACTGACTCTCCATGTCGGGAGAGTGTTAGTAAAGCGTCTGGAATGTTGCACCCGAGTACCAGGGTACGAAAACTGAGACATATTTGAACACGTCTCCCGATCACATGGTTGATCATACTCTAGGTTCTACATGCATGTTTCAGCTGAAGGAAGAATACCTTAAACCTGGGTAGTTGAAACCCGTGGAATGGGTACCATGCAATATGACTTCAAAGGGTCTTCATTTGATCACCGAACCTCTCTAATCCTATCACTGCTGCGTTTATGCCCGTGTACACACGCTTGATTCTCTTTTAGAGACATAGCAATTAATACGTTTTAAGATACTTACTAGTCAGGTACATTCTTAGGCGTTTGATATGGGGTGTTGAGTCCATTTCGTTGAGCAAGGAGTAGCTCTTGTCTATTCCATATTTGGCTTAAGGAACTTTATCTGTGCTCATTTCAATCTCTGGTTTTATGCAGCACCCCAACTCACCTTTCCCCTTAAGCAAGCATAAGTTGGTTTTCTAAATTTGAGACCCTGTTCTGTTCTGTAATTCAGTTCCTGTGTAGCCAAGTTTACATTCCGTGTATTACTGATATCTTATGATGTTTCTTTTTCTGTGTGACTTATTTCAGTTAGAATCATCATACCTGAATCCACTCATTGTGCTGCTAAGTGCCTGATGACATAGATTTCATTGCTGAGTGATACTGCTTTGTACGTAAGTACCACAAGTTCTTTATCCATTTTTCACTTTCTGTGATATTGAACTTGTACGGTAAACGAGGTTCTTGTAAACAGAGGCGTCCCAAACTTTGGGGTGGCTGTGTCTTTTTGATTTTAATTTCCCTAAGCTATAGGACCATAAGTGGAAGTGCCCTAGGCTCTGTTGCTTTGTTTTTTAGATGTTTCAGGAAACACCATACACTTCTCCCGAGTGTCTGTTGGCAATTTACATCCCGCCCATCAACATAACAAGGCTCCCAGTTCTCCATGGCCTGTCCTGCCTTTCTGGATTTTACACTTTTTTCAGATGGCCCTTTTGACCGAGGGGAAGTGAGACTTCATTGTAGTGCAGATTTCCTTTGCAAGTTTGCTTGGTTGGCCAAAAAGGGCGTATGCGTTTTTTCCTGAATATATTCAGGAAAAAACGCATACGCCCTTTTTGGCCAAGTGCATCATTGTGGACGTTCTGCCTCTTTTCCTATGCTTTCAATGCAATTCCAGTCTACCTCCTGAAATCAGTTTCCTGCAATTCTGCCCCGCTTTCAAGTCCTCTTGGCAGCCTTACTTCAGTATATTTTTGGACGATAGCTGTCATTTATAACTCTGCAGGTTTGTGAATTAAAGTGCCCCTGAGCTCCTTTCTTCAACTCGCTTTCTTGTGACCTGGCCGCAACACCGCAGGATGGCTTCAGGCCCTAATCTGGTTCTGGCATGGCACGCTGAGCCTTTGTTTAATTCCTCTTCCTGGTGGGAAATGAGAGTTAAATTTGCCCGTCCAGACACCTCCAGCTAGTCTCTCATTGGTTCTCCTTATTCCTGTTCATCTTCTGCAGAAATTGCAAACTGGGCCAAACAGGAGGTTAAAGGGACTGACTCTCCAAGTCGGGAGAGTGTTAGTAAAGCGTCTGGAATGTTGCACCCGAGTACCAGGGTACCAAAACTGAGACATATTTGAACACGTCTCCCGATCACATGGTTGATCATACTCTAGGTTCCACATGCATGTTTTAGCTGAAGGAAGAATACCTTAAACCTGGGTAGTTGAAACCCGTGGAATGGGTACCATGCAATATGACTTCAAAGGGTCTTCATTTGCTCAAAGAACCTCTCCAATCCTATCACTGCTGCGTTTATGCCCCTGTGCACATGCTTGATTCTCTTTCAGAGACATAGCAATCCATAGGTTTTAAGATACTTACTAGTCAGGTACATTCTTAGGCGTTTAATATGCGGTGTTGAGTCCATTTCGTTGAGCAAGGAGTAGCTCTTGTCTATTCCATATTTGGCTTAAGGAACTTTATCTGTGCTCATTTCAATCTCTGGTTTTATGCAGCACCCCAACTCACCTTTTCCCTTAAGCAAGCATAAGTTGGTTTTCTAAATTTGAGACCCTGTTCTGTTCTGTAATTCAGTTACTGTGTAGCCAAGTTTACATTCCGTGTATTACTGATATCTTATGATGTTTATTTTTCTGTGTGACTTATTTCAGTTAGAATCATCGTACCTGAATCCACTCATTATGCTGCTACGGGCCTGATGACATAGATTTCATTGCTGAGTGATACTGCATTGTACGTAAGTACCACAAGTTCTTTATCCATTTTTCACTTTCTGTGATATTGAACTTGTACGGTAAACGAGGTTCTTGTAAACAGAGGCGTCCCAAACTTTGGGGTGGCTGTGTCTTTTTGATTTTAATTTCCCTAAGCTATAGGACCATAAGTGGAAGTGCCCTAGGCTCTGTTGCTTTGTTTTTTAGATGTTTCAGGAAACACCATACACTTCTCCCGAGTGTCTGTTGGCAATTTACATCCCGCCCATCAACATAACAAGGCTCCCAGTTCTCCATGGCCTGTCCTGCCTTTCTGGATTTTACACTTTTTGCAGATGGCCCTTTTGACCGGGGGGAAGTGAGACTTCATTGTAGTGCAGATTTCCTTTGCAAGTTTGCTTGGTTGGCCAAAAAGGGCGTATGCGTTTTTTCCTGAATATATTCAGGAAAAAACGCATACGCCCTTTTTGGCCAAGTGCATCATTGTGGACGTTCTGCCTCTTTTCCTATGCTTTCAATGCAATTCCAGTCTACCTCCTGAAATCAGTTTCCTACAATTCTGCCCCGCTTTCAAGTCCTCTTGGCAGCCTTACTTCAGTATATTTTTGGACGATAGCTGTCATTTATAACTCTGCAGGTTTGTGAATTACAGTGCCCCTGAGCTCCTTTCTTCAACTCGCTTTCTTTTGAGCTGACCGCAACACCGCAGGATGGCTTCAGGCCCTAATCTGGTTCCGGCACGGCACGCTGAGCCTTTGGTTAATTCCTCTTCCTGGTGGGAAATGAGAGTTAAATTTGCCCGTCCAGACACCTCCAGCTAGTCTCTCATTGGTTCTCGCTATTCCTGTTCATCTTCCGCAGAAATTGCAAACTGGGCCAAACAGGAGGTTAAAGGGACTGACTCTCCATGTCGGGAGAGTGTTAGTAAAGCGTCTGGAATGTTGCACCCGAGTACCAGGGTACGAAAACTGAGACATATTTGAACACGTCTCCCGATCACATGGTTGATCATACTCTAGTTTCTACATGCATGTTTCAGCTGAAGGAAGAATACCTTAAACCTGGGTAGTTGAAACCCGTGGAATGGGTACCATGCAATATGACTTCAAAGGGTCTTCATTTGATCACCGAACCTCTCTAATCCTATCACTGCTGCGTTTATGCCAGTGTACACACGCTTGATTCTCTTTTGGAGACATAGCAATCAATACGTTTTAAGATACTTACTAGTCAGGTACATTCTTAGGCGTTTGATATGGGGTGTTGAGTCCATTTCATTGAGCAAGGAGTAGCTCTTGTCTATTCCATATTTGGCTTAAGGAACTTTATCTGTGCTCATTTCAATCTCTGGTTTTATGCAGCACCCCAACTCACCTTTCCCCTTAAGCAAGCATAAGTTGGTTTTCTAAATTTGAGACCCTGTTCTGTTCTGTAATTCAGTTCCTGTGTAGCCAAGTTTACATTCCGTGTATTACTGATATCTTATGATGTTTCTTTTTCTGTGTGACTTATTTCAGTTAGAATCATCATACCTGAATCCACTCATTGTGCTGCTAAGGGCCTGATGACATAGATTTCATTGCTGAGTGATATTGCTTTGTAAGTAAATACCACAACTTCTTTATCCATTTTTCACTTTCTGCGATGTTGAACTTGTACTGTAAACGAGGTTCTTGTAAACAGAGGCGTCCCAAACTTTGGGGTGGCTGTGTCTTTTTGATTTTAATTTCCCTAAGCTATAGGACCATAAGTGGAAGTGCCCTAGGCTCTGTTGCTTTGTTTTTTAGATATTTCAGGAAACACCATACACTTCTCCCGAGTGTCTGTTGGCAATTTACATCCCGCCCATCAGCATAACAAGGCTCCCAGTTCTCCATGGCCTGTCCTGCCTTTCTGGATTTTATACTTTTTTCAGATGGCCCTTTTGACCTGGGGGAAGTGAGACTTCATTGTAGTGCAGATTTCCTTTCCAAGCTTGCTTGGTTGGCCAAAAAGGGCGTATGCGTTTTTTCCTGAATATATTCAGGAAAAAACGCATACGCCCTTTTTGGCCAAGTGCATCATTGTGGACGTTCTGCCTCTTTTCCTATGCTTTCAATGCAATTCCAGTCTACCTCCTGAAATCGGTTTCCTGCAATTCTGCCCCGCTTTCAAGTCCTCTTGGCAGCCTTACTTCAGTATATTTTTGGACGATAGCTGTCATTTATAACTCTGCAGGTTTGTGAATTACAGTGCCCCTGAGCTCCTTTCTTCAACTCGCTTTCTTTTGAGCTGGCCGCAACACCGCAGGATGGCTTCAGGTCCTAATCTGGTTCCGGCACGGCACGCTGAGCCTTTGGTTATTTCCTCTTCCTGGTGGGAAATGAGAGTTAAATTTGCCCGTCCAGACACCTCCAGCTAGTCTCTCATTGGTTCTCACTATTCCTGTTCATCTTCCGCAGAAATTGCAAACTGGGCCAAACAGGAGGTTAAAGGGACTGACTCTCCAAGTCGGGAGAGTGTTAGTAAAGCGTCTGGAATGTTGCACCCGAGTACCAGGGGAGGAAAACTGAGACATATTTGAACACGTCTCCCGATCACACGGTTGATCATACTCTAGGTTCCACATGCATGTTTTGGCTGAAGGAAGAATACCTTAAACCTGGTTAGTTGAAACCCGTGGAATGGGTACCATGCAATATGACTTCAAAGGGTCTTCATTTGCTCACCGAACCTCTCCAATCCTATCACTGCTGCGTTTATGCCCCTGTACACACGCTTGATTCTCTTTTGGAGACATAGCAATCCATAGGTTTTAAGATACTTACTAGTCAGGTACATTCTTAGGCGTTTAATATGGGGTGTTGAGTCCATTTCGTTGAGCAAGGAGTAGCTCTTGTCTATTCCATATTTGGCTTAAGGAAATTTATCTGTGCTCATTTCAATCTCTGGTTTTATGCAGCACCCCAACTCACCTTTCCCCTTAAGCAAGCATAAGTTGGTTTTCTAAATTTGAGACCCTGTTCTGTTCTGTAATTCAGTTCCTGTGTAGCCAAGTTTACATTCCGTGTATTACTGATATCTTATGATGTTTCTTTTTCTGTGTGACTTATTTCAGTTAGAATCATCATACCTGAATCCACTCATTGTGCTGCTAAGTGCCTGATGACATAGATTTCATTGCTGAGTGATACTGCTTTGTACGTAAGTACCACAAGTTCTTTATCCATTTTTCACTTTCTGTGATATTGAACTTGTACGGTAAACGAGGTTCTTGTAAAGAGAGGCGTCCCAAACTTTGGGGTGGCTGTGTCTTTTTGATTTTAATTTCCCTAAGCTATAGGACCATAAGTGGAAGTGCCCTAGGCTCTGTTGCTTTGTTTTTTAGATGTTTCAGGAAACACCATACAGTTCTCCCGAGTGTCTGTTGGCAATTTACATCCCGCCCATCAACATAACAAGGCTCCCAGTTCTCCATGGCCTGTCCTGCCTTTCTGGATTTTACACTTTTTTCAGATGGCCCTTTTGACCGGGGGGAAGTGAGACTTCATTGTAGTGCAGATTTCCTTTGCAAGTTTGCTTGGTTGGCCAAAAAGGGCGTATGCGTTTTTTCCTGAATATATTCAGGAAAAAACGCATACGCCCTTTTTGGCCAAGTGCATCATTGTGGACGTTCTGCCTCTTTTCCTATGCTTTCAATGCAATTCCAGTCTACCTCCTGAAATCGGTTTCCTGCAATTCTGCCCCGCTTTCAAGGCCTCTTGGCAGCCTTACTTCAGTATATTTTTGGACGATAGCTGTCATTTATAACTCTGCAGCTTTGTGAATTACAGTGCCCCTGAGCTCCTTTCTTCAACTCGCTTTCTTGTGACCTGGATGAAACACCGCAGGATGGCTTCAGGCCCTAATCTGGTTCCGGCACGGCACGCTGAGCCTTTGGTTAATTCCTCTTCCTGGTGGGAAATGAGAGTTAAATTTGCCCGTCCAGACACCTCCAGCTAGTCTCTCATTGGTTCTCGCTATTCCTGTTCATCTTCCGCAGAAATTGCAAACTGGGCCAAACGGGAGGTTAAGGGACTGACTCTCCAAGTCGGGAGAGTGTTAGTAAACCGTCTGGAATGTTGCACCTGAGTACCAGGGTACGAAAACTGAGACATATTTGAACACGTCTCCCGATCACATTGTTGATCATACTCTAGGTTCCACATGCATGTTTTAGCTGAAGGAAGAATACCTTAAACCTGGGTAGTTGAAACCCGTGGAATGGGTACCATGCAATATGACTTCAAAGGGTCTTCATTTGCTCAGTGAACCTCTCCAATCTTATCACTGCTGCGTTTATGCCCCTGTACACATGCTTGATTCTCTTTCGGAGACATAGCAATCCATAGGTTTTAAGATACTTACTAGTCAGGTACATTCTTAGGCGTTTAATATGGGGTGTTGAGTCCATTTCGTTGAGCAAGGAGTAGCTCTTGTCTATTCCATATTTGGCTTAAGGAACTTTATCTGTGCTCATTTCAATCTCTGGTTTTATGCAGCACCCCAACTCACCTTTCCCCTTAAGCAAGCATAAGTTGGTTTTCTAAATTTGAGACCCTGTTCTGTTCTGTAATTCAGTTCCTGTGTAGCCAAGTTTACATTCCGTGTATTACTGATATCTTATGATGTTTCTTTTTCTGTGTGACTTATTTCAGTTAGAATCATCATACCTGAATCCACTCATTGTGCTGCTAAGGGCCTGATGACATAGATTTCATTGCTGAGTGATATTGCTTTGTAAGTAAATACCACAACTTCTTTATCCATTTTTCACTTTCTGCGATGTTGAACTTCTACTGTAAACAAGGTTCTTGTAAACAGAGGCGTCCCAAACTTTGGGGTGGCTGTGTCTTTTTGATTTTAATTTCCCTAAGCTATAGGACCATAAGTGGAAGTGCCCTAGGCTCTGTTGCTTTGTTTTTTAGATGTTTCAGGAAACACCATACACTTCTCCCGAGTTTCTGTTGGCAATTTACATCCCGCCCATCAGCATAACAAGGCTCCCAGTTCTCCATGGCCTGTCCTGCCTTTCTGGATTTTACGCTTTTTTCAGATGGCCCTTTTGACCGGGGGGAAGTGAGACTTCATTTTAGTGCAGATTTCCTTTGCAAGCTTGCTTGGTTGGCCAAAAAGGGCGTATGCGTTTTTTCCTGAATATATTCAGGAAAAAACGCATACGCCCTTTTTGGCCAAGTGCATTATTGTGGACGTTCTGCCTCTTTTCCTATGCTTTCAATGCAATTCCAGTCTACCTCCTGAAATCGGTTTCCTGCAATTCTGCCCCGCTTTCAAGTCCTCTTGGCAGCCTTACTTCAGTATATTTTTGGACGATAGCTGTCATTTATAACTCTGCAGGTTTGTGAATTACAGTGCCCCGAGCTCCTTTCTTCAACTCGCTTTCTTGTGACCTGGCCGCAACACCGCATGATGGCTTCAGGCCCTAAACTGGTTCCGGCATGGCACGCTGAGCCTTTGGTTGTTTCCTCTTCCTGGTGGGAAATGAGAGTTAAATTTGCCCGTCCAGACACCTGCAGCTAGTCTCTCATTGGTTCTCCCTATTCCTGATCATCTTCCGCAGAAATTGCAAACTGGGCCAAACAGGAGATTAAAGGCTCTGACTCTCCAAGTGGGGAGAGTGTTAGTGAAGCGTCTGTAATGTTGCACCCGAGTACTAGGGGAGGGAAACTGAGACATATTTGAACACGTCTCCCGTTCACACGGTTGATCATACTCTGGGTTCCACATGCATGTTTTAGCTGAAGGAAGAATAACTTAAACCTGGGTAGTTGAAACCCGTGGAATGGGTACCATGCAATATGAATTCAAAGGGTCTTCATTTGCTCAAAGAACCTCTCCAATCCTATCACTGCTGCGTTTATGCCCCTGTACACACGCTTGATTCTCTTTTGGAGACATAGCAATCCATAGGTTTTAAGATACTTACTAGTCAGGTACATTCTTAGGCGTTTAATATGAGGTGTTGAGTCCATTTCGTTGAGCAAGGAGTAGCTCTTGTCTATTCCATATTTGGTTAAGGAACTTTATCTGTGCTCATTTCAATCTCTGGTTTTATGCAGCACCCCAACTCACCTTTCCCCTTAAGCAACCATAAGTTGGTTTTCTAAATTTGAGACCCTGTTCTGTTTTGGAATTCAGTTCCTGTGTAGCCAAGTTTACATTCCGTGTATTAGTGATATCTTATGATGTTTCTTTTTCTGTGTGACTTATTTCAGTTAGAATCATCGTACCTGAATCCACTCATTATGCTGCTACGGGCCTGATGACATAGATTTCATTGCTGAGTGATACTGCATTGTACGTAAGTACCAGAAGTTCTTTATCCATTTTTCACTTTCTGTGATATTGAACTTGTACAGTAAAAGAGGTTCTTGTAAACAGAGGCGTCCCAAACTTTGGGGTGGCTGTGTCTTTTTGATTTTAATTTCCCTAAGCTATAGGACCATAAGTGGAAGTGCCCTAGGCTCTGTTGCTTTGTTTTTTAGATGTTTCAGGAAACACCATACACTTCTCCCGAGTGTCTGTTGGCAATTTACATCCCGCCCATCAGCATAACTAGGCTCCCAGTTCTCCATGGCCTGTCCTGCCTTTCTGGATTTTACACTTTTTTCAGATGGCCCTTTTGACCGGGGGGAAGTGAGAATTCATTGTAGTGCAGATTTCCTTTGCAAGTTTGCTTGGTTGGCCAAAAAGGGCGTATGCGTTTTTTCCTGAATATATTCAGGAAAAAACGCATACGCCCTTTTTGGCCAAGTGCATCATTGTGGACGTTCTGCCTCTTTTCCTATGCTTTCAATGCAATTCCAGTCTACCTCCTGAAATCGGTTTCCTGCAATTCTGCCCCACATTCAAGTCCTCTTGGCAGCGTTACTTCAGTATATTTTTGGACGATAGCTGTCATTTATAACTCTGCAGGTTTGTGAATTACAGTGCCCCTGAGTTCCTTTCTTCAACTCGCTTTCTTGTGACCTGGCCGCAACACCGCAGGATGGCTTCAGGCCCTAATCTGGTTCGGGCACGGCACGCTGAGCCTTTGGTTAATTCCTATTCCTGGTGGGAAATGAGAGTTAAATTTGCCCGTCCAGACACCTCCAGCTAGTCTCTCATTGGTTCTCGCTATTCCTGTTCATCTTCCGCAGAAATTGCAAACTGGGCCAAACAGGAGGTTAAAGGGACTGACTCTCCATGTCGGGAGAGTGTTAGTAAAGCGTCTGGAATGTTGCACCCGAGTACCAGGGGAGAAAAACTGAGACATATGTGAACACGTCTCCCGTTCACACAGTTGATCATACTCTGGGTTCCACATGCATGTTTTAGCTGAAGGAAGAATACCTTAAATGTGTGTAGTTGGAACCCTTGGAATGGGTACCATGCAATGTGATTTCAAAGGGTCTTCATTTGCTCACCGAACCTCTCCAATCCTATCACTGCTGCGTTTATGCCCCTGTACACACGCTTGATTCTCTTTTGGAGACATAGCAATCCATAGGTTTTAAGATACTTACTAGTCAGGTACATTCTTAGGCGTTTAATATGGGGTGTTGAGTCCATTTCGTTGAGCAAGGAGTAGCTCTTGTCTATTCCTTATTTGGCTTAAGGAACTTTATCTGTGCTCATTTCAATCTCTGGTTTTATGCAGCACCCCAACTCACCTTTCCCCTTAAGCAAGCATAAGTTGGTTTTCTAAATTTGAGACCCTGTTCTGTTCTGTAATTCAGTTCCTGTGTAGCCAAGTTTACATTCCGTGTATTACTGATATCTTATGATGTTTCTTTTTCTGTGTGACTTATTTCAGTTAGAATCATCATACCTGAATCCACTCATTGTGCTGCTAAGGGCCTGATGACATAGATTTCATTGCTGAGTGATATTGCTTTGTAAGTAAATACCACAACTTCTTTATCCATTTTTCACATTCTGCGTTGTTGAATTTGTACTGTAAACAAGGTTCTTGTAAACAGAGGCGTCCCAAACTTTGGGGTGGCTGTGTCTTTTTGATTTTAATTTCCCTAAGCTATAGGTCCATAAGTGGAAGTGCCCTAGGCTCTGTTGCTTTGTTTTTTAGATGTTTCAGGAAACACCATACACTTCTCCCGAGTTTCTGTTGGCAATTTACATCCCGCCCATCAGCATAACAAGGCTCCCAGTTCTCCATGGCCTGTCCTGCCTTTCTGAATTTTACACTTTTTTCAGATGGCCCTTTTGACCGGGGGGAAGTGAGACTTCATTGTAGTGCAGATTTCCTTTGCAAGTTTGCTTGGTTGGCCAAAAAGGGCGTATGCGTTTTTTCCTGAATATATTCAGGAAAAAACGCATACGCCCTTTTTGGCCAAGTGCATCATTGTGGACGTTCTGCCTCTTTTCCTATGCTTTCAATGCAATTCCAGTCTACCTCCTGAAATAGGTTTCCTGCAATTCTGCCCCGCTTTCAAGTCCTCTTGGCAGCCTTACTTCAGTATATTTTTGGACGATAGCTGTCATTTATAACTCTGCAGGTTTGTGAATTACAGTGCCCCTGAGCTCCTTTCTTCAACTCGCTTTCTTTTGAGCTGGCCGCAACACCGCAGGATGGCTTCAGGCCCTAATCTGGTTCTGGCACGGCACGCTGAGCCTTTGGTTAATTCCTCTTCCTGGTGGGAAATGAGAGTTAAATTTGCCCGTCCAGACACCTCCAGCTAGTCTCTCATTGGTTCTCGCTATTCCTGTTCATCTTCCGCAGAAATTGCAAACTGGGCCAAACAGGAGGTTAAAGGGACTGACTCTCCATGTCGGGAGAGTGTTAGTAAAGCGTCTGGAATGTTGCACCCGAGTACCAGGGTACGAAAACTGAGACATATTTGAACACGTCTCCCGATCACATGGTTGATCATACTCTAGGTTCTACATGCATGTTTCAGCTGAAGGAAGAATACCTTAAACCTGGGTAGTTGAAACCCGTGGAATGGGTACCATGCAATATGACTTCAAAGGGTCTTCATTTGATCACCGAACCTCTCTAATCCTATCACTGCTGCGTTTATGCCCGTGTACACACGCTTGATTCTCTTTTAGAGACATAGCAATTAATACGTTTTAAGATACTTACTAGTCAGGTACATTCTTAGGCGTTTGATATGGGGTGTTGAGTCCATTTCGTTGAGCAAGGAGTAGCTCTTGTCTATTCCATATTTGGCTTAAGGAACTTTATCTGTGCTCATTTCAATCTCTGGTTTTATGCAGCACCCCAACTCACCTTTCCCCTTAAGCAAGCATAAGTTGGTTTTCTAAATTTGAGACCCTGTTCTGTTCTGTAATTCAGTTCCTGTGTAGCCAAGTTTACATTCCGTGTATTACTGATATCTTATGATGTTTCTTTTTCTGTGTGACTTATTTCAGTTAGAATCATCATACCTGAATCCACTCATTGTGCTGCTAAGTGCCTGATGACATAGATTTCATTGCTGAGTGATACTGCTTTGTACGTAAGTACCACAAGTTCTTTATCCATTTTTCACTTTCTGTGATATTGAACTTGTACGGTAAACGAGGTTCTTGTAAACAGAGGCGTCCCAAACTTTGGGGTGGCTGTGTCTTTTTGATTTTAATTTCCCTAAGCTATAGGACCATAAGTGGAAGTGCCCTAGGCTCTGTTGCTTTGTTTTTTAGATGTTTCAGGAAACACCATACACTTCTCCCGAGTGTCTGTTGGCAATTTACATCCCGCCCATCAACATAACAAGGCTCCCAGTTCTCCATGGCCTGTCCTGCCTTTCTGGATTTTACACTTTTTTCAGATGGCCCTTTTGACCGAGGGGAAGTGAGACTTCATTGTAGTGCAGATTTCCTTTGCAAGTTTGCTTGGTTGGCCAAAAAGGGCGTATGCGTTTTTTCCTGAATATATTCAGGAAAAAACGCATACGCCCTTTTTGGCCAAGTGCATCATTGTGGACGTTCTGCCTCTTTTCCTATGCTTTCAATGCAATTCCAGTCTACCTCCTGAAATCAGTTTCCTGCAATTCTGCCCCGCTTTCAAGTCCTCTTGGCAGCCTTACTTCAGTATATTTTTGGACGATAGCTGTCATTTATAACTCTGCAGGTTTGTGAATTAAAGTGCCCCTGAGCTCCTTTCTTCAACTCGCTTTCTTGTGACCTGGCCGCAACACCGCAGGATGGCTTCAGGCCCTAATCTGGTTCTGGCATGGCACGCTGAGCCTTTGTTTAATTCCTCTTCCTGGTGGGAAATGAGAGTTAAATTTGCCCGTCCAGACACCTCCAGCTAGTCTCTCATTGGTTCTCCTTATTCCTGTTCATCTTCTGCAGAAATTGCAAACTGGGCCAAACAGGAGGTTAAAGGGACTGACTCTCCAAGTCGGGAGAGTGTTAGTAAAGCGTCTGGAATGTTGCACCCGAGTACCAGGGTACCAAAACTGAGACATATTTGAACACGTCTCCCGATCACATGGTTGATCATACTCTAGGTTCCACATGCATGTTTTAGCTGAAGGAAGAATACCTTAAACCTGGGTAGTTGAAACCCGTGGAATGGGTACCATGCAATATGAATTCAAAGGGTCTTCATTTGCTCAAAGAACCTCTCCAATCCTATCACTGCTGCGTTTATGCCCCTGTGCACATGCTTGATTCTCTTTCAGAGACATAGCAATCCATAGGTTTTAAGATACTTACTAGTCAGGTACATTCTTAGGCGTTTAATATGCGGTGTTGAGTCCATTTCGTTGAGCAAGGAGTAGCTCTTGTCTATTCCATATTTGGCTTAAGGAACTTTATCTGTGCTCATTTCAATCTCTGGTTTTATGCAGCACCCCAACTCACCTTTTCCCTTAAGCAAGCATAAGTTGGTTTTCTAAATTTGAGACCCTGTTCTGTTCTGTAATTCAGTTACTGTGTAGCCAAGTTTACATTCCGTGTATTACTGATATCTTATGATGTTTATTTTTCTGTGTGACTTATTTCAGTTAGAATCATCGTACCTGAATCCACTCATTATGCTGCTACGGGCCTGATGACATAGATTTCATTGCTGAGTGATACTGCATTGTACGTAAGTACCACAAGTTCTTTATCCATTTTTCACTTTCTGTGATATTGAACTTGTACGGTAAACGAGGTTCTTGTAAACAGAGGCGTCCCAAACTTTGGGGTGGCTGTGTCTTTTTGATTTTAATTTCCCTAAGCTATAGGACCATAAGTGGAAGTGCCCTAGGCTCTGTTGCTTTGTTTTTTAGATGTTTCAGGAAACACCATACACTTCTCCCGAGTGTCTGTTGGCAATTTACATCCCGCCCATCAACATAACAAGGCTCCCAGTTCTCCATGGCCTGTCCTGCCTTTCTGGATTTTACACTTTTTGCAGATGGCCCTTTTGACCGGGGGGAAGTGAGACTTCATTGTAGTGCAGATTTCCTTTGCAAGTTTGCTTGGTTGGCCAAAAAGGGCGTATGCGTTTTTTCCTGAATATATTCAGGAAAAAACGCATACGCCCTTTTTGGCCAAGTGCATCATTGTGGACGTTCTGCCTCTTTTCCTATGCTTTCAATGCAATTCCAGTCTACCTCCTGAAATCAGTTTCCTACAATTCTGCCCCGCTTTCAAGTCCTCTTGGCAGCCTTACTTCAGTATATTTTTGGACGATAGCTGTCATTTATAACTCTGCAGGTTTGTGAATTACAGTGCCCCTGAGCTCCTTTCTTCAACTCGCTTTCTTTTGAGCTGACCGCAACACCGCAGGATGGCTTCAGGCCCTAATCTGGTTCCGGCACGGCACGCTGAGCCTTTGGTTAATTCCTCTTCCTGGTGGGAAATGAGAGTTAAATTTGCCCGTCCAGACACCTCCAGCTAGTCTCTCATTGGTTCTCGCTATTCCTGTTCATCTTCCGCAGAAATTGCAAACTGGGCCAAACAGGAGGTTAAAGGGACTGACTCTCCATGTCGGGAGAGTGTTAGTAAAGCGTCTGGAATGTTGCACCCGAGTACCAGGGTACGAAAACTGAGACATATTTGAACACGTCTCCCGATCACATGGTTGATCATACTCTAGTTTCTACATGCATGTTTCAGCTGAAGGAAGAATACCTTAAACCTGGGTAGTTGAAACCCGTGGAATGGGTACCATGCAATATGACTTCAAAGGGTCTTCATTTGATCACCGAACCTCTCTAATCCTATCACTGCTGCGTTTATGCCAGTGTACACACGCTTGATTCTCTTTTGGAGACATAGCAATCAATACGTTTTAAGATACTTACTAGTCAGGTACATTCTTAGGCGTTTGATATGGGGTGTTGAGTCCATTTCATTGAGCAAGGAGTAGCTCTTGTCTATTCCATATTTGGCTTAAGGAACTTTATCTGTGCTCATTTCAATCTCTGGTTTTATGCAGCACCCCAACTCACCTTTCCCCTTAAGCAAGCATAAGTTGGTTTTCTAAATTTGAGACCCTGTTCTGTTCTGTAATTCAGTTCCTGTGTAGCCAAGTTTACATTCCGTGTATTACTGATATCTTATGATGTTTCTTTTTCTGTGTGACTTATTTCAGTTAGAATCATCATACCTGAATCCACTCATTGTGCTGCTAAGGGCCTGATGACATAGATTTCATTGCTGAGTGATATTGCTTTGTAAGTAAATACCACAACTTCTTTATCCATTTTTCACTTTCTGCGATGTTGAACTTGTACTGTAAACGAGGTTCTTGTAAACAGAGGCGTCCCAAACTTTGGGGTGGCTGTGTCTTTTTGATTTTAATTTCCCTAAGCTATAGGACCATAAGTGGAAGTGCCCTAGGCTCTGTTGCTTTGTTTTTTAGATATTTCAGGAAACACCATACACTTCTCCCGAGTGTCTGTTGGCAATTTACATCCCGCCCATCAGCATAACAAGGCTCCCAGTTCTCCATGGCCTGTCCTGCCTTTCTGGATTTTATACTTTTTTCAGATGGCCCTTTTGACCTGGGGGAAGTGAGACTTCATTGTAGTGCAGATTTCCTTTCCAAGCTTGCTTGGTTGGCCAAAAAGGGCGTATGCGTTTTTTCCTGAATATATTCAGGAAAAAACGCATACGCCCTTTTTGGCCAAGTGCATCATTGTGGACGTTCTGCCTCTTTTCCTATGCTTTCAATGCAATTCCAGTCTACCTCCTGAAATCGGTTTCCTGCAATTCTGCCCCGCTTTCAAGTCCTCTTGGCAGCCTTACTTCAGTATATTTTTGGACGATAGCTGTCATTTATAACTCTGCAGGTTTGTGAATTACAGTGCCCCTGAGCTCCTTTCTTCAACTCGCTTTCTTTTGAGCTGGCCGCAACACCGCAGGATGGCTTCAGGTCCTAATCTGGTTCCGGCATGGCACGCTGAGCCTTTGGTTATTTCCTCTTCCTGGTGGGAAATGAGAGTTAAATTTGCCCGTCCAGACACCTCCAGCTAGTCTCTCATTGGTTCTCACTATTCCTGTTCATCTTCCGCAGAAATTGCAAACTGGGCCAAACAGGAGGTTAAAGGGACTGACTCTCCAAGTCGGGAGAGTGTTAGTAAAGCGTCTGGAATGTTGCACCCGAGTACCAGGGGAGGAAAACTGAGACATATTTGAACACGTCTCCCGATCACACGGTTGATCATACTCTAGGTTCCACATGCATGTTTTGGCTGAAGGAAGAATACCTTAAACCTGGTTAGTTGAAACCCGTGGAATGGGTACCATGCAATATGACTTCAAAGGGTCTTCATTTGCTCACCGAACCTCTCCAATCCTATCACTGCTGCGTTTATGCCCCTGTACACACGCTTGATTCTCTTTTGGAGACATAGCAATCCATAGGTTTTAAGATACTTACTAGTCAGGTACATTCTTAGGCGTTTAATATGGGGTGTTGAGTCCATTTCGTTGAGCAAGGAGTAGCTCTTGTCTATTCCATATTTGGCTTAAGGAAATTTATCTGTGCTCATTTCAATCTCTGGTTTTATGCAGCACCCCAACTCACCTTTCCCCTTAAGCAAGCATAAGTTGGTTTTCTAAATTTGAGACCCTGTTCTGTTCTGTAATTCAGTTCCTGTGTAGCCAAGTTTACATTCCGTGTATTACTGATATCTTATGATGTTTCTTTTTCTGTGTGACTTATTTCAGTTAGAATCATCATACCTGAATCCACTCATTGTGCTGCTAAGTGCCTGATGACATAGATTTCATTGCTGAGTGATACTGCTTTGTACGTAAGTACCACAAGTTCTTTATCCATTTTTCACTTTCTGTGATATTGAACTTGTACGGTAAACGAGGTTCTTGTAAAGAGAGGCGTCCCAAACTTTGGGGTGGCTGTGTCTTTTTGATTTTAATTTCCCTAAGCTATAGGACCATAAGTGGAAGTGCCCTAGGCTCTGTTGCTTTGTTTTTTAGATGTTTCAGGAAACACCATACAGTTCTCCCGAGTGTCTGTTGGCAATTTACATCCCGCCCATCAACATAACAAGGCTCCCAGTTCTCCATGGCCTGTCCTGCCTTTCTGGATTTTACACTTTTTTCAGATGGCCCTTTTGACCGGGGGGAAGTGAGACTTCATTGTAGTGCAGATTTCCTTTGCAAGTTTGCTTGGTTGGCCAAAAAGGGCGTATGCGTTTTTTCCTGAATATATTCAGGAAAAAACGCATACGCCCTTTTTGGCCAAGTGCATCATTGTGGACGTTCTGCCTCTTTTCCTATGCTTTCAATGCAATTCCAGTCTACCTCCTGAAATCGGTTTCCTGCAATTCTGCCCCGCTTTCAAGGCCTCTTGGCAGCCTTACTTCAGTATATTTTTGGACGATAGCTGTCATTTATAACTCTGCAGCTTTGTGAATTACAGTGCCCCTGAGCTCCTTTCTTCAACTCGCTTTCTTGTGACCTGGATGAAACACCGCAGGATGGCTTCAGGCCCTAATCTGGTTCCGGCACGGCACGCTGAGCCTTTGGTTAATTCCTCTTCCTGGTGGGAAATGAGAGTTAAATTTGCCCGTCCAGACACCTCCAGCTAGTCTCTCATTGGTTCTCGCTATTCCTGTTCATCTTCCGCAGAAATTGCAAACTGGGCCAAACGGGAGGTTAAGGGACTGACTCTCCAAGTCGGGAGAGTGTTAGTAAACCGTCTGGAATGTTGCACCTGAGTACCAGGGTACGAAAACTGAGACATATTTGAACACGTCTCCCGATCACATTGTTGATCATACTCTAGGTTCCACATGCATGTTTTAGCTGAAGGAAGAATACCTTAAACCTGGGTAGTTGAAACCCGTGGAATGGGTACCATGCAATATGACTTCAAAGGGTCTTCATTTGCTCAGTGAACCTCTCCAATCTTATCACTGCTGCGTTTATGCCCCTGTACACATGCTTGATTCTCTTTCGGAGACATAGCAATCCATAGGTTTTAAGATACTTACTAGTCAGGTACATTCTTAGGCGTTTAATATGGGGTGTTGAGTCCATTTCGTTGAGCAAGGAGTAGCTCTTGTCTATTCCATATTTGGCTTAAGGAACTTTATCTGTGCTCATTTCAATCTCTGGTTTTATGCAGCACCCCAACTCACCTTTCCCCTTAAGCAAGCATAAGTTGGTTTTCTAAATTTGAGACCCTGTTCTGTTCTGTAATTCAGTTCCTGTGTAGCCAAGTTTACATTCCGTGTATTACTGATATCTTATGATGTTTCTTTTTCTGTGTGACTTATTTCAGTTAGAATCATCATACCTGAATCCACTCATTGTGCTGCTAAGGGCCTGATGACATAGATTTCATTGCTGAGTGATATTGCTTTGTAAGTAAATACCACAACTTCTTTATCCATTTTTCACTTTCTGCGATGTTGAACTTCTACTGTAAACAAGGTTCTTGTAAACAGAGGCGTCCCAAACTTTGGGGTGGCTGTGTCTTTTTGATTTTAATTTCCCTAAGCTATAGGACCATAAGTGGAAGTGCCCTAGGCTCTGTTGCTTTGTTTTTTAGATGTTTCAGGAAACACCATACACTTCTCCCGAGTTTCTGTTGGCAATTTACATCCCGCCCATCAGCATAACAAGGCTCCCAGTTCTCCATGGCCTGTCCTGCCTTTCTGGATTTTACGCTTTTTTCAGATGGCCCTTTTGACCGGGGGGAAGTGAGACTTCATTTTAGTGCAGATTTCCTTTGCAAGCTTGCTTGGTTGGCCAAAAAGGGCGTATGCGTTTTTTCCTGAATATATTCAGGAAAAAACGCATACGCCCTTTTTGGCCAAGTGCATTATTGTGGACGTTCTGCCTCTTTTCCTATGCTTTCAATGCAATTCCAGTCTACCTCCTGAAATCGGTTTCCTGCAATTCTGCCCCGCTTTCAAGTCCTCTTGGCAGCCTTACTTCAGTATATTTTTGGACGATAGCTGTCATTTATAACTCTGCAGGTTTGTGAATTACAGTGCCCCGAGCTCCTTTCTTCAACTCGCTTTCTTGTGACCTGGCCGCAACACCGCATGATGGCTTCAGGCCCTAAACTGGTTCCGGCATGGCACGCTGAGCCTTTGGTTGTTTCCTCTTCCTGGTGGGAAATGAGAGTTAAATTTGCCCGTCCAGACACCTGCAGCTAGTCTCTCATTGGTTCTCCCTATTCCTGATCATCTTCCGCAGAAATTGCAAACTGGGCCAAACAGGAGATTAAAGGCTCTGACTCTCCAAGTGGGGAGAGTGTTAGTGAAGCGTCTGTAATGTTGCACCCGAGTACTAGGGGAGGGAAACTGAGACATATTTGAACACGTCTCCCGTTCACACGGTTGATCATACTCTGGGTTCCACATGCATGTTTTAGCTGAAGGAAGAATAACTTAAACCTGGGTAGTTGAAACCCGTGGAATGGGTACCATGCAATATGAATTCAAAGGGTCTTCATTTGCTCAAAGAACCTCTCCAATCCTATCACTGCTGCGTTTATGCCCCTGTACACACGCTTGATTCTCTTTTGGAGACATAGCAATCCATAGGTTTTAAGATACTTACTAGTCAGGTACATTCTTAGGCGTTTAATATGAGGTGTTGAGTCCATTTCGTTGAGCAAGGAGTAGCTCTTGTCTATTCCATATTTGGTTAAGGAACTTTATCTGTGCTCATTTCAATCTCTGGTTTTATGCAGCACCCCAACTCACCTTTCCCCTTAAGCAACCATAAGTTGGTTTTCTAAATTTGAGACCCTGTTCTGTTTTGGAATTCAGTTCCTGTGTAGCCAAGTTTACATTCCGTGTATTAGTGATATCTTATGATGTTTCTTTTTCTGTGTGACTTATTTCAGTTAGAATCATCGTACCTGAATCCACTCATTATGCTGCTACGGGCCTGATGACATAGATTTCATTGCTGAGTGATACTGCATTGTACGTAAGTACCAGAAGTTCTTTATCCATTTTTCACTTTCTGTGATATTGAACTTGTACAGTAAAAGAGGTTCTTGTAAACAGAGGCGTCCCAAACTTTGGGGTGGCTGTGTCTTTTTGATTTTAATTTCCCTAAGCTATAGGACCATAAGTGGAAGTGCCCTAGGCTCTGTTGCTTTGTTTTTTAGATGTTTCAGGAAACACCATACACTTCTCCCGAGTGTCTGTTGGCAATTTACATCCCGCCCATCAGCATAACTAGGCTCCCAGTTCTCCATGGCCTGTCCTGCCTTTCTGGATTTTACACTTTTTTCAGATGGCCCTTTTGACCGGGGGGAAGTGAGAATTCATTGTAGTGCAGATTTCCTTTGCAAGTTTGCTTGGTTGGCCAAAAAGGGCGTATGCGTTTTTTCCTGAATATATTCAGGAAAAAACGCATACGCCCTTTTTGGCCAAGTGCATCATTGTGGACGTTCTGCCTCTTTTCCTATGCTTTCAATGCAATTCCAGTCTACCTCCTGAAATCGGTTTCCTGCAATTCTGCCCCACATTCAAGTCCTCTTGGCAGCGTTACTTCAGTATATTTTTGGACGATAGCTGTCATTTATAACTCTGCAGGTTTGTGAATTACAGTGCCCCTGAGTTCCTTTCTTCAACTCGCTTTCTTGTGACCTGGCCGCAACACCGCAGGATGGCTTCAGGCCCTAATCTGGTTCGGGCACGGCACGCTGAGCCTTTGGTTAATTCCTATTCCTGGTGGGAAATGAGAGTTAAATTTGCCCGTCCAGACACCTCCAGCTAGTCTCTCATTGGTTCTCGCTATTCCTGTTCATCTTCCGCAGAAATTGCAAACTGGGCCAAACAGGAGGTTAAAGGGACTGACTCTCCATGTCGGGAGAGTGTTAGTAAAGCGTCTGGAATGTTGCACCCGAGTACCAGGGGAGAAAAACTGAGACATATGTGAACACGTCTCCCGTTCACACAGTTGATCATACTCTGGGTTCCACATGCATGTTTTAGCTGAAGGAAGAATACCTTAAATGTGTGTAGTTGGAACCTTGGAATGGGTACCATGCAATGTGATTTCAAAGGGTCTTCATTTGCTCACCGAACCTCTCCAATCCTATCACTGCTGCGTTTATGCCCCTGTACACACGCTTGATTCTCTTTTGGAGACATAGCAATCCATAGGTTTTAAGATACTTACTAGTCAGGTACATTCTTAGGCGTTTAATATGGGGTGTTGAGTCCATTTCGTTGAGCAAGGAGTAGCTCTTGTCTATTCCTTATTTGGCTTAAGGAACTTTATCTGTGCTCATTTCAATCTCTGGTTTTATGCAGCACCCCAACTCACCTTTCCCCTTAAGCAAGCATAAGTTGGTTTTCTAAATTTGAGACCCTGTTCTGTTCTGTAATTCAGTTCCTGTGTAGCCAAGTTTACATTCCGTGTATTACTGATATCTTATGATGTTTCTTTTTCTGTGTGACTTATTTCAGTTAGAATCATCATACCTGAATCCACTCATTGTGCTGCTAAGGGCCTGATGACATAGATTTCATTGCTGAGTGATATTGCTTTGTAAGTAAATACCACAACTTCTTTATCCATTTTTCACATTCTGCGTTGTTGAATTTGTACTGTAAACAAGGTTCTTGTAAACAGAGGCGTCCCAAACTTTGGGGTGGCTGTGTCTTTTTGATTTTAATTTCCCTAAGCTATAGGTCCATAAGTGGAAGTGCCCTAGGCTCTGTTGCTTTGTTTTTTAGATGTTTCAGGAAACACCATACACTTCTCCCGAGTTTCTGTTGGCAATTTACATCCCGCCCATCAGCATAACAAGGCTCCCAGTTCTCCATGGCCTGTCCTGCCTTTCTGAATTTTACACTTTTTTCAGATGGCCCTTTTGACCGGGGGGAAGTGAGACTTCATTGTAGTGCAGATTTCCTTTGCAAGTTTGCTTGGTTGGCCAAAAAGGGCGTATGCGTTTTTTCCTGAATATATTCAGGAAAAAACGCATACGCCCTTTTTGGCCAAGTGCATCATTGTGGACGTTCTGCCTCTTTTCCTATGCTTTCAATGCAATTCCAGTCTACCTCCTGAAATAGGTTTCCTGCAATTCTGCCCCGCTTTCAAGTCCTCTTGGCAGCCTTACTTCAGTATATTTTTGGACTATAGCTGTCATTTATAACTCTGCAGGTTTGTGAATTACAGTGCCCCTGAGCTCCTTTCTTCAACTCGCTTTCTTGTGACCTGGCCGCAACACCGCAGGATGGCTTCAGGCCCTAAACTGGTTCCGGCATGGCACGCTGAGCCTTTGGTTGTTTCCTCTTCCTGGTGGGAAATGAGAGTTAAATTTGCCCGTCCAGACACCTCCAGCTAGTCTCTCATTGGTTCTCGCTATTCCTGTTCATCTTCCGCAGAAATTGCAAACTGGGCCAAACAGGAGGTTAAAGGGACTGACTCTCCAAGTCGGGAGAGTGTTAGTAAAGCGTCTGGAATGTTGCACCCGAGTACCAGGGTACGAAAACTGAGACATATTTGAACACGTCTCCCGATCACATGGTTGATCATACTCTAGGTTCCACATGCATGTTTTAGCTGAAGGAAGAATACCTTAAACCTGGGTAGTTGAAACCCGTGGAATGGGTACCATGCAATGTGACTTCAAAGGGTCTTCATTTGCTCACCGAACCTCTCCAATCCTATCACTGCTGGGTTTATGCCCCTGTACACATGCTTGATTCTCTTTCGGAGACATAGCAATCCATAGGTTTTAAGATACTTACTAGTCAGGTACATTCTTAGACGTTTAATATGCGGTGTGGAGTCCATTTCGTTGAGCAAGGAGTAGCTCTTGTCTATTCCATATTTGGCTTAAGGAACTTTATCTGTGCTCATTTCAATCTCTGGTTTTATGCAGCACCCCAACTCACCTTTAACCTTAAGCAAGCATAAGTTGGTTTTCTAAATTTGAGACCCTGTTCTGTTCTGTAATTCAGTTCCTGTGTAGCCAAGTTTACATTCCGTGTATTACTGATATCTTATGATGTTTCTTTTTCTGTGTGACTTATTTCAGTTAGAATCATCATACCTGAATCCACTCATTGTGCTGCTAAGGGCCTGATGACATAGATTTCATTGCTGAGTGATATTGCTTTGTAAGTAAATACCACAACTTCTTTATCCATTTTTCACTTTCTGCGATGTTGAACTTGTACTGTAAACGAGGTTCTTGTAAACAGAGCCGTTACAAACTTTGGGGTGGCTGTGTCTTTTTTATTTTAATTTCCCTAAGCTATAGGACCATAAGTGGAAGTGCCCTAGGCTCTGTTGCTTTGTTTTTTAGATGTTTCAGGAAACACCATACACTTCTCCCGAGTGTCTGTTGGCAATTTAACTCCCGCCCATCAGCATAAGAAGGCTCCAAGTTCTCCATGGCCTGTCCTGCCTTTCTGGATTTTACACTTTTTTCAGATGGCCCTTTTGACCGGGGGGAAGTGAGACTTCATTGTAGTGCAGATTTCCTTTGCAAGTTTGCCTGGTTGGCCAAAAAGGGCGTATGCGTTTTTTCCTGAATATATTCAGGAAAAAACGCATACGCCCTTTTTGGCCAAGTGCATCATTGTGGACGTTCTGCCTCTTTTCCTATGCTTTCAATGCAATTAAAGTCTACCTCCTGAAATCGGTTTCCTGCAATTCTGCCACACTTTCAAGTCCTCTTGGCAGCCTTACTTCAGTATATTTTTGGATGATAGGTGTCATTTATAACTCTGCAGGTTTGTGAATTACAGTTCCCCTGAGCTCCTTTCTTCAACTCGCTTTCTTGTGACCTGGCCGCAACACCGCATGTTGGCTTCAGGCCCTAATCTGGTTCTGGCATGGCACGCTGAGCCTTTGTTTAATTCCTCTTCCTGGTGGGAAATGAGAGTTAAATTTGCCCGTCCAGACACCTCCAGCTAGTCTCTCATTGGTTCTCGCTATTCCTGTTCATCTTCCGCAGAAATTGCAAACTGGGCCAAACAGGAGGTTAAAGGGACTGACTCTCCAAGTCGGGAGAGTGTTAGTAAAGCGTCTGGAATGTTGCACCCGAGTACCAGGGTACGAAAACTGAGACATATTTGAACACGTCTCCCGATCACATGGTTGATCATACTCTAGGTTCCACATGCATGTTTTAGCTGAAGGAAGAATACCTTAAACCTGGGTAGTTGAAACCCGTGGAATGGGTACCATGCAATATGACTTCAAAGGGCCTTCATTTGCTCAACGAACCTCTCCAATCCTATCACTGCTGCGTTTATGCCCCTGTGCACATGCTTGATTCTCTTTCGGAGACATAGCAATCCATAGGTTTTAAGATAGTTACTAGTCAGGTACATTCTTAGGCGTTTAATATGGGGTGTTGAGTCCATTTCGTTGAGCAAGGAGTAGCTCTTTTCTATTCCATATTTGGCTTAAGGAAATTTATCTGTGCTCATTTCAATCTCTGGTTTTATGCAGCACCCCAACTCACCTTTTCCCTTAAGCAAGCATAAGTTGGTTTTCTAAATTTGAGACCCTGTTCTGTTCTGTAATTCAGTTACTGTGTAGCCAAGTTTACATTCCGTGTATTACTGATATCTTATGATGTTTCTTTTTCTGTGTGACTTATTTCAGTTAGAATCATCGTACCTGAATCCACTCATTATGCTGCTACGGGCCTGATGACATAGATTTCATTGCTGAGTGATACTGCATTGTACGTAAGTACCACAAGTTCTTTATCCATTTTTCACTTTCTGTGATATTGAACTTGTACGGTAAACGAGGTTCTTGTAAACAGAGGCGTCCCAAACTTTGGGGTGGCTGTGTCTTTTTGATTTTAATTTCCCTAAGCTATAGGACCATAAGTGGAAGTGCCCTAGGCTCTGTTGCTTTGTTTTTTAGATGTTTCAGGAAACACCATACAGTTCTCCCGAGTGTCTGTTGGCAATTTACATCCCGCCCATCAACATAACAAGGCTCCCAGTTCTCCATGGCCTGTCCTGCCTTTCTGGATTTTACACTTTTTTCAGATGGCCCTTTTGACCGGGGGGAAGTGAGACTTCATTGTAGTGCAGATTTCCTTTGCAAGTTTGCTTGGTTGGCCAAAAAGGGCGTATGCGTTTTTTCCTGAATATATTCAGGAAAAAACGCATACGCCCTTTTTGGCCAAGTGCATCATTGTGGACGTTCTGCCTCTTTTCCTATGCTTTCAATGCAATTCCAGTCTACCTCCTGAAGTCGGTTTCCTGCAATTCTGCCCCGCTTTCAAGTCCTCTTGGCAGCCTTACTTCAGTATATTTTTGGACGATAGCTGTCATTTATAACTCTGCAGGTTTGTGAATTACAGTGCCCCTGAGCTCCTTTCTTCAACTCGCTTTCTTGTGTCCTGGCTGCAACACGACAGGATGGCTTCAGGCCCTAATCTGGTTCCGGCACGGCACGCTGAGCCTTTGGTTAATTCCTCTTCCTGGTGGGAAATGAGAGTTAAATTTGCCCGTCCAGACACCTCCAGCTAGTCTCTCATTAGTTCTCGCTATTCCTGTTCATCTTCCGCAGAAATTGCAAACTGGGCCAAACGGGAGGTTAAAGGGACTGACTCTCCAAGTCGGGAGAGTGTTAGTAAAGCGTCTGGAATGTTGCCCCTGAGTACCAGGGTACGAAAACTGAGACATATTTGAACACGTCTCCCGATCACATTGTTGATCATACTCTAGGTTCCACATGCATGTTTTAGCTGAAGGAAGAATACATTAAACCTGGGTAGTTGAAACCCGTGGAATGGGTACCATGCAATATGTCTTCAAAGGGTCTTCATTTGCTCACCGAACCTCTCCAATCCTATCACTGCTGCGTTTATGCCCCTGTGCACATGCTTGAATCTCTTTCAGAGACATAGCAATCCATAGGTTTTAAGATACTTACTAGTCAGGTACATTCTTAGGCGTTTAATATGCGGTGTTGAGTCCATTTCGTTGAGCAAGGAGTAGCTCTTGTCTATTCCATATTTGGCTTAAGGAACTTTATCTGTGCTCATTTCAATCTCTGGTTTTATGCAGCACCCCAACTCACCTTTTCCCTTAAGCAAGCATAAGTTGGTTTTCTAAATTTGGGACCCTGTTCTGTTCTGTAATTCAGTTACTGTGTAGCCAAGTTTACATTCCGTGTATTAGTGATATCTTATGATGTTTCTTTTTCTGTGTGACTTATTTCAGTTAGAATCATCGTACCTGAATCCACTCATTATGCTGCTACGGGCCTGATGACATAGATTTCATTGCTGAGTGATACTGCATTGTACGTAAGTACCAGAAGTTCTTTATCCATTTTTCACTTTCTGCGATGTTGAACTTGTATTGTAAACGAGGTTCTTGTAAACAGAGCCGTCCCAAACTTTGGGGTGGCTGTGTCTTTTTGATTTTAATTTCCCTAAGCTATAGGACCATAAGTGGAAGTGCCCTAGGCTCTGTTGCTTTGTTTTTTAGATGTTTCAGGAAACACCATACACTTCTCCCGAGTGTCTGTTGGCAATTTACATCCCGCCCATCAACATAACAAGGCTCCCAGTTCTCCATGGCCTGTCCTGCCTTTCTGGATTTTACACTTTTTGCAGATGGCCCTTTTGACCGGGGGGAAGTGAGACTTCATTGTAGTGCAGATTTCCTTTGCAAGTTTGCTTGGTTGGCCAAAAAGGGCGTATCCGTTTTTTCCTGAATATATTCAGGAAAAAACGCATACGCCCTTTTTGGCCAAGTGCATCATTGTGGACGTTCTGCCTCTTTTCCTATGCTTTCAATGCAATTCCAGTCTACCTCCTGAAATCGGTTTCCTGCAATTCTGCCCCGCTTTCAAGTCCTCTTGGCAGCCTTACTTCAGTATATTTTTGGACGATAGCTGTCATTTATAACTCTGCAGGTTTGTGAATTACAGTGCCCCTGAGCTCCTTTCTTCAACTCGCTTTCTTGTGACCTGGCTGAAACACCGCAGGATGGCTTCAGGCCCTAATCTGGTTCCGGCACGGCACGCTGAGCCTTTGTTTAATTCCTCTTCCTGGAGGGAAATGAGAGTTAAATTTGCCCGTCCAGACACCTCCAGATAGTCTCTCATTGGTTCTCGCTATTCCTGTTCATCTTCCGCAGAAATTGCAAACTGGGCCAAACGGGAGGTTAAAGGGACTGACTCTCCAAGTCGGGAGAGTGTTAGTAAAGCGTCTGGAATGTTGCCCCTGAGTACCAGGGTACGAAAACTGAGACATATTTGAACACGTCTCCCGATCACATGGTTGATCATACTCTAGGTTCCACATGCATGTTTTAGCTGAAGGAAGAATACCTTAAACCTGGGTAGTTGAAACGCGTGGAATGGGTACCATGCAATATGACTTCAAAGGGTCTTCATTTGCTCAGTGAACCTCTCCAATCTTATCACTGCTGCGTTTATGCCCCTGTACACATGCTTGATTCTCTTTCGGAGACATAGCAATCCATAGGTTTTAAGATACTTACTAGTCAGGTACATTCTTAGGCGTTTAATATGGGGTGTTGAGTCCATTTCGTTGAGCAAGGAGTAGCTCTTGTCTATTCCATATTTGGCTTAAGGAACTTTATCTGTGCTCATTTCAATCTCTGGTTTTATGCAGCACCCCAACTCACCTTTCCCCTTAAGCAAGCATAAGTTGGTTTTCTAAATTTGAGACCCTGTTCTGTTCTGTAATTCAGTTCCTGTGTAGCCAAGTTTACATTCCGTGTATTACTGATATCTTATGATGTTTCTTTTTCTGTGTGACTTATTTCAGTTAGAATCATCATACCTGAATCCACTCATTGTGCTGCTAAGGGCCTGATGACATAGATTTCATTGCTGAGTGATATTGCTTTGTAAGTAAATACCACAACTTCTTTATCCATTTTTCACTTTCTGCGATGTTGAACTTCTACTGTAAACGAGGTTCTTGTAAAGAGAGGCGTCCCAAACTTTGGGGTGGCTGTGTCTTTTTGATTTTAATTTCCCTAAGCTATAGGACCATAAGTGGAAGTGCCCTAGGCTCTGTTGCTTTGTTTTTTAGATGTTTCAGGAAACACCATACACTTCTCCCGAGTTTCTGTTGGCAATTTACATCCCGCCCATCAGCATAACAAGGCTCCCAGTTCTCCATGGCCTGTCCTGCCTTTCTGGATTTTACACTTTTTGCAGATGGCCCTTTTGACCGGGGGGAAGTGAGACTTCATTGTAGTGCAGATTTCCTTTGCAAGCTTGCTTGGTTGGCCAAAAAGGGCGTATGCGTTTTTTCCTGAATATATTCAGGAAAAAACGCATACGCCCTTTTTGGCCAAGTGCATTATTGTGGACGTTCTGCCTCTTTTCCTATGCTTTCAATGCAATTCCTGTCTACCTCCTGAAATCGGTTTCCTGCAATTCTGCCCTGCTTTCAAGTCGTCTTGGCAGCCTTACTTCAGTATATTTTTGGACGATAGCTGTCATTTATAACTCTGCAGGTTTGTGAATTACAGTGCCCCGAGCTCCTTTCTTCAACTCGCTTTCTTGTGACCTGGCCGCAACACCGCAGGATGGCTTCAGGCCCTAAACTGGTTCCGGCATGGCACGCTGAGCCTTTGGTTGTTTCCTCTTCCTGGTGGGAAATGAGAGTTAAATTTGCCCGTCCAGACACCTCCAGCTAGTCTCTCATTGGTTCTCCCTATTCCTGTTCATCTTCCGCAGAAATTGCAAACTGGGCCAAACAGGAGATTAAAGGCGCTGACTCTCCAAGTGGGGAGAGTGTTAGTGAAGCGTCTGGAATGTTGCACCCGAGTACCAGGGGAGGGAAACTGAGACATATTTGAACACGTCTCCCGTTCACACGGTTGATCATACTCTGGGTTCCACATGCATGTTTTAGCTGAAGGAAGAATAACTTAAACCTGGGTAGTTAAAACCCGTGGAATGGGTACCATGCAATATGACTTCAAAGGGTCTTCATTTGCTCACCGAACCTCTCCAATCCTATCACTGCTGCGTTTATGCCCCTGTACACACGCTTGATTCTCTTTTGAAGACATAGCAATCCATAGGTTTTAAGATACTTACTAGTCAGGTACATTCTTAGGCGTTTAATATGAGGTGTTGAGTCCATTTCGTTGAGCAAGGAGTAGCTCTTGTCTATTCCATATTTGGCTTAAGGAACTTTATCTGTGCTCATTTCAATCTCTGGTTTTATGCAGCACCCCAACTCACCTTTCCCCTTAAGCAAGCATAAGTTGGTTTTCTAAATTTGAGACCCTGTTCTGTTTTGGAATTCAGTTCCTGTGTAGCCAAGTTTACATTCCGTGTATTAGTGATATCTTATGATGTTTCTTTTTCTGTGTGACTTATTTCAGTTAGAATCATCGTACCTGAATCCACTCATTATGCTGCTACGGGCCTGATGACATAGATTTCATTGCTGAGTGATACTGCATTGTACGTAAGTACCACAAGTTCTTTATCCATTTTTCACTTTCTGTGATATTGAACTTGTACAGTAAACGAGGTTCTTGTAAACAGAGGCGTCCCAAACTTTGGGGTGGCTGTGTCTTTTTGATTTTAATTTCCCTAAGCTATAGGACCATAAGTGGAAGTGCCCTAGGCTCTGTTGCTTTGTTTTTTAGATGTTTCAGGAAACACCATACACTTCTCCCGAGTGTCTGTTGGCAATTTACATCCCGCCCATCAGCATAACAAGGCTCCCAGTTCTCCATGGCCTGTCCTGCCTTTCTGGATTTTACACTTTTTTCAGATGGCCCTTTTGACCGGGGGGAAGTGAGACTTCATTGTAGTGCAGATTTCCTTTGCAAGTTTGCTTGGTTGGCCAAAAAGGGCGTATGCGTTTTTTCCTGAATATATTCAGGAAAAAACGCATACGCCCTTTTTGGCCAAGTGCATCATTGTGGACGTTCTGCCTCTTTTCCTATGCTTTCAATGCAATTAAAGTCTACCTCCTGAAATCGGTTTCCTGCAATTCTGCCCCACTTTCAAGTCCTCTTGGCAGCCTTACTTCAGTATATTTTTGGATGATAGGTGTCATTTATAACTCTGCAGGTTTGTGAATTACAGTGCCCCTGAGCTCCTTTCTTCAACTCGCTTTCTTGTGACCTGGCCGCAACACCGCAGGATGGCTTCAGGCCCTAATCTGGTTCTGGCATGGCACGCTGAGCCTTTGTTTAATTCCTCTTCCTGGAGGGAAATGAGAGTTAAATTTGCCCGTCCAGACACCTCCAGCTAGTCTCTCATTGGTTCTCGCTATTCCTGTTCATCTTCCGCAGAAATTGCAAACTGGGCCAAACAGGAGGTTAAAGGGACTGACTCTCCAAGTTGGGAGAGTGTTAGTAAAGCGTCTGGAATGTTGCACCCGAGTACCAGGGTACGAAAACTGAGACATATTTGAACACGTCTCCCGATCACATGGTTGATCATACTCTAGGTTCCACATGCATGTTTTAGCTGAAGGAAGAATACCTTAAACCTGGGTAGTTGAAACCCGTGGAATGGGTACCATGCAATATGACTTCAAAGGGTCTTCATTTGCCCAACGAACCTCTCCAATCCTATCACTGCTGCGTTTATGCCCCTGTGCACATGCTTGATTCTCTTTCGGAGACATAGCAATCCATAGGTTTTAAGATACTTACTAGTCAGGTACATTCTTAGGCGTTTAATATGCGGTGTTGAGTCCATTTCGTTGAGCAAGGAGTAGCTCTTGTCTATTCCATATTTGGCTTAAGGAAATTTATCTGTGCTCATTTCAATCTCTGGTTTTATGCAGCACCCCAACTCACCTTTTCCCTTAAGCAAGCATAAGTTGGTTTTCTAAATTTGAGACCCTGTTCTGTTCTGTAATTCAGTTCCTGTGTAGCCAAGTTTACATTCCGTGTATTACTGATATCTTATGATGTTTCTTTTTCTGTGTGACTTATTTCAGTTAGAATCATCGTACCTGAATCCACTCATTATGCTGCTACGGGCCTGATGACATAGATTTCATTGCTGAGTGATACTGCATTGTACGTAAGTACCACAAGTTCTTTATCCATTTTTCACTTTCTGTGATATTGAACTTGTACGGTAAACGAGGTTCTTGTAAACAGAGGCGTCCCAAACTTTGGGGTGGCTGTGTCTTTTTGATTTTAATTTCCCTAAGCTATAGGACCATAAGTGGAAGTGCCCTAGGCTCTGTTGCTTTGTTTTTTAGATGTTTCAGGAAACACCATACACTTCTCCCGAGTGTCTGTTGGCAATTTACATCCCGCCCATCAACATAACAAGGCTCCCAGTTCTCCATGGCCTGTCCTGCCTTTCTGGATTTTACACTTTTTTCAGATGGCCCTTTTGACCGGGGGGAAGTGAGACTTCATTGTAGTGCAGATTTCCTTTGCAAGTTTGCTTGGTTGGCCAAAAAGGGCGTATGCGTTTTTTCCTGAATATATTCAGGAAAAAACGCATACGCCCTTTTTGGCCAAGTGCATCATTGTGGACGTTCTGCCTCTTTTCCTATGCTTTCAATGCAATTCCAGTCTACCTCCTGAAATCGGTTTCCTGCAATTCTGCCCCGCTTTCAAGTCCTCTTGGCAGCCTTACTTCAGTATATTTTTGGACGATAGCTGTCATTTATAACTCTGCAGGTTTGTGAATTACAGTGCCCCTGAGCTCCTTTCTTCAACTCGCTTTCTTGTGACCTGGTTGCAACACCGCAGGATGGCTTCAGGCCCTAATCTGGTTCCGGCACGGCACGCTGAGCCTTTGGTTAATTCCTCTTCCTGGTGGGAAATGAGAGTTAAATTTGCCCGTCCAGACACCTCCAGCTAGTCTCTCATTGGTTCTCGCTATTCCTGTTCATCTTCCACAGAAATTGCAAACTGGGCCAAACAGGAGGTTAAAGGGACTGACTCTCCAAGTCGGGAGAGTGTTAGTAAAGCATCTGGAATGTTGCACCCGAGTACCAGGGGAGGAAAACTGAGACATATTTGAACACGTCCCCCGTTCACACGGTTGGTCATACTCTGGGTTCCACATGCATGTTTTAGCTGAAGGAAGAATACCTTAAACCTGGAGAGTTGAGACCCGTGTAATGGGTACCATGCAATATGACTTCAAAGGGTCTTCATTTGCTCAACGAACCTCTCCAATCCTATCACTGCTGCGTTTATGCCCCTGTACACACGCTTGATTCTCTTTCAGAGACATAGCAATCCATAGGTTTTAAGATACTTACTATTCAGGAACATGCTTAGGCGTTTAATATGGGGTGTTGAGTCCATTTCGTTGAGCAAGGAGTAGCTCTTGTCTATTCCATATTTGGCTTAAGGAACTTTATCTGTGCTCATTTCAATCTCTGGTTTTATGCAGCACCCCAACTCACCTTTCCCCTTAAGCAAGCATAAGATGGTTTTCTAAATTTGAGACCCTGTTCTGTTTTGAAATTCAGTTCCTGTGTACCCAAGTTTACATTCCGTGTATTACTGATATCTTATGATGTTTCTTTTTCTGTATGACTTATTTCAGTTAGAATCGTCATACCTGAATCCACTCATTATGCTGCTACGGGCCTGATGACATAGATTTCATTGCTGAGTGATACTGCATTGTACGTAAGAACCACAAGTTCTTTATCCCTTTTTCACTTTCTGTGATATTGAACTTGTACGGTAAATGAGGTTCTTGTAAACAGAGGCGTCCCAAACATTGGGGTGGCTGTGTCTTTTTGATTTTAATTTCTCTAAGCTATAGGACCATAAGTGGAAGTGCCCTAGGCTCTGTTGCTTTGTTTTTTAGATGTTTCAGGAAACACCATACACTTCTCCCTATTGTCTGTTGGCAATTTACATCCCGCCCATCAGCATAACAAGGCTCCCAGTTCTCCATGGCCTGTCCTGCCTTTCTTGATTTTACACTTTTTTCAGATGGCCCTTTTGACCGGGGGGAAGTGAGACTTCATTGTAGTGCAGATTTCCTTTGCAAGCTTGCTTGGTTGGCCAAAAAGGGCGTATGCGTTTTTTCCTGAATATATTCAGGAAAAAACGCATATGCCCTTTTTGGCCAAGTGCATCATTGTGGACGTTCTGCCTCTTTTCCTATGCTTTCAATGCAATTCCTGTCTACCTCCTGAAATCGGTTTCCTGCAATTCTGCCCCGCTTTCAAGTCCTCTTGGCAGCCTTACTTCAGTATATTTTTGGACGATAGCTGTCATTTATAACTCTGCAGGTTTGTGAATTACAGTGCCCCTGAGCTCCTTTCTTCAACTCGCTTTCTTGTGACCTGGCCGCAACACCGCAGGATGGCTTCAGGCCCTAATCTGGTTCCGGCACGGCACGCTGAGCCTTTGGTTAATTCCTCTTCCTGGTGGGAAATGAGAGTTAAATTTGCCCGTCCAGACACCTCCAGCTAGTCTCTCATTGGTTCTCGCTATTCCTGTTCATCTTCCACAGAAATTGCAAACTGGGCCAAACGGGAGGTTAAGGGACTGACTCTCCAAGTCGGGAGAGTGTTAGTAAACCGTCTGGAATGTTGCACCTGAGTACCAGGGTACGAAAACTGAGACATATTTGAACACGTCTCCCGATCACATTGTTGATCATACTCTAGGTTCCACATGCATGTTTTAGCTGAAGGAAGAATACCTTAAACCTGGGTAGTTGAAACCCGTGGAATGGGTACCATGCAATATGACTTCAAAGGGTCTTCATTTGCTCAGTGAACCTCTCCAATCTTATCACTGCTGCGTTTATGCCCCTGTACACATGCTTGATTCTCTTTCGGAGACATAGCAATCCATAGGTTTTAAGATACTTACTAGTCAGGTACATTCTTAGGCGTTTAATATGGGGTGTTGAGTCCATTTCGTTGAGCAAGGAGTAGCTCTTGTCTATTCCATATTTGGCTTAAGGAACTTTATCTGTGCTCATTTCAATCTCTGGTTTTATGCAGCACCCCAACTCACCTTTCCCCTTAAGCAAGCATAAGTTGGTTTTCTAAATTTGAGACCCTGTTCTGTTCTGTAATTCAGTTCCTGTGTAGCCAAGTTTACATTCCGTGTATTACTGATATCTTATGATGTTTCTTTTTCTGTGTGACTTATTTCAGTTAGAATCATCATACCTGAATCCACTCATTGTGCTGCTAAGGGCCTGATGACATAGATTTCATTGCTGAGTGATATTGCTTTGTAAGTAAATACCACAACTTCTTTATCCATTTTTCACTTTCTGCGATGTTGAACTTCTACTGTAAACAAGGTTCTTGTAAACAGAGGCGTCCCAAACTTTGGGGTGGCTGTGTCTTTTTGATTTTAATTTCCCTAAGCTATAGGACCATAAGTGGAAGTGCCCTAGGCTCTGTTGCTTTGTTTTTTAGATGTTTCAGGAAACACCATACACTTCTCCCGAGTTTCTGTTGGCAATTTACATCCCGCCCATCAGCATAACAAGGCTCCCAGTTCTCCATGGCCTGTCCTGCCTTTCTGGATTTTACGCTTTTTTCAGATGGCCCTTTTGACCGGGGGGAAGTGAGACTTCATTTTAGTGCAGATTTCCTTTGCAAGCTTGCTTGGTTGGCCAAAAAGGGCGTATGCGTTTTTTCCTGAATATATTCAGGAAAAAACGCATACGCCCTTTTTGGCCAAGTGCATTATTGTGGACGTTCTGCCTCTTTTCCTATGCTTTCAATGCAATTCCAGTCTACCTCCTGAAATCGGTTTCCTGCAATTCTGCCCCGCTTTCAAGTCCTCTTGGCAGCCTTACTTCAGTATATTTTTGGACGATAGCTGTCATTTATAACTCTGCAGGTTTGTGAATTACAGTGCCCCGAGCTCCTTTCTTCAACTCGCTTTCTTGTGACCTGGCCGCAACACCGCATGATGGCTTCAGGCCCTAAACTGGTTCCGGCATGGCACGCTGAGCCTTTGGTTGTTTCCTCTTCCTGGTGGGAAATGAGAGTTAAATTTGCCCGTCCAGACACCTGCAGCTAGTCTCTCATTGGTTCTCCCTATTCCTGATCATCTTCCGCAGAAATTGCAAACTGGGCCAAACAGGAGATTAAAGGCTCTGACTCTCCAAGTGGGGAGAGTGTTAGTGAAGCGTCTGTAATGTTGCACCCGAGTACTAGGGGAGGGAAACTGAGACATATTTGAACACGTCTCCCGTTCACACGGTTGATCATACTCTGGGTTCCACATGCATGTTTTAGCTGAAGGAAGAATAACTTAAACCTGGGTAGTTGAAACCCGTGGAATGGGTACCATGCAATATGAATTCAAAGGGTCTTCATTTGCTCAAAGAACCTCTCCAATCCTATCACTGCTGCGTTTATGCCCCTGTACACACGCTTGATTCTCTTTTGGAGACATAGCAATCCATAGGTTTTAAGATACTTACTAGTCAGGTACATTCTTAGGCGTTTAATATGAGGTGTTGAGTCCATTTCGTTGAGCAAGGAGTAGCTCTTGTCTATTCCATATTTGGTTAAGGAACTTTATCTGTGCTCATTTCAATCTCTGGTTTTATGCAGCACCCCAACTCACCTTTCCCCTTAAGCAACCATAAGTTGGTTTTCTAAATTTGAGACCCTGTTCTGTTTTGGAATTCAGTTCCTGTGTAGCCAAGTTTACATTCCGTGTATTAGTGATATCTTATGATGTTTCTTTTTCTGTGTGACTTATTTCAGTTAGAATCATCGTACCTGAATCCACTCATTATGCTGCTACAGGCCTGATGACATAGATTTCATTGCTGAGTGATACTGCATTGTACGTAAGTACCAGAAGTTCTTTATCCATTTTTCACTTTCTGTGATATTGAACTTGTACAGTAAAAGAGGTTCTTGTAAACAGAGGCGTCCCAAACTTTGGGGTGGCTGTGTCTTTTTGATTTTAATTTCCCTAAGCTATAGGACCATAAGTGGAAGTGCCCTAGGCTCTGTTGCTTTGTTTTTTAGATGTTTCAGGAAACACCATACACTTCTCCCGAGTGTCTGTTGGCAATTTACATCCCGCCCATCAGCATAACTAGGCTCCCAGTTCTCCATGGCCTGTCCTGCCTTTCTGGATTTTACACTTTTTTCAGATGGCCCTTTTGACCGGGGGGAAGTGAGAATTCATTGTAGTGCAGATTTCCTTTGCAAGTTTGCTTGGTTGGCCAAAAAGGGCGTATGCGTTTTTTCCTGAATATATTCAGGAAAAAACGCATACGCCCTTTTTGGCCAAGTGCATCATTGTGGACGTTCTGCCTCTTTTCCTATGCTTTCAATGCAATTCCAGTCTACCTCCTGAAATCGGTTTCCTGCAATTCTGCCCCACATTCAAGTCCTCTTGGCAGCGTTACTTCAGTATATTTTTGGACGATAGCTGTCATTTATAACTCTGCAGGTTTGTGAATTACAGTGCCCCTGAGTTCCTTTCTTCAACTCGCTTTCTTGTGACCTGGCCGCAACACCGCAGGATGGCTTCAGGCCCTAATCTTGTTCGGGCACGGCACGCTGAGCCTTTGGTTAATTCCTATTCCTGGTGGGAAATGAGAGTTAAATTTGCCCGTCCAGACACCTCCAGCTAGTCTCTCATTGGTTCTCGCTATTCCTGTTCATCTTCCGCAGAAATTGCAAACTGGGCCAAACAGGAGGTTAAAGGGACTGACTCTCCATGTCGGGAGAGTGTTAGTAAAGCGTCTGGAATGTTGCACCCGAGTACCAGGGGAGAAAAACTGAGACATATGTGAACACGTCTCCCGTTCACACAGTTGATCATACTCTGGGTTCCACATGCATGTTTTAGCTGAAGGAAGAATACCTTAAATGTGTGTAGTTGGAACCCTTGGAATGGGTACCATGCAATGTGATTTCAAAGGGTCTTCATTTGCTCACCGAACCTCTCCAATCCTATCACTGCTGCGTTTATGCCCCTGTACACACGCTTGATTCTCTTTTGGAGACATAGCAATCCATAGGTTTTAAGATACTTACTAGTCAGGTACATTCTTAGGCGTTTAATATGGGGTGTTGAGTCCATTTCGTTGAGCAAGGAGTAGCTCTTGTCTATTCCTTATTTGGCTTAAGGAACTTTATCTGTGCTCATTTCAATCTCTGGTTTTATGCAGCACCCCAACTCACCTTTCCCCTTAAGCAAGCATAAGTTGGTTTTCTAAATTTGAGACCCTGTTCTGTTCTGTAATTCAGTTCCTGTGTAGCCAAGTTTACATTCCGTGTATTACTGATATCTTATGATGTTTCTTTTTCTGTGTGACTTATTTCAGTTAGAATCATCATACCTGAATCCACTCATTGTGCTGCTAAGGGCCTGATGACATAGATTTCATTGCTGAGTGATATTGCTTTGTAAGTAAATACCACAACTTCTTTATCCATTTTTCACATTCTGCGTTGTTGAATTTGTACTGTAAACAAGGTTCTTGTAAACAGAGGCGTCCCAAACTTTGGGGTGGCTGTGTCTTTTTGATTTTAATTTCCCTAAGCTATAGGTCCATAAGTGGAAGTGCCCTAGGCTCTGTTGCTTTGTTTTTTAGATGTTTCAGGAAACACCATACACTTCTCCCGAGTTTCTGTTGGCAATTTACATCCCGCCCATCAGCATAACAAGGCTCCCAGTTCTCCATGGCCTGTCCTGCCTTTCTGAATTTTACACTTTTTTCAGATGGCCCTTTTGACCGGGGGGAAGTGAGACTTCATTGTAGTGCAGATTTCCTTTGCAAGTTTGCTTGGTTGGCCAAAAAGGGCGTATGCGTTTTTTCCTGAATATATTCAGGAAAAAACGCATACGCCCTTTTTGGCCAAGTGCATCATTGTGGACGTTCTGCCTCTTTTCCTATGCTTTCAATGCAATTCCAGTCTACCTCCTGAAATAGGTTTCCTGCAATTCTGCCCCGCTTTCAAGTCCTCTTGGCAGCCTTACTTCAGTATATTTTTGGACTATAGCTGTCATTTATAACTCTGCAGGTTTGTGAATTACAGTGCCCCTGAGCTCCTTTCTTCAACTCGCTTTCTTGTGACCTGGCCGCAACACCGCAGGATGGCTTCAGGCCCTAAACTGGTTCCGGCATGGCACGCTGAGCCTTTGGTTGTTTCCTCTTCCTGGTGGGAAATGAGAGTTAAATTTGCCCGTCCAGACACCTCCAGCTAGTCTCTCATTGGTTCTCGCTATTCCTGTTCATCTTCCGCAGAAATTGCAAACTGGGCCAAACAGGAGGTTAAAGGGACTGACTCTCCAAGTCGGGAGAGTGTTAGTAAAGCGTCTGGAATGTTGCACCCGAGTACCAGGGTACGAAAACTGAGACATATTTGAACACGTCTCCCGATCACATGGTTGATCATACTCTAGGTTCCACATGCATGTTTTAGCTGAAGGAAGAATACCTTAAACCTGGGTAGTTGAAACCCGTGGAATGGGTACCATGCAATGTGACTTCAAAGGGTCTTCATTTGCTCACCGAACCTCTCCAATCCTATCACTGCTGCGTTTATGCCCCTGTACACACGCTTGATTCTCTTTTGGAGACATAGCAATCCATAAGTTTTAAGATACTTACTAGTCAGGTACATTCTTAGGCGTTTAATATGGGGTGTTGAGTCCTTTTCGTTGAGCAAGGAGTAGCTCTTGTCTATTCCATATTTGGCTTAAGGAACTTTATCTGTGCTCATTTCAATCTCTGGTTTTATGCAGCACCCCAACTCACCTTTCCCCTTAAGCAAGCATAAGTTGGTTTTCTAAATTTGAGACCCTGTTCTGTTTTGGAATTCAGTTCCTGTGTAGCCAAGTTTACATTCCGTGTATTACTGATATCTTATGATGTTTCTTTTTCTGTGTGACTTATTTCAGTTAGAAACATCATACCTGAATCCACTCATTGTGCTGCTAAGGGCCTGATGACATAGATTTCATTGCTGAGTGATATTGCTTTGTAAGTAAATAGCACAACTTCTTTATCCATTTTTCACTTTCTGCGATGTTGAACTTGTACTGTAAACGAGGTTCTTGTAAACAGAGGCGTCCCAAACTTTGGGGTGGCTGTGTCTTTTTGATTTTAATTTCCCTAAGCTATAGGACCATAAGTGGAAGTGCCCTAGGCTCTGTTGCTTTGTTTTTTAGATGTTTCAGGAAACACCATACACTTCTCCCGAGTGTCTGTTGGCAATTTACATCCCGCCCATCAGCATAACAAGGCTCCCAGTTCTCCATGGCCTGTCCTGCCTTTCTGGATTTTACACTTCTTTCAGATGGCCCTTTTGACCGGGGGGAAGTGAAACTTCATTGTAGTGCAGATTTCCTTTGCAAGCTTGCTTGGTTGGCCAAAAAGGGCGTATGCGTTTTTTCCTGAATATATTCAGGAAAAAACGCATACGCCCTTTTTGGCCAAGTGCATCATTGTGGACATTCTGCCTCTTTTCCTATGCTTTCAATGCAATTCCAGTCTACCTCCTGAAATCGGTTTCCTGCAATTCTGCCCCGCTTTCAAGTCCTCTTGGCAGCCTTACTTCAGTATATTTTTGGACAATAGCTGTCATTTATAACTCTGCAGGTTTGTGAATTACAGTGCCCCTAAGCTCCTTTCTTCAACTCGCTTTCTTGTGAGCTGGCCGCAACACCGCAGGATGGCTTCAGGCCCTAATCTGGTTCCGGCACGGCACGCTGAGCCTTTGGTTATTTCCTCTTCCTGGTGGGAAATGAAAGTTAAATTTGCCCGTCCAGACACCTCCCGCTAGTCTCTCATTGATTCTCCCTATTCCTGTTCATCTTCCGCAGAAATTGCAAACTGTGCCAAACAGGAGGTTAAAGGCGCTGACTCTCCAATTGGGGAGAGTGTTAGTAAAGTGTCTGTAATGTTGCACCCGAGTACCAGGGGCGGAAAACTGAGACATATTTGAACACGTCTCCCGATCACATGGTTGATCATACTCTAGGTTCTACATGCATGTTTTAGCTGAAGGAAGAATACCTTAAACCTGGGTAGTTGAAACGCGTGGAATGGGTACCATGCAATATGACTTCAAAGGTTCTTCAATTGCTCACCGAACTTCTCCAATCCTATCACTGCTGCGTTTATGCCCCTGTACACATGCTTGATTCTCTTTCGGAGACATAGCAATGCATAGGTTTTAAGATACTTACTAGTCAGGTACATTCTTAGGCGTTTAATATGCGGTGTTCAGTCCATTTCGTTTGGCAAGGAGTAGCTCTTGTCTATTCCATATTTGGCTTAAGGAACTTTATCTGTGCTCATTTCCATCTCTGGTTTTATGCAGCACCCCAACTCACCTTTACCCTTAAGCAAGTTGGTTTTCTAAATTTGAGACCCTGTTCTGTTCTGTAATTCAGTTCCTGTGTAGTCCAGTTTACATTTCGTGTATTAGTGATATCTTATGATGTTTCTTTTTCTGTGTGACTTATTTCAGTTAGAATCATCATACCTGAATCCACTCATTGTGCTGCTAAGGGCCTGATGACATAGATTTCATTGCTGAGTGATATTGCTTTGTAAGTAAATACCACAACTTCTTTATCCATTTTTCACTTTCTGCGATGTTGAACTTCTACTGTAAACGAGGTTCTTGTAAAGAGAGGCGTCCCAAACTTTGGGGTGGCTGTGTCTTTTTGATTTTAATTTCCCTAAGCTATAGGACCATAAGTGGAAGTGCCCTAGGCTCTGTTGCTTTGTTTTTTAGATGTTTCAGGAAACACCATACACTTCTCCCGAGTTTCTGTTGGCAATTTACATCCCGCCCATCAGCATAACAAGGCTCCCAGTTCTCCATGGCCTGTCCTGCCTTTCTGGATTTTACACTTTTTGCAGATGGCCCTTTTGACCGGGGGGAAGTGAGACTTCATTGTAGTGCAGATTTCCTTTGCAAGCTTGCTTGGTTGGCCAAAAAGGGCGTATGCGTTTTTTCCTGAATATATTCAGGAAAAAACGCATACGCCCTTTTTGGCCAAGTGCATTATTGTGGACGTTCTGCCTCTTTTCCTATGCTTTCAATGCAATTCCTGTCTACCTCCTGAAATCGGTTTCCTGCAATTCTGCCCTGCTTTCAAGTCGTCTTGGCAGCCTTACTTCAGTATATTTTTGGACGATAGCTGTCATTTATAACTCTGCAGGTTTGTGAATTACAGTGCCCCGAGCTCCTTTCTTCAACTCGCTTTCTTGTGACCTGGCCGCAACACCGCAGGATGGCTTCAGGCCCTAAACTGGTTCCGGCATGGCACGCTGAGCCTTTGGTTGTTTCCTCTTCCTGGTGGGAAATGAGAGTTAAATTTGCCCGTCCAGACACCTCCAGCTAGTCTCTCATTGGTTCTCCCTATTCCTGTTCATCTTCCGCAGAAATTGCAAACTGGGCCAAACAGGAGATTAAAGGCGCTGACTCTCCAAGTGGGGAGAGTGTTAGTGAAGCGTCTGGAATGTTGCACCCGAGTACCAGGGGAGGGAAACTGAGACATATTTGAACACGTCTCCCGTTCACACGGTTGATCATACTCTGGGTTCCACATGCATGTTTTAGCTGAAGGAAGAATAACTTAAACCTGGGTAGTTAAAACCCGTGGAATGGGTACCATGCAATATGACTTCAAAGGGTCTTCATTTGCTCACCGAACCTCTCCAATCCTATCACTGCTGCGTTTATGCCCCTGTACACACGCTTGATTCTCTTTTGAAGACATAGCAATCCATAGGTTTTAAGATACTTACTAGTCAGGTACATTCTTAGGCGTTTAATATGAGGTGTTGAGTCCATTTCGTTGAGCAAGGAGTAGCTCTTGTCTATTCCATATTTGGCTTAAGGAACTTTATCTGTGCTCATTTCAATCTCTGGTTTTATGCAGCACCCCAACTCACCTTTCCCCTTAAGCAAGCATAAGTTGGTTTTCTAAATTTGAGACCCTGTTCTGTTTTGGAATTCAGTTCCTGTGTAGCCAAGTTTACATTCCGTGTATTAGTGATATCTTATGATGTTTCTTTTTCTGTGTGACTTATTTCAGTTAGAATCATCGTACCTGAATCCACTCATTATGCTGCTACGGGCCTGATGACATAGATTTCATTGCTGAGTGATACTGCATTGTACGTAAGTACCACAAGTTCTTTATCCATTTTTCACTTTCTGTGATATTGAACTTGTACAGTAAACGAGGTTCTTGTAAACAGAGGCGTCCCAAACTTTGGGGTGGCTGTGTCTTTTTGATTTTAATTTCCCTAAGCTATAGGACCATAAGTGGAAGTGCCCTAGGCTCTGTTGCTTTGTTTTTTAGATGTTTCAGGAAACACCATACACTTCTCCCGAGTGTCTGTTGGCAATTTACATCCCGCCCATCAGCATAACAAGGCTCCCAGTTCTCCATGGCCTGTCCTGCCTTTCTGGATTTTACACTTTTTTCAGATGGCCCTTTTGACCGGGGGGAAGTGAGACTTCATTGTAGTGCAGATTTCCTTTGCAAGTTTGCTTGGTTGGCCAAAAAGGGCGTATGCGTTTTTTCCTGAATATATTCAGGAAAAAACGCATACGCCCTTTTTGGCCAAGTGCATCATTGTGGACGTTCTGCCTCTTTTCCTATGCTTTCAATGCAATTAAAGTCTACCTCCTGAAATCGGTTTCCTGCAATTCTGCCCCACTTTCAAGTCCTCTTGGCAGCCTTACTTCAGTATATTTTTGGATGATAGGTGTCATTTATAACTCTGCAGGTTTGTGAATTACAGTTGCCCTGAGCTCCTTTCTTCAACTCGCTTTCTTGTGACCTGGCCGCAACACCGCAGGATGGCTTCAGGCCCTAATCTGGTTCTGGCATGGCACGCTGAGCCTTTGTTTAATTCCTCTTCCTGGAGGGAAATGAGAGTTAAATTTGCCCGTCCAGACACCTCCAGCTAGTCTCTCATTGGTTCTCACTATTCCTGTTCATCTTCCGCAGAAATTGCAAACTGGGCCAAACAGGAGGTTAAAGGGACTGACTCTCCAAGTTGGGAGAGTGTTAGTAAAGCGTCTGGAATGTTGCACCCGAGTACCAGGGTACGAAAACTGAGACATATTTGAACACGTCTCCCGATCACATGGTTGATCATACTCTAGGTTCCACATGCATGTTTTAGCTGAAGGAAGAATACCTTAAACCTGGGTAGTTGAAACCCGTGGAATGGGTACCATGCAATATGACTTCAAAGGGTCTTCATTTGCCCAACGAACCTCTCCAATCCTATCACTGCTGCGTTTATGCCCCTGTGCACATGCTTGATTCTCTTTCGGAGACATAGCAATCCATAGGTTTTAAGATACTTACTAGTCAGGTACATTCTTAGGCGTTTAATATGCGGTGTTGAGTCCATTTCGTTGAGCAAGGAGTAGCTCTTGTCTATTCCATATTTGGCTTAAGGAAATTTATCTGTGCTCATTTCAATCTCTGGTTTTATGCAGCACCCCAACTCACCTTTTCCCTTAAGCAAGCATAAGTTGGTTTTCTAAATTTGAGACCCTGTTCTGTTCTGTAATTCAGTTCCTGTGTAGCCAAGTTTACATTCCGTGTATTACTGATATCTTATGATGTTTCTTTTTCTGTGTGACTTATTTCAGTTAGAATCATCGTACCTGAATCCACTCATTATGCTGCTACGGGCCTGATGACATAGATTTCATTGCTGAGTGATACTGCATTGTACGTAAGTACCACAAGTTCTTTATCCATTTTTCACTTTCTGTGATATTGAACTTGTACGGTAAACGAGGTTCTTGTAAACAGAGGCGTCCCAAACTTTGGGGTGGCTGTGTCTTTTTGATTTTAATTTCCCTAAGCTATAGGACCATAAGTGGAAGTGCCCTAGGCTCTGTTGCTTTGTTTTTTAGATGTTTCAGGAAACACCATACACTTCTCCCGAGTGTCTGTTGGCAATTTACATCCCGCCCATCAACATAACAAGGCTCCCAGTTCTCCATGGCCTGTCCTGCCTTTCTGGATTTTACACTTTTTTCAGATGGCCCTTTTGACCGGGGGGAAGTGAGACTTCATTGTAGTGCAGATTTCCTTTGCAAGTTTGCTTGGTTGGCCAAAAAGGGCGTATGCGTTTTTTCCTGAATATATTCAGGAAAAAACGCATACGCCCTTTTTGGCCAAGTGCATCATTGTGGACGTTCTGCCTCTTTTCCTATGCTTTCAATGCAATTCCAGTCTACCTCCTGAAATCGGTTTCCTGCAATTCTGCCCCGCTTTCAAGTCCTCTTGGCAGCCTTACTTCAGTATATTTTTGGACGATAGCTGTCATTTATAACTCTGCAGGTTTGTGAATTACAGTGCCCCTGAGCTCCTTTCTTCAACTCGCTTTCTTGTGACCTGGTTGCAACACCGCAGGATGGCTTCAGGCCCTAATCTGGTTCCGGCACGGCACGCTGAGCCTTTGGTTAATTCCTCTTCCTGGTGGGAAATGAGAGTTAAATTTGCCCGTCCAGACACCTCCAGCTAGTCTCTCATTGGTTCTCGCTATTCCTGTTCATCTTCCACAGAAATTGCAAACTGGGCCAAACAGGAGGTTAAAGGGACTGACTCTCCAAGTCGGGAGAGTGTTAGTAAAGCATCTGGAATGTTGCACCCGAGTACCAGGGGAGGAAAACTGAGACATATTTGAACACGTCCCCCGTTCACACGGTTGGTCATACTCTGGGTTCCACATGCATGTTTTAGCTGAAGGAAGAATACCTTAAACCTGGAGAGTTGAGACCCGTGTAATGGGTACCATGCAATATGACTTCAAAGGGTCTTCATTTGCTCAACGAACCTCTCCAATCCTATCACTGCTGCGTTTATGCCCCTGTACACACGCTTGATTCTCTTTCAGAGACATAGCAATCCATAGGTTTTAAGATACTTACTATTCAGGAACATGCTTAGGCGTTTAATATGGGGTGTTGAGTCCATTTCGTTGAGCAAGGAGTAGCTCTTGTCTATTCCATATTTGGCTTAAGGAACTTTATCTGTGCTCATTTCAATCTCTGGTTTTATGCAGCACCCCAACTCACCTTTCCCCTTAAGCAAGCATAAGATGGTTTTCTAAATTTGAGACCCTGTTCTGTTTTGAAATTCAGTTCCTGTGTACCCAAGTTTACATTCCGTGTATTACTGATATCTTATGATGTTTCTTTTTCTGTATGACTTATTTCAGTTAGAATCGTCATACCTGAATCCACTCATTATGCTGCTACGGGCCTGATGACATAGATTTCATTGCTGAGTGATACTGCATTGTACGTAAGAACCACAAGTTCTTTATCCCTTTTTCACTTTCTGTGATATTGAACTTGTACGGTAAATGAGGTTCTTGTAAACAGAGGCGTCCCAAACATTGGGGTGGCTGTGTCTTTTTGATTTTAATTTCTCTAAGCTATAGGACCATAAGTGGAAGTGCCCTAGGCTCTGTTGCTTTGTTTTTTAGATGTTTCAGGAAACACCATACACTTCTCCCTATTGTCTGTTGGCAATTTACATCCCGCCCATCAGCATAACAAGGCTCCCAGTTCTCCATGGCCTGTCCTGCCTTTCTGGATTTTACACTTTTTTCAGATGGCCCTTTTGACCGGGGGGAAGTGAGACTTCATTGTAGTGCAGATTTCCTTTGCAAGCTTGCTTGGTTGGCCAAAAAGGGCGTATGCGTTTTTTCCTGAATATATTCAGGAAAAAACGCATATGCCCTTTTTGGCCAAGTGCATCATTGTGGACGTTCTGCCTCTTTTCCTATGCTTTCAATGCAATTCCTGTCTACCTCCTGAAATCGGTTTCCTGCAATTCTGCCCCGCTTTCAAGTCCTCTTGGCAGCCTTACTTCAGTATATTTTTGGACGATAGCTGTCATTTATAACTCTGCAGGTTTGTGAATTACAGTGCCCCTGAGCTCCTTTCTTCAACTCGCTTTCTTGTGACCTGGCCGCAACACCGCAGGATGGCTTCAGGCCCTAATCTGGTTCCGGCACGGCACGCTGAGCCTTTGGTTAATTCCTCTTCCTGGTGGGAAATGAGAGTTAAATTTGCCCGTCCAGACACCTCCAGCTAGTCTCTCATTGGTTCTCGCTATTCCTGTTCATCTTCCGCAGAAATTGCAAAATGGGCCAAACAGGAGGTTAAAGGCGCTGACTCTCCAAGTCGGGAGAGTGTTAGGAAAGCGTCTGGAATGTTGCACCCGAGTACCAGGGGAGGAAAACTGAGACATATTTGAACACGTCTCCCGTCCACATGGTTGATCATACTCTGGGTTCCACATGTATGTTTTACCTGAAGGAAGAATACCTTAAACCTGGAGAGTTGAGGCCCGTGGAATGGGTACCATGCAATATGACTTCAAAGGGTCTTCATTTGCTCACCGAACCTCTCCAATATTATCACTGCTGCGTTTATGCCCCTGTACACATGCTTGATTCTCTTTCGGAGACATAGCAATCCATAGGTTTTAAGATACTTACTAGTCAGGTACATTCTTAGGCGTTTAATATGGGGTATTGAGTCCATTTCGTTGAGCAAGGAGTAGCTCTTGTGTATTCCATATTTGGCTTAAGGAACTTTATCTGTGCTCATTTCAATCTCTGGTTTTATGCAGCACCCCAACTCACCTTTCCCCTTAAGCAAGCATAAGTTGGTTTTCTAAATTTGAGACCCTGTTCTGTTCTGTAATTCAGTTCCTGTGTAGCCAAGTTTACATTCCGTGTATTACTGATATCTTATGATGTTTCTTTTTCTGTGTGACTTATTTCAGTTAGAATCATCATACCTGAATCCACTCATTGTGCTGCTAAGGGCCTGATGACATAGATTTCATTGCTGAGTGATATTGCTTTGTAAGTAAATACCACAACTTCTTTATCCATTTTTCACTTTCTGAGATGTTGAACTTCTACTGTAAACGAGGTTCTTGTAAACAGAGGCGTCCCAAACTTTGGGGTGGCTGTGTCTTTTTGATTTTAATTTCCCTAAGCTATAGGACCATAAGTGGAAGTGCCCTAGGCTCTGTTGCTTTGTTTTTTAGATGTTTCAGGAAACACCATACACTTCTCCCGAGTTTCTGTTGGCAATTTACATCCCGCCCATCAGCATAACAAGGCTCCCAGTTCTCCATGGCCTGTCCTGCCTTTCTGGATTTTACACTTTTTTCAGATGGCCCTTTTGACCGGGGGGAAGTGAGACTTCATTGTAGTGCAGATTTCCTTTGCAAGCTTGCTTGGTTGGCCAAAAAGGGCGTATGCGTTTTTTCCTGAATATATTCAGGAAAAAACGCATACGCCCTTTTTGGCCAAGTGCATCATTGTGGACGTTCTGCCTCTTTTCCTATGCTTTCAATGCAATTCCAGTCTACCTCCTGAAATCGGTTTCCTGCAATTCTGCCCCGCTTTCAAGTCCTCTTGGCAGCCTTACTTCAGTATATTTTTGGACGATAGCTGTCATTTATAACTCTGTAGGTTTGTGAATTACAGTGCCCCGAGCTCCTTTCTTCAACTCGCTTTCTTGTGACCTGGCCGCAACACCGCAGGATGGCTTCAGGCCCTAAACTGGTTCCGGCATGGCACGCTGAGCCTTTGGTTGTTTCCTCTTCCTGGTGGGAAATGAGAGTTAAATTTGCCCGTCCAGACACCTCCAGCTAGTCTCTCATTGGTTCTCCCTATTCCTGTTCATCTTCCGCAGAAATTGCAAACTGGGCCAAACAGGAGATTAAAGGCGCTGACTCTCCAAGTGGGGAGAGTGTTAGTGAAGCGTCTGGAATGTTGCACCCGAGTACCAGGGGAGGGAAACTGAGACATATTTGAACACGTCTCCCATTCACACGGTTGATCATACTCTGGGTTCCACATGCATGTTTTAGCTGAAGGAAGAATAACTTAAACCTGGGTAGTTAAAACCCGTGGAATGGGTACCATGCAATATGACTTCAAAGGGTCTTCATTTGCTCACCGAACCTCTCCAATCCTATCACTGCTGCGTTTATGCCCCTGTACACACGCTTGATTCTCTTTTGGAGACATAGCAATCCATAGGTTTTAAGATACTTACTAGTCAGGTACATTCTTAGGCGTTTAATATGAGGTGTTGAGTCCATTTCGTTGAGCAAGGAGTAGCTCTTGTCTATTCCATATTTGGCTTAAGGAACTTTATCTGTGCTCATTTCAATCTCTGGTTTTATGCAGCACCCCAACTCACCTTTCCCCTTAAGCAAGCATAAGTTGGTTTTCTAAATTTGAGACCCTGTTCTGTTTTGGAATTCAGTTCCTGTGTAGCCAAGTTTACATTCCGTGTATTAGTGATATCTTATGATGTTTCTTTTTCTGTGTGACTTATTTCAGTTAGAATCATCGTACCTGAATCCACTCATTATGCTGCTACGGGCCTGATGACATAGATTTCATTGCTGAGTGATACTGCATTGTACGTAAGTACCACAAGTTCTTTATCCATTTTTCACTTTCTGTGATATTGAACTTGTACAGTAAACGAGGTTCTTGTAAACAGAGGCGTCCCAAACTTTGGGGTGGCTGTGTCTTTTTGATTTTAATTTCCCTAAGCTATAGGACCATAAGTGGAAGTGCCCTAGGCTCTGTTGCTTTGTTTTTTAGATGTTTCAGGAAACACCATACACTTCTCCCGAGTGTCTGTTGGCAATTTACATCCCGCCCATCAGCATAACAAGGCTCCCAGTTCTCCATGGCCTGTCCTGCCTTTCTGGATTTTACACTTTTTTCAGATGGCCCTTTTGACCGGGGGGAAGTGAGACTTCATTGTAGTGCAGATTTCCTTTGCAAGTTTGCTTGGTTGGCCAAAAAGGGCGTATGCGTTTTTTCCTGAATATATTCAGGAAAAAACGCATACGCCCTTTTTGGCCAAGTGCATCATTGTGGACGTTCTGCCTCTTTTCCTATGCTTTCAATGCAATTAAAGTCTACCTCCTGAAATCGGTTTCCTGCAATTCTGCCCCACTTTCAAGTCCTCTTGGCAGCCTTACTTCAGTATATTTTTGGATGATAGGTGTCATTTATAACTCTGCAGGTTTGTGAATTACAGTTCCCCTGAGCTCCTTTCTTCAACTCGCTTTCTTGTGACCTGGCCGCAACACCGCAGGATGGCTTCAGGCCCTAATCTGGTTCTGGCATGGCACGCTGAGCCTTTGTTTAATTCCTCTTCCTGGTGGGAAATGAGAGTTAAATTTGCCCGTCCAGACACCTCCAGCTAGTCTCTCATTGGTTCTCGCTATTCCTGTTCATCTTCCGCAGAAATTGCAAACTGGGCCAAACAGGAGGTTAAAGGGACTGACTCTCCAAGTCGGGAGAGTGTTAGTAAAGCGTCTGGAATGTTGCACCCGAGTACCAGGGTACGAAAACTGAGACATATTTGAACACGTCTCCCGATCACATGGTTGATCATACTCTAGGTTCCACATGCATGTTTTAGCTGAAGGAAGAATACCTTAAACCTGGGTAGTTGAAACCCGTGGAATGGGTACCATGCAATATGACTTCAAAGGGTCTTCATTTGCTCATCGAACCTCTCCAATCCTATCACTGCTGCGTTTACGCCCCTGTACACACGCTTGATTCTCTTTCAGAGACATAGCAATCCATAGGTTTTAAGATACTTACTATTCAGGAACATGCTTAGGCGTTTAATATGGGGTGTTGAGTCCATTTCGTTGAGCAAGGAGTAGCTCTTGTCTATTCCATATTTGGCTTAAGGAACTTTATCTGTGCTCATTTCAATCTCTGGTTTTATGCAGCACCCCAACTCACCTTTCCCCTTAAGCAAGCATAAGATGGTTTTCTAAATTTGAGACCCTGTTCTGTTTTGGAATTCAGTTCCTGTGTACCCAAGTTTACATTCCGTGTATTACTGATATCTTATGATGTTTCTTTTTCTGTATGACTTATTTCAGTTAGAATCGTCGTACCTGAATCCACTCATTATGCTGCTACGGGCCTGATGACATAGATTTCATTGCTGAGTGATACTGCATTGTACGTAAGTACCACAAGTTCTTTATCCCTTTTTCACTTTCTGTGATATTGAACTTGTACGGTAAACGAGGTTCTTGTAAACAGAGGCGTCCCAAACTTTGGGGTGGCTGTGTGTTTTTGATTTTAATTTCTCTAAGCTATAGGACCATAAGTGGAAGTGCCCTAGGCTCTGTTGCTTTGTTTTTTAGATGTTTCAGGAAACACCATACACTTCTCCCGAGTGTCTGTTGGCAATTTACATCCCGCCCATCAGCATAACAAGGCTCCCAGTTCTCCATTGCCTGTCCTACCTTTCTGGATTTTACACTTTTTTCAGATGGCCCTTTTGACCGGGGGGAAGTGAGACTTCATTGTAGTGCAGATTTCCTTTGCATGCTTGCTTGGTTGGCCAAAAAGGGCGTATGCGTTTTTTCCTGAATATATTCAGGAAAAAACGCATACGCCCTTTTTGGCCAAGTGCATCATTGTGGACGTTCTGCCTCTTTTCCTATGCTTTCAATGCAATTCCAGTCTACCTCCTGAAATCGGTTTCCTGCAATTCTGCCCCGCTTTCAAGTCCTCTTGGCAGCCTTACTTCAGTATATTTTTGGACGATAGCTGTCATTTATAACTCTGCAGGTTTGTGAATTACAGTGCCCCTGAGCTCCTTTCTTCAACTCGCTTTCTTGTGACCTGGCCGCAACACCGCAGGATGGCTTCAGGCCCTAATCTGGTTCCGGCACGGCACGCTGAGCCTTTGGTTAATTCCTCTTCCTGGTGGGAAATGAGAGTTAAATTTGCCCGTCCAGACACCTCCAGCTAGTCTCTCATTGGTTCTCGCTATTCCTGTTCATCTTCCGCAGAAATTGCAAAATGGGCCAAACAGGAGGTTAAAGGCGCTGACTCTCCAAGTCGGGAGAGTGTTAGGAAAGCGTCTGGAATGTTGCACCCGAGTACCAGGGGAGGAAAACTGAGACATATTTGAACACGTCTCCCGTCCACACGGTTGATCATACTCTGGGTTCCACATGCATGTTTTACCTGAAGGAAGAATACCTTAAACCTGGAGAGTTGAGGCCCGTGGAATGGGTACCATGCAATATGACTTCAAAGGGTCTTCATTTGCTCACCGAACCTCTCCAATCCTATCACTGCTGCGTTTATGCCCCTGTACACACGCTTGATTCTCTTTTGGAGACATAGCAATCCATAAGTTTTAAGATACTTACTATTCAGGTACATTCTTAGGCGTTTAATATGGGGTGTTGAGTCCTTTTCGTTGAGCAAGGAGTAGCTCTTGTCTATTCCATATTTGGCTTAAGGAACTTTATCTGTGCTCATTTCAATCTCTGGTTTTATGCAGCACCCCTACTCACCTTTACCCTTAAGCAAGCATAAGTTGGTTTTCTAAATTTGAGACCCTGTTATGTTTTGGAATTCAGTTCCTGTGTAGCCAAGTTTACATTCCGTGTATTACTGATATCTTATGATGTTTCTTTTTCTGTGTGACTTATTTCAGTTAGAATCATCGTACCTGAATCCACTCATTATGCTGCTACGGGCCTGATGACATAGATTTCATTGCTGAGTGATACTGCATTGTACGTAAGTACCACAAGTTCTTTATCCATTTTTCACTTTCTGTGATATTGAACTTGTACAGTAAATGAGGTTCTTGTAAACAGAGGCGTCCCAAACTTTGGGGTGGCTGTGTCTTTTTGATTTTAATTTCCCTAAGCTATAGGACCATAAGTGGAAGTGCCCTAGGCTCTGTTGCTTTGTTTTTTAGATGTTTCAGGAAACACCATACACTTCTCCCGAGTGTCTGTTGGCAATTTACATCCCGCCCATCAGCATAACAAGGCTCCCAGTTCTCCATGGCCTGTCCTGCCTTTCTGGATTTTACACTTTTTTCAGATGGCCCTTTTGACCGGGGGGAAGTGAGACTTCATTGTAGTGCAGATTTCCTTTGCAAGTTTGCTTGGTTGGCCAAAAAGGGCGTATGCGTTTTTTCCTGAATATATTCAGGAAAAAACGCATACGCCCTTTTTGGCCAAGTGCATCATTGTGGACGTTCTGCCTCTTTTCCTATGCTTTCAATGCAATTAAAGTCTACCTCCTGAAATCGGTTTCCTGCAATTCTGCCCCACTTTCAAGTCCTCTTGGCAGCCTTACTTCAGTATATTTTTGGATGATAGGTGTCATTTATAACTCTGCAGGTTTGTGAATTACAGTTCCCCTGAGCTCCTTTCTTCAACTCGCTTTCTTGTGACCTGGCCGCAACACCACAGGATGGCTTCAGGCCCTAATCTGGTTCTGGCATGGCACGCTGAGCCTTTGTTTAATTCCTCTTCCTGGTGGGAAATGAGAGTTAAATTTGCCCGTCCAGACACCTCCAGCTAGTCTCTCATTGGTTCTCGCTATTCCTGTTCATCTTCCGCAGAAATTGCAAACTGGGCCAAACAGGAGGTTAAAGGGACTGACTCTCCAAGTCGGGAGAGTGTTAGTAAAGCGTCTGGAATGTTGCACCCGAGTACCAGGGTACGAAAACTGAGACATATTTGAACACGTCTCCCGATCACATGGTTGATCATACTCTAGGTTCCACATGCATGTTTTAGCTGAAGGAAGAATACCTTAAACCTGGGTAGTTGAAACCCGTGTAATGGGTACCATGCAATATGACTTCAAAGGGTCTTCATTTGCTCACCGAACCTCTCCAATCCTATCACTGCTGCGTTTACGCCCCTGTACACACGCTTGATTCTCTTTCAGAGACATAGCAATCCATAGGTTTTAAGATACTTACTATTCAGGAACATGCTTAGGCGTTTAATATGGGGTGTTGAGTCCATTTCGTTGAGCAAGGAGTAGCTCTTGTCTATTCCATATTTGGCTTAAGGAACTTTATCTGTGCTCATTTCAATCTCTGGTTTTATGCAGCACCCCAACTCACCTTTCCCCTTAAGCAAGCATAAGATGGTTTTCTAAATTTGAGACCCTGTTCTGTTTTGGAATTCAGTTCCTGTGTACCCAAGTTTACATTCCGTGTATTACTGATATCTTATGATGTTTCTTTTTCTGTATGACTTATTTCAGTTAGAATCGTCGTACCTGAATCCACTCATTATTGCTGCTACGGGCCTGATGACATAGATTTCATTGCTGAGTGATACTGCATTGTACGTAAGTACCACAAGTTCTTTATCCCTTTTTCACTTTCTGTGATATTGAACTTGTACGGTAAACGAGGTTCTTGTAAACAGAGGCGTCCCAAACTTTGGGGTGGCTGTGTCTTTTTGATTTTAATTTCTCTAAGCTATAGGACCATAAGTGGAAGTGCCCTAGGCTCTGTTGCTTTGTTTTTTAGATGTTTCAGGAAACACCATACACTTCTCCCGAGTGTCTGTTGGCAATTTACATCCCGCCCATCAGCATAACAAGGCTCCCAGTTCTCCATTGCCTGTCCTACCTTTCTGGATTTTACACTTTTTTCAGATGGCCCTTTTGACCGGGGGGAAGTGAGACTTCATTGTAGTGCAGATTTCCTTTGCATGCTTGCTTGGTTGGCCAAAAAGGGCGTATGCGTTTTTTCCTGAATATATTCAGGAAAAAACGCATACGCCCTTTTTGGCCAAGTGCATCATTGTGGACGTTCTGCCTCTTTTCCTATGCTTTCAATGCAATTCCAGTCTACCTCCTGAAATCGGTTTCCTGCAATTCTGCCCCGCTTTCAAGTCCTCTTGGCAGCCTTACTTCAGTATATTTTTGGACGATAGCTGTCATTTATAACTCTGCAGGTTTGTGAATTACAGTGCCCCTGAGCTCCTTTCTTCAACTCGCTTTCTTGTGACCTGGCCGCAACACCGCAGGATGGCTTCAGGCCCTAATCTGGTTCCGGCACGGCACGCTGAGCCTTTGGTTAATTCCTCTTCCTGGTGGGAAATGAGAGTTAAATTTGCCCGTCCAGACACCTCCAGCTAGTCTCTCATTGGTTCTCGCTATTCCTGTTCATCTTCCGCAGAAATTGCAAAATGGGCCAAACAGGAGGTTAAAGGCGCTGACTCTCCAAGTCGGGAGAGTGTTAGGAAAGCGTCTGGAATGTTGCACCCGAGTACCAGGGGAGGAAAACTGAGACATATTTGAACACGTCTCCCGTCCACACGGTTGATCATACTCTGGGTTCCACATGCATGTTTTACCTGAAGGAAGAATACCTTAAACCTGGAGAGTTGAGGCCCGTGGAATGGGTACCATGCAATATGACTTCAAAGGGTCTTCATTTGCTCACCGAACCTCTCCAATCCTATCACTGCTGCGTTTATGCCCCTGTACACACGCTTGATTCTCTTTTGGAGACATAGCAATCCATAAGTTTTAAGATACTTACTATTCAGGTACATTCTTAGGCGTTTAATATGGGGTGTTGAGTCCTTTTCGTTGAGCAAGGAGTAGCTCTTGTCTATTCCATATTTGGCTTAAGGAACTTTATCTGTGCTCATTTCAATCTCTGGTTTTATGCAGCACCCCTACTCACCTTTACCCTTAAGCAAGCATAAGTTGGTTTTCTAAATTTGAGACCCTGTTATGTTTTGGAATTCAGTTCCTGTGTAGCCAAGTTTACATTCCGTGTATTACTGATATCTTATGATGTTTCTTTTTCTGTGTGACTTATTTCAGTTAGAATCATCGTACCTGAATCCACTCATTATGCTGCTACGGGCCTGATGACATAGATTTCATTGCTGAGTGATACTGCATTGTACGTAAGTACCACAAGTTCTTTATCCATTTTTCACTTTCTGTGATATTGAACTTGTACAGTAAACGAGGTTCTTGTAAACAGAGGCGTCCCAAACTTTGGGGTGGCTGTGTCTTTTTGATTTTAATTTCCCTAAGCTATAGGACCATAAGTGGAAGTGCCCTAGGCTCTGTTGCTTTGTTTTTTAGATGTTTCAGGAAACACCATACACTTCTCCCGAGTGTCTGTTGGCAATTTACATCCCGCCCATCAGCATAACAAGGCTCCCAGTTCTCCATGGCCTGTCCTGCCTTTCTGGATTTTACACTTTTTTCAGATGGCCCTTTTGACCGGGGGGAAGTGAGACTTCATTGTAGTGCAGATTTCCTTTGCAAGTTTGCTTGGTTGGCCAAAAAGGGCGTATGCGTTTTTTCCTGAATATATTCAGGAAAAAACGCATACGCCCTTTTTGGCCAAGTGCATCATTGTGGACGTTCTGCCTCTTTTCCTATGCTTTCAATGCAATTAAAGTCTACCTCCTGAAATCGGTTTCCTGCAATTCTGCCCCACTTTCAAGTCCTCTTGGCAGCCTTACTTCAGTATATTTTTGGATGATAGGTGTCATTTATAACTCTGCAGGTTTGTGAATTACAGTTCCCCTGAGCTCCTTTCTTCAACTCGCTTTCTTGTGACCTGGCCGCAACACCACAGGATGGCTTCAGGCCCTAATCTGGTTCTGGCATGGCACGCTGAGCCTTTGTTTAATTCCTCTTCCTGGTGGGAAATGAGAGTTAAATTTGCCCGTCCAGACACCTCCAGCTAGTCTCTCATTGGTTCTCGCTATTCCTGTTCATCTTCCGCAGAAATTGCAAACTGGGCCAAACAGGAGGTTAAAGGGACTGACTCTCCAAGTCGGGAGAGTGTTAGTAAAGCGTCTGGAATGTTGCACCCGAGTACCAGGGTACGAAAACTGAGACATATTTGAACACGTCTCCCGATCACATGGTTGATCATACTCTAGGTTCCACATGCATGTTTTAGCTGAAGGAAGAATACCTTAAACCTGGGTAGTTGAAACCCGTGTAATGGGTACCATGCAATATGACTTCAAAGGGTCTTCATTTGCTCACCGAACCTCTCCAATCCTATCACTGCTGCGTTTACGCCCCTGTACACACGCTTGATTCTCTTTCAGAGACATAGCAATCCATAGGTTTTAAGATACTTACTATTCAGGAACATGCTTAGGCGTTTAATATGGGGTGTTGAGTCCATTTCGTTGAGCAAGGAGTAGCTCTTGTCTATTCCATATTTGGCTTAAGGAACTTTATCTGTGCTCATTTCAATCTCTGGTTTTATGCAGCACCCCAACTCACCTTTCCCCTTAAGCAAGCATAAGATGGTTTTCTAAATTTGAGACCCTGTTCTGTTTTGGAATTCAGTTCCTGTGTACCCAAGTTTACATTCCGTGTATTACTGATATCTTATGATGTTTCTTTTTCTGTATGACTTATTTCAGTTAGAATCGTCGTACCTGAATCCACTCATTATTGCTGCTACGGGCCTGATGACATAGATTTCATTGCTGAGTGATACTGCATTGTACGTAAGTACCACAAGTTCTTTATCCCTTTTTCACTTTCTGTGATATTGAACTTGTACGGTAAACGAGGTTCTTGTAAACAGAGGCGTCCCAAACTTTGGGGTGGCTGTGTCTTTTTGATTTTAATTTCTCTAAGCTATAGGACCATAAGTGGAAGTGCCCAAGGCTCTGTTGCTTTGTTTTTTAGATGTTTCAGGAAACACCATACACTTCTCCCGAGTGTCTGTTGGCAATTTACATCCCGCCCATCAGCATAACAAGGCTCCCAGTTCTCCATTGCCTGTCCTACCTTTCTGGATTTTACACTTTTTTCAGATGGCCCTTTTGACCGGGGGGAAGTGAGACTTCATTGTAGTGCAGATTTCCTTTGCATGCTTGCTTGGTTGGCCAAAAAGGGCGTATGCGTTTTTTCCTGAATATATTCAGGAAAAAACGCATACGCCCTTTTTGGCCAAGTGCATCATTGTGGACGTTCTGCCTCTTTTCCTATGCTTTCAATGCAATTCCAGTCTACCTCCTGAAATCGGTTTCCTGCAATTCTGCCCCGCTTTCAAGTCCTCTTGGCAGCCTTACTTCAGTATATTTTTGGACGATAGCTGTCATTTATAACTCTGCAGGTTTGTGAATTACAGTGCCCCTGAGCTCCTTTCTTCAACTCGCTTTCTTGTGACCTGGCCGCAACACCGCAGGATGGCTTCAGGCCCTAATCTGGTTCCGGCACGGCACGCTGAGCCTTTGGTTAATTCCTCTTCCTGGTGGGAAATGAGAGTTAAATTTGCCCGTCCAGACACCTCCAGCTAGTCTCTCATTGGTTCTCGCTATTCCTGTTCATCTTCCGCAGAAATTGCAAAATGGGCCAAACAGGAGGTTAAAGGCGCTGACTCTCCAAGTCGGGAGAGTGTTAGGAAAGCGTCTGGAATGTTGCACCCGAGTACCAGGGGAGGAAAACTGAGACATATTTGAACACGTCTCCCGTCCACATGGTTGATCATACTCTGGGTTCCACATGCATGTTTTACCTGAAGGAAGAATACCTTAAACCTGGAGAGTTGAGGCCCGTGGAATGGGTACCATGCAATATGACTTCAAAGGGTCTTCATTTGCTCACCGAACCTCTCCAATCCTATCACTGCTGCGTTTATGCCCCTGTACACACGCTTGATTCTCTTTTGGAGACATAGCAATCCATAAGTTTTAAGATACTTACTATTCAGGTACATTCTTAGGCGTTTAATATGGGGTGTTGAGTCCTTTTCGTTGAGCAAGGAGTAGCTCTTGTCTATTCCATATTTGGCTTAAGGAACTTTATCTGTGCTCATTTCAATCTCTGGTTTTATGCAGCACCCCTACTCACCTTTACCCTTAAGCAAGCATAAGTTGGTTTTCTAAATTTGAGACCCTGTTATGTTTTGGAATTCAGTTCCTGTGTAGCCAAGTTTACATTCCGTGTATTACTGATATCTTATGATGTTTCTTTTTCTGTGTGACTTATTTCAGTTAGAATCATCGTACCTGAATCCACTCATTATGCTGCTACGGGCCTGATGACATAGATTTCATTGCTGAGTGATACTGCATTGTACGTAAGTACCACAAGTTCTTTATCCATTTTTCACTTTCTGTGATATTGAACTTGTACAGTAAACGAGGTTCTTGTAAACAGAGGCGTCCCAAACTTTGGGGTGGCTGTGTCTTTTTGATTTTAATTTCCCTAAGCTATAGGACCATAAGTGGAAGTGCCCTAGGCTCTGTTGCTTTGTTTTTTAGATGTTTCAGGAAACACCATACACTTCTCCCGAGTGTCTGTTGGCAATTTACATCCCGCCCATCAGCATAACAAGGCTCCCAGTTCTCCATGGCCTGTCCTGCCTTTCTGGATTTTACACTTTTTTCAGATGGCCCTTTTGACCGGGGGGAAGTGAGACTTCATTGTAGTGCAGATTTCCTTTGCAAGTTTGCTTGGTTGGCCAAAAAGGGCGTATGCGTTTTTTCCTGAATATATTCAGGAAAAAACGCATACGCCCTTTTTGGCCAAGTGCATCATTGTGGACGTTCTGCCTCTTTTCCTATGCTTTCAATGCAATTAAAGTCTACCTCCTGAAATCGGTTTCCTGCAATTCTGCCCCACTTTCAAGTCCTCTTGGCAGCCTTACTTCAGTATATTTTTGGATGATAGGTGTCATTTATAACTCTGCAGGTTTGTGAATTACAGTTCCCCTGAGCTCCTTTCTTCAACTCGCTTTCTTGTGACCTGGCCGCAACACCACAGGATGGCTTCAGGCCCTAATCTGGTTCTGGCATGGCACGCTGAGCCTTTGTTTAATTCCTCTTCCTGGTGGGAAATGAGAGTTAAATTTGCCCGTCCAGACACCTCCAGCTAGTCTCTCATTGGTTCTCGCTATTCCTGTTCATCTTCCGCAGAAATTGCAAACTGGGCCAAACAGGAGGTTAAAGGGACTGACTCTCCAAGTCGGGAGAGTGTTAGTAAAGCGTCTGGAATGTTGCACCCGAGTACCAGGGTACGAAAACTGAGACATATTTGAACACGTCTCCCGATCACATGGTTGATCATACTCTAGGTTCCACATGCATGTTTTAGCTGAAGGAAGAATACCTTAAACCTGGGTAGTTGAAACCCGTGTAATGGGTACCATGCAATATGACTTCAAAGGGTCTTCATTTGCTCACCGAACCTCTCCAATCCTATCACTGCTGCGTTTACGCCCCTGTACACACGCTTGATTCTCTTTCAGAGACATAGCAATCCATAGGTTTTAAGATACTTACTATTCAGGAACATGCTTAGGCGTTTAATATGGGGTGTTGAGTCCATTTCGTTGAGCAAGGAGTAGCTCTTGTCTATTCCATATTTGGCTTAAGGAACTTTATCTGTGCTCATTTCAATCTCTGGTTTTATGCAGCACCCCAACTCACCTTTCCCCTTAAGCAAGCATAAGATGGTTTTCTAAATTTGAGACCCTGTTCTGTTTTGGAATTCAGTTCCTGTGTACCCAAGTTTACATTCCGTGTATTACTGATATCTTATGATGTTTCTTTTTCTGTATGACTTATTTCAGTTAGAATCGTCGTACCTGAATCCACTCATTATTGCTGCTACGGGCCTGATGACATAGATTTCATTGCTGAGTGATACTGCATTGTACGTAAGTACCACAAGTTCTTTATCCCTTTTTCACTTTCTGTGATATTGAACTTGTACGGTAAACGAGGTTCTTGTAAACAGAGGCGTCCCAAACTTTGGGGTGGCTGTGTCTTTTTGATTTTAATTTCTCTAAGCTATAGGACCATAAGTGGAAGTGCCCTAGGCTCTGTTGCTTTGTTTTTTAGATGTTTCAGGAAACACCATACACTTCTCCCGAGTGTCTGTTGGCAATTTACATCCCGCCCATCAGCATAACAAGGCTCCCAGTTCTCCATTGCCTGTCCTACCTTTCTGGATTTTACACTTTTTTCAGATGGCCCTTTTGACCGGGGGGAAGTGAGACTTCATTGTAGTGCAGATTTCCTTTGCATGCTTGCTTGGTTGGCCAAAAAGGGCGTATGCGTTTTTTCCTGAATATATTCAGGAAAAAACGCATACGCCCTTTTTGGCCAAGTGCATCATTGTGGACGTTCTGCCTCTTTTCCTATGCTTTCAATGCAATTCCAGTCTACCTCCTGAAATCGGTTTCCTGCAATTCTGCCCCGCTTTCAAGTCCTCTTGGCAGCCTTACTTCAGTATATTTTTGGACGATAGCTGTCATTTATAACTCTGCAGGTTTGTGAATTACAGTGCCCCTGAGCTCCTTTCTTCAACTCGCTTTCTTGTGACCTGGCCGCAACACCGCAGGATGGCTTCAGGCCCTAATCTGGTTCCGGCACGGCACGCTGAGCCTTTGGTTAATTCCTCTTCCTGGTGGGAAATGAGAGTTAAATTTGCCCGTCCAGACACCTCCAGCTAGTCTCTCATTGGTTCTCGCTATTCCTGTTCATCTTCCGCAGAAATTGCAAAATGGGCCAAACAGGAGGTTAAAGGCGCTGACTCTCCAAGTCGGGAGAGTGTTAGGAAAGCGTCTGGAATGTTGCACCCGAGTACCAGGGGAGGAAAACTGAGACATATTTGAACACGTCTCCCGTCCACACGGTTGATCATACTCTGGGTTCCACATGCATGTTTTACCTGAAGGAAGAATACCTTAAACCTGGAGAGTTGAGGCCCGTGGAATGGGTACCATGCAATATGACTTCAAAGGGTCTTCATTTGCTCACCGAACCTCTCCAATCCTATCACTGCTGCGTTTATGCCCCTGTACACACGCTTGATTCTCTTTTGGAGACATAGCAATCCATAAGTTTTAAGATACTTACTATTCAGGTACATTCTTAGGCGTTTAATATGGGGTGTTGAGTCCTTTTCGTTGAGCAAGGAGTAGCTCTTGTCTATTCCATATTTGGCTTAAGGAACTTTATCTGTGCTCATTTCAATCTCTGGTTTTATGCAGCACCCCTACTCACCTTTACCCTTAAGCAAGCATAAGTTGGTTTTCTAAATTTGAGACCCTGTTCTGTTCTGTAATTCAGTTCCTGTGTAGCCAAGTTTACATTCCGTGTATTACTGATATCTTATGATGTTTCTTTTTCTGTGTGACTTATTTCAGTTAGAATCATCATATCTGAATCCACTCATTGTGCTGCTAAGGGCCTGATGACATAGATGTCAGTGATGAGTGATATTGCTTTGTAAGTATATACCACAACTTCTTTATCCATTTTTCAATTTCTGCGATGTTGAACTTGCACTGTAAATGAGGTTCTTGTAAATAGAGCCGTTCCAAACTTTGGGGTGGCTGTGTCTTTTTGATTTTAATTTCCCTAAGCTATAGGACCATAAGTGGAAGTGCCGTAGGCTCTGTTGCTTTGTTTCTTAGATGTTTCAGGAAACACCATACACTTCTCCGGAGTGTCTGTTGGCAATTTACATCCCGCCCATCAGCATAACAAGGCTCCCAGTTCTCCATGGCCTGTCCTGCCTTTCTGGATTTTACACTTTTTTCAGATGGCCCTTTTGACCGGGGGGAAGTGAGACTTCATTGTAGTGCAGATTTCCTTTGCAAGCTTGCTTGGTTGGCCAAAAAGGGCGTATGCGTTTTTTCCTGAATATATTCAGGAAAAAACGCATACGCACTTTTTGGCCAAGTGCATCATTGTGGACGTTCTGCCTCTTTTCCTATGCTTTCAATGCAATTCCAGTCTACCTCCTGAAATCGGTTTCCTGCAATTCTGCCCCGCTTTCAAGTCCTCTTGGCAGCCTTACTTCAGTATATTTTTGGACGATAGCTGTCATTTATAACTCTGCAGGTTTGTGAATTACAGTTCCCCTGAGCTCCTTTCTTCAACTCGCTTTCTTTTGAGCTGGCCGCAACACCGCAGGATGGCTTCAGGCCCTAATGTTGTTCCGGCACGGCACGCTGAGCCTTTGGTTATTTCCTCTTCCTGGTGGGAAATGAGAGTTAAATTTGCCCGTCCAGACACCTCCAGCTAGTCTCTCATTGGTTCTCGCTATTCCTGTTCATCTTCCGCAGAAATTGCAAACTGGGCCAAACATGAGGTTAAAGGGACTGACTCTCCATGTCGGGAGAGTGTTAGTAAAGCGTCTGGAATGTTGCACCCGAGTACCAGGGGAGGAAAACTGAGACATATTTGAACACGTCTCCCGTCCACACGGTTGATCATACTCTGGGTTCCACATGCATGTTTTACCTGAAGGAAGAATACCTTAAACCTGGAGAGTTGAGGCCCGTGGAATGGGTACCATGCAATATGACTTCAAAGGGTCTTCATTTGCTCACCGAACCTCTCCAATCCTATCACTGCTGCGTTTATGCCCCTGTACACACGCTTGATTCTCTTTTGGAGACATAGCAATCCATAAGTTTTAAGATACTTACTATTCAGGTACATTCTTAGGCGTTTAATATGGGTTGTTGAGTCCATTTCGTTGAGCAAGGTGTAGCTCTTTTCTATTCCATATTTGGCTTAAGGAAATTTATCTGTGCTCATTTCAATCTCTGGTTTTATGCAGCACCCCAACTCACCTTTCCCCTTAAGCAAGCATAAGATGGTTTTCTAAATTTGAGACCCTGTTCTGTTTTGGAATTCAGTTCCTGTGTAGCCAAGTTTACATTCCGTGTATTACTGATATCTTATGATGTTTCTTTTTCTGTATGACTTATTTCAGTTAGAATCGTCGTACCTGAATCCACTCATTATGCTGCTACGGGCCTGATGACATAGATTTCATTGCTGGGTGATACTGCATTGTACGTAAGTACCACAAGTTCTTTATCCATTTTTCACTTTCTGTGATATTGAACTTGTACGGTAAATGAGGTTCTTGTAAACAGAGGCGTCCCAAACTTTGGGGTGGCTGTGTCTTTTTGATTTTAATTTCCCTAAGCTATAGGACCATAAGTGGAAGTGCCCTAGGCTCTGTTGCTTTGTTTTTTAGATGTTTCAGGAAACACCATACACTTCTCCCAAGTGTCTGTTGGCAATTTACATCCCGCCCATCAGCATAACAAGGCTCCCAGTTCTCCATGGCCTGTCCTGCCTTTCTGGATTTTACACTTTTTTCAGATGGCCCTTTTGACCGGGGGGAAGTGAGACTTCATTGTAGTGCAGATTTCCTTTGCAAGCTTGCTTGGTTGGCCAAAAAGGGCGTATGCGTTTTTTCCTGAATATATTCAGGAAAAAACGCATACGCCCTTTTTGGCCAAGTGCATCATTGTGAACGTTCTGCCTCTTTTCCTATGCTTTCAATGCAATTCCAGTCTACCTCCTGAAATCGGTTTCCTGCAATTCTGCCCCGCTTTCAAGTCCTCTTGGCAGCCTTACTTCAGTATATTTTTGGACAATAGCTGTCATTTATAACTCTGCAGGTTTGTGAATTACAGTGCCCCTGAGCTCCTTTCTTCAACTCGCTTTCTTGTGACCTGGTCGCAACACCGCAGGATGGCATCAGGCCCTAATCTGGTTCCGGCACGGCACGCTGAGCCTTTGGTTAATTCCTCTTCCTGGTGGGAAATGAGAGTTAAATTTGCCCGTCCAGACACCTCCAGCTAGTCTCTCATTGGTTCTCGCTATTCCTGTTCATCTTCCGCAGAAATTGCAAAATGGGCCAAACAGGAGGTTAAAGGCGCTGACTCTCCAAGTCGGGAGAGTGTTAGTAAAGCGTCTGGAATGTTTCACCCGAGTACCAGGGGAGGAAAACTGAGACATATTTGAACACGTCTCCCGTCCACACGGTTGATCATACTCTGGGTTTCACATGCATGTTTTAGCTGACGGAAGAATACTTTAAACCTGGGTAGTTGAGACCCGTGGAATGGGTACCATGCAATATGACTTCAAAGGGTCTTCATTTGCTCACCGAACCTCTCCAATCCTATCACTGCTGCGTTTATGCTCCTGTACACACGCTTGATTCTCTTTTGGAGACATAGCAATCCATAGGTTTTAAGATACTTACTATTCAGGAACATTCTTAGGCGTTTAATATGGGGTGTTGAGTCCTTTTTGTTGAGCAAGGAGTAGCTCTTGTCTATTCCATATTTGGCTTAAGGAACTTTATCTGTGCTCATTTCAATCTCTGGTTTTATGCAGCACCCCAACTCACCTTTACCCTTAAGCAAGCATAAGTTGGTTTTCTAAATTTGAGACCCTGTTCTGTTCTGTAATTCAGTTCCTGTGTAGCCAAGTTTACATTCCGTGTATTACTGATATCTTATGATGTTTCTTTTTCTGTGTGACTTATTTCAGTTAGAATCATCATACCTGAATCCACTCATTGTGCTGCTAAGGGCCTGATGACATAGATTTCATTGCTGAGTGATATTGCTTTGTAAGTAAATACCACAACTGCTTTATCCATTTTTCACTTTCTGCGATGTTGAACTTGTACTGTAAACGAGGTTCTTGTAAACAGAGGCGTCCCAAACTTTGGGGTGGCTGTGTCTTTTTGATTTTAATTTCCCTAAGCTATAGGACCATAAGTGGAAGTGCCCTAGGATCTGTTGCTTTGTTTTTTAGATATTCAGGAAACACCATACACTTCTCCCGAGTGTCTGTTGGCAATTTACATCCCGCCCATCAGCATAACAAGGCTCCCAGTTCTCCATGGCCTGTCCTGCCTTTCTGGATTTTACACTTTTTTCAGATGGCCCTTTTGACCGGGGGGAAGTGAGACTTCATTGTAGTGCAGATTTCCTTTGCAAGCTTGCTTGGTTGGCCAAAAAGGGCGTATGCGTTTTTTCCTGAATATATTCAGGAAAAAACGCATACGCCCTTTTTGGCCAAGTGCATCATTGTGGACGTTCTGCCTCTTTTCCTATGCTTTCAATGCAATTCCAGTCTACCTCCTGAAATCGGTTTCCTGCAATTCTGCCCCGCTTTCAAGTCCTCTTGGCAGCCTTACTTCAGTATATTTTTGGATGATAGCTGTCATTTATAACTCTGCAGGTTTGTGAATTACAGTGCCCCTGAGCTCCTTTCTTCAACTCGCTTTCTTTTGAGCTGGCCGCAACACCGCAGGATGGCTTCAGGTCCTAATCTGGTTCCAGCACGGCACGCTGAGCCTTTGGTTAATTCCTCTTCCTGGTGGGAAATGAGAGTTAAATTTGCCCGTCCAGACACCTCCAGCCTGTCTCTCATTGGTTCTCGCTATTCCTGTTCATCTTCCGCAGAAATTGCAAACTGGGCTAAAGAGGAGGTTAAAGGGACTGACTCTCCAATTCGGGAGAGTGTTAGTAAAGCATCTGGAATGTTGCACCCGAGTACCAGGGGAGGTAAACTGAGACATATTTGAACACGACCCCGTTCACACGGTTGATCATACTCTGGGTTTCACATGCATGTTTTACCTGAAGGAAGAATACCTTAAACCTGGAGAGTTGAGGCCCGTGGAATGGGTACCATGCAATATGACTTCAAAGGGTCTTCATTTGCTCACCGAACCTCTCCAATCCTATCACTGCTGCGTTTATGCCCCTGTACACACGCTTGATTCTCTTTTGGAGACATAGCAATCCATAAGTTTTAAGATACTTACTATTCAGGTACATTCTTAGGCGTTTAATATGGGGTGTTGAGTCCTTTTCGTTGAGCAAGGAGTAGCTCTTGTCTATTCCATATTTGGCTTAAGGAACTTTATCTGTGCTCATTTCAATCTCTGGTTTTATGCAGCACCCCTACTCACCTTTACCCTTAAGCAAGCATAAGTTGGTTTTCTAAATTTGAGACCCTGTTCTGTTCTGTAATTCAGTTCCTGTGTAGCCAAGTTTACATTCCGTGTATTACTGATATCTTATGATGTTTCTTTTTCTGTGTGACTTATTTCAGTTAGAATCATCATATCTGAATCCACTCATTGTGCTGCTAAGGGCCTGATGACATAGATGTCAGTGATGAGTGATATTGCTTTGTAAGTATATACCACAACTTCTTTATCCATTTTTCAATTTCTGCGATGTTGAACTTGCACTGTAAATGAGGTTCTTGTAAATAGAGCCGTTCCAAACTTTGGGGTGGCTGTGTCTTTTTGATTTTAATTTCCCTAAGCTATAGGACCATAAGTGGAAGTGCCGTAGGCTCTGTTGCTTTGTTTCTTAGATGTTTCAGGAAACACCATACACTTCTCCGGAGTGTCTGTTGGCAATTTACATCCCGCCCATCAGCATAACAAGGCTCCCAGTTCTCCATGGCCTGTCCTGCCTTTCTGGATTTTACACTTTTTTCAGATGGCCCTTTTGACCGGGGGGAAGTGAGACTTCATTGTAGTGCAGATTTCCTTTGCAAGCTTGCTTGGTTGGCCAAAAAGGGCGTATGCGTTTTTTCCTGAATATATTCAGGAAAAAACGCATACGCACTTTTTGGCCAAGTGCATCATTGTGGACGTTCTGCCTCTTTTCCTATGCTTTCAATGCAATTCCAGTCTACCTCCTGAAATCGGTTTCCTGCAATTCTGCCCCGCTTTCAAGTCCTCTTGGCAGCCTTACTTCAGTATATTTTTGGACGATAGCTGTCATTTATAACTCTGCAGGTTTGTGAATTACAGTTCCCCTGAGCTCCTTTCTTCAACTCGCTTTCTTTTGAGCTGGCCGCAACACCGCAGGATGGCTTCAGGCCCTAATGTTGTTCCGGCACGGCACGCTGAGCCTTTGGTTATTTCCTCTTCCTGGTGGGAAATGAGAGTTAAATTTGCCCGTCCAGACACCTCCAGCTAGTCTCTCATTGGTTCTCGCTATTCCTGTTCATCTTCCGCAGAAATTGCAAACTGGGCCAAACATGAGGTTAAAGGGACTGACTCTCCATGTCGGGAGAGTGTTAGTAAAGCGTCTGGAATGTTGCACCCGAGTACCAGGGGAGGAAAACTGAGACATATTTGAACACGTCTCCCGTCCACACGGTTGATCATACTCTGGGTTCCACATGCATGTTTTACCTGAAGGAAGAATACCTTAAACCTGGAGAGTTGAGGCCCGTGGAATGGGTACCATGCAATATGACTTCAAAGGGTCTTCATTTGCTCACCGAACCTCTCCAATCCTATCACTGCTGCGTTTATGCCCCTGTACACACGCTTGATTCTCTTTTGGAGACATAGCAATCCATAAGTTTTAAGATACTTACTATTCAGGTACATTCTTAGGCGTTTAATATGGGTTGTTGAGTCCATTTCGTTGAGCAAGGTGTAGCTCTTTTCTATTCCATATTTGGCTTAAGGAAATTTATCTGTGCTCATTTCAATCTCTGGTTTTATGCAGCACCCCAACTCACCTTTCCCCTTAAGCAAGCATAAGATGGTTTTCTAAATTTGAGACCCTGTTCTGTTTTGGAATTCAGTTCCTGTGTAGCCAAGTTTACATTCCGTGTATTACTGATATCTTATGATGTTTCTTTTTCTGTATGACTTATTTCAGTTAGAATCGTCGTACCTGAATCCACTCATTATGCTGCTACGGGCCTGATGACATAGATTTCATTGCTGGGTGATACTGCATTGTACGTAAGTACCACAAGTTCTTTATCCATTTTTCACTTTCTGTGATATTGAACTTGTACGGTAAATGAGGTTCTTGTAAACAGAGGCGTCCCAAACTTTGGGGTGGCTGTGTCTTTTTGATTTTAATTTCCCTAAGCTATAGGACCATAAGTGGAAGTGCCCTAGGCTCTGTTGCTTTGTTTTTTAGATGTTTCAGGAAACACCATACACTTCTCCCAAGTGTCTGTTGGCAATTTACATCCCGCCCATCAGCATAACAAGGCTCCCAGTTCTCCATGGCCTGTCCTGCCTTTCTGGATTTTACACTTTTTTCAGATGGCCCTTTTGACCGGGGGGAAGTGAGACTTCATTGTAGTGCAGATTTCCTTTGCAAGCTTGCTTGGTTGGCCAAAAAGGGCGTATGCGTTTTTTCCTGAATATATTCAGGAAAAAACGCATACGCCCTTTTTGGCCAAGTGCATCATTGTGAACGTTCTGCCTCTTTTCCTATGCTTTCAATGCAATTCCAGTCTACCTCCTGAAATCGGTTTCCTGCAATTCTGCCCCGCTTTCAAGTCCTCTTGGCAGCCTTACTTCAGTATATTTTTGGACAATAGCTGTCATTTATAACTCTGCAGGTTTGTGAATTACAGTGCCCCTGAGCTCCTTTCTTCAACTCGCTTTCTTGTGACCTGGTCGCAACACCGCAGGATGGCATCAGGCCCTAATCTGGTTCCGGCACGGCACGCTGAGCCTTTGGTTAATTCCTCTTCCTGGTGGGAAATGAGAGTTAAATTTGCCCGTCCAGACACCTCCAGCTAGTCTCTCATTGGTTCTCACTATTCCTGTTCATCTTCCGCAGAAATTGCAAAATGGGCCAAACAGGAGGTTAAAGGCGCTGACTCTCCAAGTCGGGAGAGTGTTAGTAAAGCGTCTGGAATGTTTCACCCGAGTACCAGGGGAGGAAAACTGAGACATATTTGAACACGTCTCCCGTCCACACGGTTGATCATACTCTGGGTTTCACATGCATGTTTTAGCTGACGGAAGAATACTTTAAACCTGGGTAGTTGAGACCCGTGGAATGGGTACCATGCAATATGACTTCAAAGGGTCTTCATTTGCTCACCGAACCTCTCCAATCCTATCACTGCTGCGTTTATGCTCCTGTACACACGCTTGATTCTCTTTTGGAGACATAGCAATCCATAGGTTTTAAGATACTTACTATTCAGGAACATTCTTAGGCGTTTAATATGGGGTGTTGAGTCCTTTTTGTTGAGCAAGGAGTAGCTCTTGTCTATTCCATATTTGGCTTAAGGAACTTTATCTGTGCTCATTTCAATCTCTGGTTTTATGCAGCACCCCAACTCACCTTTACCCTTAAGCAAGCATAAGTTGGTTTTCTAAATTTGAGACCCTGTTCTGTTCTGTAATTCAGTTCCTGTGTAGCCAAGTTTACATTCCGTGTATTACTGATATCTTATGATGTTTCTTTTTCTGTGTGACTTATTTCAGTTAGAATCATCATACCTGAATCCACTCATTGTGCTGCTAAGGGCCTGATGACATAGATTTCATTGCTGAGTGATATTGCTTTGTAAGTAAATACCACAACTGCTTTATCCATTTTTCACTTTCTGCGATGTTGAACTTGTACTGTAAACGAGGTTCTTGTAAACAGAGGCGTCCCAAACTTTGGGGTGGCTGTGTCTTTTTGATTTTAATTTCCCTAAGCTATAGGACCATAAGTGGAAGTGCCCTAGGATCTGTTGCTTTGTTTTTTAGATATTCAGGAAACACCATACACTTCTCCCGAGTGTCTGTTGGCAATTTACATCCCGCCCATCAGCATAACAAGGCTCCCAGTTCTCCATGGCCTGTCCTGCCTTTCTGGATTTTACACTTTTTTCAGATGGCCCTTTTGACCGGGGGGAAGTGAGACTTCATTGTAGTGCAGATTTCCTTTGCAAGCTTGCTTGGTTGGCCAAAAAGGGCGTATGCGTTTTTTCCTGAATATATTCAGGAAAAAACGCATACGCCCTTTTTGGCCAAGTGCATCATTGTGGACGTTCTGCCTCTTTTCCTATGCTTTCAATGCAATTCCAGTCTACCTCCTGAAATCGGTTTCCTGCAATTCTGCCCCGCTTTCAAGTCCTCTTGGCAGCCTTACTTCAGTATATTTTTGGATGATAGCTGTCATTTATAACTCTGCAGGTTTGTGAATTACAGTGCCCCTGAGCTCCTTTCTTCAACTCGCTTTCTTTTGAGCTGGCCGCAACACCGCAGGATGGCTTCAGGTCCTAATCTGGTTCCAGCACGGCACGCTGAGCCTTTGGTTAATTCCTCTTCCTGGTGGGAAATGAGAGTTAAATTTGCCCGTCCAGACACCTCCAGCCTGTCTCTCATTGGTTCTCGCTATTCCTGTTCATCTTCCGCAGAAATTGCAAACTGGGCTAAAGAGGAGGTTAAAGGGACTGACTCTCCAATTCGGGAGAGTGTTAGTAAAGCATCTGGAATGTTGCACCCGAGTACCAGGGGAGGTAAACTGAGACATATTTGAACACGACCCCGTTCACACGGTTGATCATACTCTGGGTTTCACATGCATGTTTTACCTGAAGGAAGAATACCTTAAACCTGGAAAGTTGAGACCCGTGTAATGGGTACCATGCAATATGACTTCAAAGGGTCTGCATTTGCTCACCGAACCTCTCCAATCCTATCACTGCTGCGTTTATGCCCCTGTACACACGCTTGATTCTCTTTCAGAGACATAGCAATCCATAGGTTTTAAGATACTTACTATTCAGGAACATGCTTAGGCGTTTAATATGGGGTGTTGAGTCCATTTCGTTGAGCAAGGAGTAGCTCTTGTCTATTCCATATTTGGCTTAAGGAACTTTATCTGTGCTCATTTCAATCTCTGGTTTTATGCAGCACCCCAACTCACCTTTCCCCTTAAGCAAGCATAAGTTGGTTTTGTAAATTTGAGACCCTGTTCTGTTTTGGAATTCAGTTCCTGTGTAGCCAAGTTTACATTCCGTGTATTAGTGATATCTTATGATGTTTCTTTTTCTGTGTGACTTATTTCAGTTAGAATCATCGTAACTGAATCCACTCATTATGGTGCTACGGGCCTGATGACATAGATTTCATTGCTGAGTGATACTGCATTGTACGTAAGTACCACAAGTTCTTTATCCATTTTTCACTTTCTGTGATATTGAACTTGTACGGTAAACGAGGTTCTTGTAAACAGAGGCGTCCCAAACTTTGGGGTGGCTGTGTCTTTTTGATTTTAATTTCCCTAAGCTATAGGACCATAAGTGGAAGTGCCCTAGGCTCTGTTGCTTTGTCTTTTAGATGTTTCAGGAAACACCATACACTTCTCCCGAGTGTCTGTTGGCAATTTACATCCCGCCCATCAGCATAACAAGGCTCCCAGTTCTCCATGGCCTGTCCTGCCTTTCTGGATTTTACACTTTTTTCAGATGGCCCTTTTGACCGGGGGGAAGTGAGACTTCATTGTAGTGCAGATTTCCTTTGCAAGCTTGCTTGGTTGGCCAAAAAGGGCGTATGCGTTTTTTCCTGAATATATTCAGGAAAAAACGCATACGCCCTTTTTGGCCAAGTGCATCATTGTGGACGTTCTGCCTCTTTTCCTATGCTTTCAATGCAATTCCAGTCTACCTCCTGAAATCGGTTTCCTGCAATTCTGCCCGGCTTTCAAGTCCTCTTGGCAGCCTTACTTCAGTATATTTTTGGACGATAGCTGTCATTTATAACTCTGCAGGTTTGTGAATTACAGTGCCCCTGAGCTCCTTTCTTCAACTCGCTTTCTTTTGAGCTGGCCGCAACACCGCAGGATGGCTTCAGGCCCTAATCTGGTTCCGGCACGGCACGCTGAGCCTTTGGTTAATTCCTCTTCCTGGTGGGAAATGAGAGTTAAATTTGCCCGTCCAGACACCTCCAGCTAGTCTCTCATTGGTTCTCGCTATTCCTGTTCATCTTCCGCAGAAATTGCAAACTGGGCCAAACAGGAGGTTAAAGGGACTGACTCTCCATGTCGGGAGAGTGTTAGTAAAGCGTCTGGAATGTTGCACCCGAGTACCAGGGTACGAAAACTGAGACATATTTGAACACGTCTCCCGATCACATGGTTGATCATACTCTAGGTTCTACATGCATGTTTCAGCTGAAGGAAGAATACCTTAAACCTGGGTAGTTGAAACCCGTGGAATGGGTACCATGCAATATGACTTCAAAGGGTCTTCATTTGATCACCGAACCTCTCTAATCCTATCATTGCTGCGTTTATGCCAGTGTACACACGCTTGATTCTCTTTTGGAGACATAGCAATCAATACGTTTTAAGATACTTACTAGTCAGGTACATTCTTAGGCGTTTAATATGGGGTGTTGAGTCCTTTTCGTTGAGCAAGGAGTAGCTCTTGTCTATTCCATATTTGGCTTAAGGAACTTTATCTGTGCTCATTTCAATCTCTGGTTTTATGCAGCACCCCAACTCACCTTTCCCCTTAAGCAAGCATAAGATGGTTTTCTAAATTTGAGACCCTGTTCTGTTTTGGAATTCAGTTCCTGTGTAGCCAAGTTTACATTCCGTGTATTACTGATATCTTATGATGTTTCTTTTTCTGTGTGACTTATTTCAGTTAGAATCATCATACCTGAATCCACTCATTGTGCTGCTAAGGGCCTGATGACATAGATTTCATTGCTGAGTGATATTGCTTTGTAAGTAAATACCACAACTGCTTTATCCATTTTTCACTTTCTGCGATGTTGAACTTGTACTGTAAACCAGGTTCTTGTAAACAGAGGCGTCCCAAACTTTGGGGTGGCTGTGTCTTTTTGATTTTAATTTCCCTAAGCTATAGGACCATAAGTGGAAGTGCCCTAGGATCTGTTGCTTTGTTTTTTAGATATTCAGGAAACACCATACAATTCTCCCGAGTGTCTGTTGGCAATTTACATCCCGCCCATCAGCATAACAAGGCTCCCAGTTCTCCATGGCCTGTCCTGCCTTTCTGGATTTTACACTTTTTTCAGATGGCCCTTTTGACCGGGGGGAAGTGAGACTTCATTGTAGTGCAGATTTCCTTTGCAAGCTTGCTTGGTTGGCCAAAAAGGGCGTATGCGTTTTTTCCTGAATATATTCAGGAAAAAACGCATACGCCCTTTTTGGCCAAGTGCATCATTGTGGACGTTCTGCCTCTTTTCCTATGCTTTCAATGCAATTCCAGTCTACCTCCTGAAATCGGTTTCCTGCAATTCTGCCCCGCTTTCAAGTCCTCTTGGCAGCCTTACTTCAGTATATTTTTGGATGATAGCTGTCATTTATAACTCTGCAGGTTTGTGAATTACAGTGCCCCTGAGCTCCTTTCTTCAACTCGCTTTCTTTTGAGCTGGCCGCAACACCGCAGGATGGCTTCAGGTCCTAATCTGGTTCCGGCACGGCACGCTGAGCCTTTGGTTAATTCCTCTTCCTGGTGGGAAATGAGAGTTAAATTTGCCCGTCCAGACACCTCCAGCCAGTCTCTCATTGGTTCTCGCTATTCCTGTTCATCTTCCGCAGAAATTGCAAACTGGGCTAAAGAGGAGGTTAAAGGGACTGACTCTCCAATTCGGGAGAGTGTTAGTAAAGCATCTGGAATGTTGCACCCGAGTACCAGGGGAGGTAAACTGAGACATATTTGAACACGACCCCGTTCACACGGTTGATCATACTCTGGGTTTCACATGCATGTTTTAGCTGAAGGAAGAATACCTTAAACCTGGAAAGTTGAGACCCGTGTAATGGGTACCATGCAATATGAGTTCAAAGGGTCTGCATTTGCTCACCGAACCTCTCCAATCCTATCACTGCTGCGTTTACGCCCCTGTACACACGCTTGATTCTCTTTCAGAGACATAGCAATCCATAGGTATTAAGATACTTACTATTCAGGAACATGCTTAGGCGTTTAATATGGGGTGTTGAGTCCATTTCGTTGAGCAAGGAGTAGCTCTTGTCTATTCCATATTTGGCTTAAGGAACTTTATCTGTGCTCATTTCAATCTCTGGTTTTATGCAGCACCCCAACTCACCTTTCCCCTTAAGCAAGCATAAGTTGGTTTTGTAAATTTGAGACCCTGTTCTGTTTTGGAATTCAGTTCCTGTGTAGCCAAGTTTACATTCCGTGTATTAGTGATATCTTATGATGTTTCTTTTTCTGTGTGACTTATTTCAGTTAGAATCATCGTAACTGAATCCACTCATTATGGTGCTACGGGCCTGATGACATAGATTTCATTGCTGAGTGATACTGCATTGTACGTAAGTACCACAAGTTCTTTATCCATTTTTCACTTTCTGTGATATTGAACTTGTACGGTAAACGAGGTTCTTGTAAACAGAGGCGTCCCAAACTTTGGGGTGGCTGTGTCTTTTTGATTTTAATTTCCCTAAGCTATAGGACCATAAGTGGAAGTGCCCTAGGCTCTGTTGCTTTGTCTTTTAGATGTTTCAGGAAACACCATACACTTCTCCCGAGTGTCTGTTGGCAATTTACATCCCGCCCATCAGCATAACAAGGCTCCCAGTTCTCCATGGCCTGTCCTGCCTTTCTGGATTTTACACTTTTTTCAGATGGCCCTTTTGACCGGGGGGAAGTGAGACTTCATTGTAGTGCAGATTTCTTTTGCAAGCTTGCTTGGTTGGCCAAAAAGGGCGTATGCGTTTTTTCCTGAATATATTCAGGAAAAAACGCATACGCCCTTTTTGGCCAAGTGCATCATTGTGGACGTTCTGCCTCTTTTCCTATGCTTTCAATGCAATTCCAGTCTACCTCCTGAAATCGGTTTCCTGCAATTCTGCCCGGCTTTCAAGTCCTCTTGGCAGCCTTACTTCAGTATATTTTTGGACGATAGCTGTCATTTATAACTCTGCAGGTTTGTGAATTACAGTGCCCCTGAGCTCCTTTCTTCAACTCGCTTTCTTTTGAGCTGGCCGCAACACCGCAGGATGGCTTCAGGCCCTAATCTGGTTCCGGCACGGCACGCTGAGCCTTTGGTTAATTCCTCTTCCTGGTGGGAAATGAGAGTTAAATTTGCCCGTCCAGACACCTCCAGCTAGTCTCTCATTGGTTCTCGCTATTCCTGTTCATCTTCCGCAGAAATTGCAAACTGGGCCAAACAGGAGGTTAAAGGGACTGACTCTCCATGTCGGGAGAGTGTTAGTAAAGCGTCTGGAATGTTGCACCCGAGTACCAGGGTACGAAAACTGAGACATATTTGAACACGTCTCCCGATCACATGGTTGATCATACTCTAGGTTCTACATGCATGTTTCAGCTGAAGGAAGAATACCTTAAACCTGGGTAGTTGAAACCCGTGGAATGGGTACCATGCAATATGACTTCAAAGGGTCTTCATTTGATCACCGAACCTCTCTAATCCTATCACTGCTGCGTTTATGCCAGTGTACACACGCTTGATTCTCTTTTGGAGACATAGCAATCAATACGTTTTAAGATACTTACTAGTCAGGTACATTCTTAGGCGTTTGATATGGGGTGTTGAGTCCTTTTCGTTGAGCAAGGAGTAGCTCTTGTCTATTCCATATTTGGCTTAAGGAACTTTATCTGTGCTCATTTCAATCTCTGGTTTTATGCAGCACCCCAACTCACCTTTCCCCTTAGGCAAGCATAAGATGGTTTTCTAAATTTGAGACCCTGTTCTGATTTGGAATTCAGTTCCTGTGTAGCCAAGTTTACATTCCGTGTATTACTGATATCTTATGATGTTTCTTTTTCTGTATGACTTATTTCAGTTAGAATCATCGTACCTGAATCCACTCATTATGCTGCTACGGGCCTGATGACATAGATTTCATTGCTGAGTGATACTGCATTGTACGTAAGTACCACAAGTTCTTTATCCATTTTTCACTTTCTGTGATATTGAACTTGTACGGTAAACGAGGTTCTTGTAAACTGAGGCGTCCCAAACTTTGGGGTGGCTGTGTCTTTTTGATTTTAATTTCCCTAAGCTATAGGACCATAAGTGGAAGTGCCCTAGGCTCTGTTGCTTTGTTTTTTAGATGTTTCAGGAAACACCATACACTTCTCCCGAGTGTCTGTTGGCAATTTACATCCCGCCCATCAGCATAACAAGGCTCCCAGTTCTCCATGGCCTGTCCTGCCTTTCTGGATTTTACACTTTTTTCAGATGGCCCTTTTGACCGGGGGGAAGTGAGACTTCATTGTAGTGCAGATTTCATTTGCAAGCTTGCTTGGTTGGCCAAAAAGGGCGTATGCGTTTTTTCCTGAATATATTCAGGAAAAAACGCATACGCCCTTTTTGGCCAAGTGCATCATTGTGGACGTTCTGCCTCTTTTCCTATGCTTTCAATGCATTTCCAGTCTACCTCCTGAAATCGGTTTCCTGCAATTCTGCCCCGCTTTCAAGTCCTCTTGGCAGCCTTACTTCAGTATATTTTTGGACGATAGCTGTCATTTATAACTCTGCAGGTTTGTGAATTACAGTGCCCCTGAGCTCCTTTCTTCAACTCGCTTTCTTGTGACCTGGCCGCAATACCGCAGGATGGCTTCAGGCCCTAATCTGGTTCCGGCACGGCACGTTGAGCCTTTGGTTATTTCCTCTTCCTGGTGGGAAATGAGAGTTAAATTTGCCCGTCCAGACACCTCCAGCTAGTCTCTCATTGGTTCTCGCTATTCCTGTTCATCTTCCGCAGAAATTGCAAACTGGGCCAAACAGGAGGTTAAAGGGACTGACTCTCGAAGTCGGTTGAGTGTTAGTAAAGCATCTCGAATGTTGCACCCGAGTACCAGGGTACGAAAACTGAGACATATTTGAACACGTCTCCTGATCACATGGTTGATCATACTCTAGGTTCTACATGCATGTTTCAGCTGAAGGAAGAATACCTTAAACCTGGGTAGTTGAAACCCGTGGAATGGGTACCGTGCAATATGACTTCAAAGGGTCTTCATTTGCTCAAAGAACCTCTCCAATCCTATCACTGCTGCGTTTATGCCCCTGTGCACATGCTTGATTCTCTTTCAGAGACCTAGCAATCCATAGGTTTTAAGATACTTACTAGTCAGGTACATTCTTAGGCGTTTAATATGTGGTGTTGAGTCCTTTTCGTTGAGCAAGGAGTAGCTCTTGTCTATTCCATATTTGGCTTAAGGAACTTTATCTGTGCTCATTTCAATCTCTGTTTTTATGCAGCACCCCAACTCACCTTTCCCCTTAAGCAAGCATAAGTTGGTTTTCTAAATTTGAGACCCTGTTCTGTTTTGGAATTCAGTTCCTGTGTAGCCAAGTTTACATTCCGTGTATTACTGATATCTTATGATGTTTCTTTTTCTGTGTGACTTAGTTCAGTTAGAATCATCATACCTGAATCCACTCATTGTGCTGCTAAGGGCCTGATGACATAGATTTCATTGCTGAGTGATATTGCTTTGTAAGTAAATACCACAACTTCTTTATCCATTTTTCACTTTCTGCGATGTTGAACTTGTACTGTAAACGAGGTTCTTGTAAACAGAGGCGTCCCAAACTTTGGGGTGGCTGTGTCTTTTTGATTTTAATTTCCCTAAGCTATAGGACCATAAGTGGAAGTCCCCTAGGATCTGTTGCTTTGTTTTTTAGATATTTCAGGAAACACCATACACTTCTCCCGAGTGTCTGTTGGCAATTTACATCCCGCCCATCAGCATAACAAGGCTCCCAGTTCTCCATGGCCTGTCTTGCCTTTCTGGATTTTACACTTTTTTCAGAAGGCCCTTTTGACCTGGGGGAAGTGAGACTTCATTGTAGTGCAGATTTCCTTTGCAAGTTTGCTTGGTTGGCCAAAAAGGGCGTATGCGTTTTTTCCTGAATATATTCAGGAAAAAACGCATACGCCCTTTTTGGCCAAGTGCATCATTGTGGACGTTCTGCCTCTTTTCCTATGCTTTCAATGCAATTCCAGTCTACCTCCTGAAATCGGTTTCCTGCAATTCTGCCCCGCTTTCAAGTCCTCTTGGCAGCCTTACTTCAGTATATTTTTGGACGATAGCTGTCATTTATAACTCTGCAGGTTTGTGAATTACAGTGCCCCTGAGCTCCTTTCTTCAACTCGCTTTCTTTTGAGCTGGCCGCAACACCGCAGGATGGCTTCAGGCCCTAATCTGGTTCCGGCACGGCACGCTGAGCCTTTGGTTATTTCCTCTTCCTGGTGGGAAATGAGAGTTAAATTTGCCCGTCCAGACACCTCCAGCTAGTCTCTCATTGGTTCTCGCTATTCCTGTTCATCTTCCGCAGAAATTGCAAAATGGGCCAAACAGGAGGTTAAAGGCGCTGACTCTCCAAGTGGGGAGAGTGTTAGTAAAGCGTCTGGAATGTTTCACCCGAGTACCAGGGGAGGAAAACTGAGACATATTTGAACACGTCTCCCGTCCACACGGTTGATCATACTCTGGGTTCCACATGCATGTTTTAGCTGAAGGAAGAATACCTTAAACCTGGGTGGTTGAAACCCGTGGAATGGGTACCATGCAATATGACTTCAAAGGGTCTTCATTTGCTCACCGAACCTCTCCAATCCTATCACTGCTGCGTTTATGCCCCTGTACACACGCTTGATTCTCTTTTGGAGACATAGCAATCCATAGGTTTTAAGTTACTTAGTATTCAGGTACATTCTTAGGCGTTTAATATGGGGTGTTGAGTCCTTTTCGTTGAGCAAGGAGTAGCTCTTGTCTATTCCATATTTGGCTTAAGGAACTTTATCTGTGCTCATTTCAATCTCTGGTTTTATGCAGCACCCCAACTCACCTTTACCCTTAAGCAAGCATAAGTTGGTTTTCTAAATTTGAGACCCTGTTCTGTTCTGTAATTCAGTTCCTGTGTAGCCAAGTTTACATTCCGTGTATTACTGATATCTTATGATGTTTCTTTTTCTGTGTGAGTTATTTCAGTTAGAATCATCATACCTGAATCCACTCATTGTGCTGCTAAGGGCCTGATGACATGGATTTCATTGCTGAGTGATATTGCTTTGTAAGTAAATACCACAACTTCTTTATCCATTTTTCACTTTCTGCGATGTTGAACTTGTACTGTAAACGAGGTTCTTGTAAACAGAGGCGTCCCAAACTTTTGGGTGGCTGTGTCTTTTTGATTTTAATTTCCCTAAGCTATAGGACCATAAGTGGAAGTGCCCTAGGCTCTGTTGCTTTGTTTTTTAGATGTTTCAGGAAACACCATACACTTCTCCCTATTGTCTGTTGGCAATTTACATCCCGCCCATCAGCATAACAAGGCTCCCAGTTCTCCATGGCCTGTCCTGCCTTTCTGGATTTTACACTTTTTTCAGATGGCCCTTTTGACCGGGGGGAAGTGAGACTTCATTGTAGTGCAGATTTCCTTTGCAAGCTTGCTTGGTTGGCCAAAAAGGGCGTATGCGTTTTTTCCTGAATATATTCAGGAAAAAACGCATACGCCCTTTTTGGCCAAGTGCATCATTGTGGACGTTCTGCCTCTTTTCCTATGCTTTCAATGTAATTCCAGTCTACCTCCTGAAATCGGTTTCCTGCAATTCTGCCCCGCTTTCAAGTCCTCTTGGCAGCCTTACTTCAGTATATTTTTGGACGATAGCTGTCATTTATAACTCTGCAGGTTTGTGAATTACAGTGCCCCTGAGCTCCTTTCTTCAACTCGCTTTCTTTTGAGCTGGCCGCAACACCGCAGGATGGCTTCAGGCCCTAATCTGGTTCCGGCACGGCACGCTGAGCCTTTGGTTAATTCCTCTTCCTGGTGGGAAATGAGAGTTAAATTTGCCCGTCCAGACACCTCCAGCTAGTCTCTCATTGGTTCTCGCTATTCCTGTTCATCTTCCGCAGAAATTGCAAACTGGGCCAAACAGGAGGTTAAAGGGACTGACTCTCCAAGTCGGGAGAGTGTTTGTAAAGCGTCTGGAATGTTGCACCCGAGTACCAGGGTACGAAAACTGAGACATATTTGAACACGTATCCCGATCACATGGTTGATCATACTCTAGGTTCTACATGCATGTTTCAGCTGAAGGAAGAACACCTTAAACCTGGGTAGTTGAAACCCGTGGAATGGGTACCATGCAATATGACTTCAAAGGGTCTTCATTTGATCACCGAACCTCTCTAATCCTATCACTGCTGCGTTTATGCCAGTGTACACACGCTTGATTCTCTTTTGGAGACATAGCAATCAATACGTTTTAAGATACTTACTAGTCAGGTACATTCTTAGGCGTTTGATATGGGGTGTTGAGTCCATTTCGTTGAGCAAGGAGTAGCTCTTGTCTATTCCATATTTGGCTTAAGGAACTTTATCTGTGCTCATTTCAATCTCTGGTTTTATGCAGCACCCCAACTCACCTTTCCCCTTAAGCAAGCATAAGATGGTTTTCTAAATTTGAGACCCTGTTCTGTTTTGGAATTCAGTTCCTGTGTAGCCAAGTTTACATTCCGTGTATTACTGATATCTTATGATGTTTCTTTTTCTGTATGACTTATTTCAGTTAGAAGCATCGTACCTGAATCCACTCATTATGCTGCTACGGGCCTGATGACATAGATTTCATTGCTGAGTGATACTGCATTGTACGTAAGTACCACAAGTTCTTTATCCATTTTTCACTTTCTGTGATATTGAACTTGTACGGTAAACGAGGTTCTTGTAAACAGAGGCGTCCCAAACTTTGGGGTGGCTGTGTCTTTTTGATTTTAATTTCCCTAAGCTATAGGACCATAAGTGGAAGTGCCCTAGGCTCTGTTGCTTTGTTTTTTAGATGTTTCAGGAAACACCATACACTTCTCCCGAGTGTCTGTTGGCAATTTACATCCCGCCCATCAGCATAACAAGGCTCCCAGTTCTCCATGGCCTGTCCTGCCTTTCTGGATTTTACACTTTTTTCAGATGGCCCTTTTGACCGGGTGGAAGTGAGACTTCATTGTAGTGCAGATTTCCTTTGCAAGCTTGCTTGGTTGGCCAAAAAGGGCGTATGCGTTTTTTCCTGAATATATTCAGGAAAAAACGCATACGCCCTTTTTGGCCAAGTGCATCATTGTGGACGTTCTGCCTCTTTTCCTATGCTTTCAATGCAATTCCAGTCTACCTCCTGAAATCGGTTTCCTGCAATTCTGCCCGGCTTTCAAGTCCTCTTGGCAGCCTTACTTCAGTATATTTTTGGACGATAGCTGTCATTTATAACTCTGCAGGTTTGTGAATTACAGTGCCCCTGAGCTCCTTTCTTCAACTCGCTTTCTTTTGAGCTGGCCGCAACACCGCAGGATGGCTTCAGGCCCTAATCTGGTTCCGGCACGGCACGCTGAGCCTTTGGTTAATTCCTCTTCCTGGTGGGAAATGAGAGTTAAATTTGCCCGTCCAGACACCTCCAGCTAGTCTCTCATTGGTTCTCGCTATTCCTGTTCATCTTCCGCAGAAATTGCAAACTGGGCCAAACAGGAGGTTAAAGGGACTGACTCTCCAAGTCGGGAGAGTGTTTGTAAAGCGTCTGGAATGTTGCACCCGAGTACCAGGGTACGAAAACTGAGACATATTTGAACACGTATCCCGATCACATGGTTGATCATACTCTAGGTTCTACATGCATGTTTCAGCTGAAGGAAGAATACCTTAAACCAGGGTAGTTGAAACCCGTGGAATGGGTACCATGCAATATGACTTCAAAGGGTCTTCATTTGATCACCGAACCTCTCTAATCCTATCACTGCTGCGTTTATACCAGTGTACACACGCTTGATTCTCTTTTGGAGACATAGCAATCAATCCGTTTTAAGATACTTACTAGTCAGGTACATTCTTAGGCGTTTGATATGGGGTGTTGAGTCCATTTCGTTGAGCAAGGAGTAGCTCTTGTCTATTCCATATTTGGCTTAAGGAACTTTATCTGTGCTCATTTCAATCTCTGGTTTTATGCAGCACCCCAACTCACCTTTCCCCTTAAGCAAGCATAAGATGGTTTTCTAAATTTGAGACCCTGTTCTGTTTTGGAATTCAGTTCCTGTGTAGCTAAGTTTACATTCCGTGTATTACTGATATCTTATGATGTTTCTTTTTCTGTATGACTTATTTCAGTTAGAAGCATCGTACCTGAATCCACTCATTATGCTGCTACGGGCCTGATGACATAGATTTCATTGCTGAGTGATACTGCATTGTACGTAAGTACCACAAGTTCTTTATCCATTTTTCACTTTCTGTGATATTGAACTTGTACGGTAAACGAGGTTCTTGTAAACAGAGGCGTCCCAAACTTTGGGGTGGCTGTGTCTTTTTGATTTTAATTTCCCTAAGCTATAGGACCATAAGTGGAAGTGCCCTAGGCTCTGTTGCTTTGTTTTTTAGATGTTTCAGGAAACACCATACACTTCTCCCGAGTGTCTGTTGGCAATTTACATCCCGCCCATCAGCATAACAAGGCTCCCAGTTCTCCATGGCCTGTCCTGCCTTTCTGGATTTTACACTTTTTTCAGATGGCCCTTTTGACCGGGGGGAAGTGAGACTTCATTGTAGTGCAGATTTCTTTTGCAAGCTTGCTTGGTTGGCCAAAAAGGGCGTATGCGTTTTTTCCTGAATATATTCAGGAAAAAACGCATACGCCCTTTTTGGCCAAGTGCATCATTGTGGACGTTCTGCCTCTTTTCCTATGCTTTCAATGCAATTCCAGTCTACCTCCTGAAATCGGTTTCCTGCAATTCTGCCCGGCTTTCAAGTCCTCTTGGCAGCCTTACTTCAGTATATTTTTGGACGATAGCTGTCATTTATAACTCTGCAGGTTTGTGAATTACAGTGCCCCTGAGCTCCTTTCTTCAACTCGCTTTCTTTTGAGCTGGCCGCAACACCGCAGGATGGCTTCAGGCCCTAATCTGGTTCCGGCACGGCACGCTGAGCCTTTGGTTAATTCCTCTTCCTGGTGGGAAATGAGAGTTAAATTTGCCCGTCCAGACACCTCTAGCTAGTCTCTCATTGGTTCTCGCTATTCCTGTTCATCTTCCGCAGAAATTGCAAACTGGGCCAAACAGGAGGTTAAAGAGACTGACTCTCCATGTCGGGAGAGTGTTAGTAAAGCGTCTGGAATGTTGCACCCGAGTACCAGGGTACGAAAACTGAGACATATTTGAACACGTCTCCCGATCACATGGTTGATCATACTCTAGGTTCTACATGCATGTTTCAGCTGAAGGAAGAATACCTTAAACCTGGGTAGTTGAAACCCGTGGAATGGGTACCATGCAATATGACTTCAAAGGGTCTTCATTTGATCACCGAACCTCTCTAATCCTATCACTGCTGCGTTTATGCCAGTGTACACACGCTTGATTCTCTTTTGGAGACATAGCAATCAATACGTTTTAAGATACTTACTAGTCAGGTACATTCTTAGGCGTTTGATATGGGGTGTTGAGTCCATTTCATTGAGCAAGGAGTAGCTCTTGTCTATTCCATATTTGGCATAAGGAACTTTATCTGTGCTCATTTCAATCTCTGGTTTTATGCAGCACCCCAACTCACCTTTCCCCTTAAGCAAGCATAAGATGGTTTTCTAAATTTGAGACCCTGTTCTGTTTTGGAATTCAGTTCCTGTGTAGCCAAGTTTACATTCCGTGTATTACTGATACCTTACGATGTTTCTTTTTCTGTATGACTTATTTCAGTTAGAATCATCGTACCTGAATCCACTCATTATGCTGCTACGGGCCTGATGACATAGATTTCATTGCTGAGTGATACTGCATTGTACGTAAGTACCACAAGTACTTTATCCATTTTTCACTTTCTGTGATATTGAACTTGTACGGTAAACGAGGTTCTTGTAAACAGAGGCGTCCCAAACTTTGGGGTGGCTGTGTCTTTTTGATTTTAATTTCCCTAAGCTATAGGACCATAAGTGGAAGTGCCCTAGGCTCTGTTGCTTTGTTTTTTAGATGTTTCAGGAAACACCATACACTTCTCCCGAGTGTCTGTTGGCAATTTACATCCCGCCCATCAGCATAACAAGGCTCCCAGTTCTCCATGGCCTGTCCTGCCTTTCTGGATTTTACACTTTTTTCAGATGGCCCTTTTGACCGGGGGGAAGTGAGACTTCATTGTAGTGCAGATTTCCTTTGCAAGCTTGCTTGGTTGGCCAAAAAGGGCGTATGCGTTTTTTCCTGAATATATTCAGGAAAAAACGCATACGCCCTTTTTGGCCAAGTGCATCATTGTGGACGTTCTGCCTCTTTTCCTATGCTTTCAGTGCAATTCCAGTCTACCTCCTGAAATCGGTTTCCTGCAATTCTGCCCCGCTTTCAAGTCCTCTTGGCAGCCATACTTCAGTATATTTTTGGACGATAGCTGTCATTTATAACTCTGCAGGTTTCTGAATTACAGTGCCCCTGAGCTCCTTTCTTCAACTCGCTTTCTTGTGACCTGGCCGCAACACCGCAGGATGGCTTCAGGCCCTAATCTGGTTCCGGCACGGCACGCTGAGCCTTTGGTTATTTCCTCTTCCTGGTGGGAAATGAGAGTTAAATTTGCCCGTCCAGACACCTCCAGCTAGTCTCTCATTGGTTCTCGCTATTCCTGTTCATCTTCCGCAGAAATTGCAAACTGGGCCAAACAGGAGGTTAAAGGGACTGACTTCGAAGTCGGGAGAGTGTTAGTAAAGCATCTCGAATGTTGCACCCGAGTACCAGGGTACGAAAACTGAGACATATTTGAACACGTCTCCTGATCACATGGTTGATCATACTCTAGGTTCCACATGCATGTTTTAGCTGAAAGAAGAATACCTTAAATCTGGGTAGTTGAAACCCGTGGAATGGGTACCATGCAATATGACTTCAAAGGGTCTTCATTTGCTCACCGAACCTCTCCAATCCTATCACTGCTGCGTTTATGCCCCTGTACACACGCTTGATTCTCTTTTGGAGACATAGCAATCCATAGGTTTTAAGATACTTAGTATTCAGGTACATTCTTAGGCGTTTAATATGGGGTGTTGAGTCCTTTTCGTTGAGCAAGGAGTAGCTCTTGTCTATTCCATATTTGGCTTAAGGAACTTTATCTGTGCTCATTTCAATCTCTGGTTTTATGCAGCACCCCAACTCACCTTTACCCTTAAGCAAGCATAAGTTGGTTTTCTAAATTTGAGACCCTGTTCTGTTCTGTAATTCAGTTCCTGTGTAGCCAAGTTTACATTCCGTGTATTACTGATATCTTATGATGTTTCTTTTTCTGTGTGACTTATTTCAGTTAGAATCATCATACCTGAATCCACTCATTGTGCTGCTAAGGGCCTGATGACATAGATTTCATTGCTGAGTGATATTGCTTTGTAAGTAAATACCACAACTTCTTTATCCATTTTTCACTTTCTGCGATGTTGAACTTGTACTGTAAACGAGGTTCTTGTAAACAGAGGCGTCCCAAACTTTTGGGTGGCTGTGTCTTTTTGATTTTAATTTCCCTAAGCTATAGGACCATAAGTGGAAGAGCCCTAGGATCTGTTGCTTTGTTTTTTAGATATTTCAGGAAACACCATACACTTCTCCCGAGTGTCTGTTGGCAATTTACATCCCGCCCATCAGCATAACAAGGCTCCCAGTTCTCCATGGCCTGTCCTGCCTTTCTGGATTTTACACTTTTTTCAGATGGCCCTTTTGACCGGGTGGAAGTGAGACTTCATTGTAGTGCAGATTTCCTTTGCAAGCTTGCTTGGTTGGCCAAAAAGGGCGTATGCGTTTTTTCCTGAATATATTCAGGAAAAAACGCATACGCCCTTTTTGGCCAAGTGCATCATTGTGGACGTTCTGCCTCTTTTCCTATGCTTTCAATGCAATTCCAGTCTACCTCCTGAAATCGGTTTCCTGCAATTCTGCCCCGATTTCATGTCCTCTTGGCAGCCTTACTTCAGTATATTTTTGGACGATAGCTGTCATTTATAACTCTGCAGGTTTGTGAATTACAGTGCCCCTAAGCTCCTTTCTTCAACTCGCTTTCTTGTGAGCTGGCCGCAACACCGCAGGATGGCTTCAGGCCCTAATGTGGTTCCGGCACGGCACGCTGAGCCTTTGGTTATTTCCTCTTCCTGGTGGGAAATGAAAGTTAAATTTGCCCGTCCAGACACCTCCAGCTAGTCTCTCATTGGTTCTCCCTATTCCTGTTCATCTTCCGCAGAAATTGCAAACTGGTCCAAACAGGAGGTTAAAGGCGCTGACTCTCCAATTGGGGAGAGTGTTAGTAAAGTGTCTGGAATGTTGCACCCGAGTACCAGGGGCGGAAAACTGAGACATATTTGAACACGTTTCCCGATCACATGGTTGATCATACTCTAGGTTCCACATGCATGTTTTAGCTGAAGGAAGAATACCTTAAACCTGGGTAGTTGAAACCCGTGGAATGGGTACCATGCAGTATGACTTCAAAGGGTCTTCATTTGCTCACCGAACCTCTCCAATCCTATCACTGCTGCGTTTATGCCCCTGTACACATGCTTGATTCTCTTTCGGAGACATAGCAATCCATAGGTTTTAAGATACTTAATAGTCAGATACATTCTTAGGCGTTTAATATGGGGTGTTGAGTCCATTTCGTTGAGCAAGGAGTAGCTCTTGTCTAATCCATATTTGGCTTAAGGAACTTTATCTGTGCTCATTTCAATCTCTGGTTTTATGCAGCACCCCAACTCACCTTTACCCTTAAGCAAGCATAAGTTGGTTTTCTAAATTTGAGACCCTGTTCTGTTCTGTAATTCAGTTCCTGTGTAGCCAAGTTTACATTCCGTGTATTACTGATATCTTATGATGTTTCTTTTTCTGTGTGACTTATTTCAGTTAGAATCATCGTACCTGAATCCACTCATTATGCTGCTACCGGCCTGATGACATAGATTTCATTGCTGAGTGATACTGCATTGTACGTAAGTACCACAAGTTCTTTATCCATTTTTCACATTCTGTGATATTGAACTTGTACCGTAAACGAGGTTCTTGTAAACAGAGGCGTCACAAACTTTGGGGTGGCTGTGTCTTTTTGATTTTAATTTCCCTAAGCTATAGGACCATAAGTGGAAGTGCCCTAGGCTCTGTTGCTTTGTTTTTTAGATGTTTCAGGAAACACCATACACTTCTCCCGAGTGTCTGTTGGCAATTTACATCCCGCCCATCAGCATAACAAGGCTCCCAGTTCTCCATGGCCTGTCCTGCCTTTCTGGATTTTACACTTCTTTCAGATGGCCCTTTTGACCGGGCGGAAGTGAGACTTCATTGTACTGCAGATTTCCTTTGCAAGTTTGCTTGTTTGGCCAAAAAGGGCGTATGCGTTTTTTTCCTGAATATATTCAGGAAAAAACGCATATGCCCTTTTTGGCCAAGTGCATCATTGTGGACGTTCTGCCTCTTTTCCTATGCTTTCAATGCAATTCCAGTCTACCTCCTGAAATCGGTTTCCTGCAATTCTGCCCCGCTTTCAAGTCCTCTTGGCAGCCTTACTTCAGTATATTTTTGGATGATAGCTGTCATTTATAACTCTGCAGGTTTCTGAATTACAGTGCCCCTGAGCTCCTTTCTTCAACTCTTTTTCTTGTGAGCTGGCCCCCACACCGGTGGATGGCTTCAGGCCCTAATCTGGTTCCAGCACGGCACGCTGAGCCTTTGGTTATTTCCTCTTCCTGGTGGGAAATGAAAGTTAAATTTGCCCGTCCCGACACCTCCAGCTAGTCTCTCATTGGTCCTCCCTATTCCTGTTCATCTTCCGCAGAAATTGCAAACTGGGCAAAACAGGAGTTTAAAGGTGCTGACTCTCCAATTGGGGAGAGTGTTAGTAAAGCGTCTGGAATGTTGCACCCGAGTACCAGGGGAGGAAAACTGAGACATATTTGAACACGTCTCCCGATCACACGGTTGATCATACTCTAGGTTCCACATGCATGTTTTAGCTGAAGGACGAATACCTTAAACCTGGTTAGTTGAAACCCGTGGAATGGGTACCATGCAATATGACTTCAAAGGGTCTTCATTTGCTCACCGAACCTCTCCAATCCTATCACTGCTGCGTTTATGCCCCTGTACACACGCTTGATTCTCTTTTGGAGACATAGCAATCCATAGGTTTTAAGAAACTTACTAGTCAGGTACATTCTTAGGCGTTTAATATGGGGTGTTGAGTCCATTTCGTTGAGCAAGGAGTAGCTCTTGTCTATTCCATATTTGGCTTAAGGAACTTTATCTGTGCTCATTTCAATCTCTGGTTTTATGCAGCACCCCAACTCACCTTTCCCCTTAAGCAAGCATAAGTTGGTTTTCTAAATTTGAGACCCTGTTCTGTTCTGTAATTCAGTTCCTGTGTAGCCAAGTTTACATTCCGTGTATTACTGATATCTTATGATGTTTCTTTTTCTGTGTGACTTATTTCAGTTAGAATCATCATACCTGAATCCACTCATTGTGCTGCTAAGGGCCTGATGACATAGATTTCATTGCTGAGTGATACTGCTTTGTACGTAAGTACCACAAGTTCTTTATCCATTTTTCACTTTCTGTGATATTGAACTTGTACGGTAAACGAGGTTCTTGTAAACAGAGGCGTCCCAAACTTTGGGGTGGCTGTGTCTTTTTGATTTTAATTTCCCTAAGCTATAGGACCATAAGTGGAAGTGCCCTAGGCTCTGTTGCTTTGTTTTTTAGATGTTTCAGGAAACACCATACACTTCTCCCGAGTGTCTGTTGGCCATTTACATCCCGCCCATCAACATAACAAGGCTCCCAGTTCTCCATGGCCTGTCCTGCCTTTCTGGATTTTACACTTTTTTCAGATGGCCCTTTTGACCGAGGGGAAGTGAGATTTCATTGTAGTGCAGATTTCCTTTGCAAGTTTGCTTGGTTGGCCAAAAAGGGCGTATGCGTTTTTTCCTGAATATATTCAGGAAAAAACGCATACGCCCTTTTTGGCCAAGTGCATCATTGTGGACGTTCTGCCTCTTTTCCTATGCTTTCAATGCAATTCCAGTCTACCTCCTGAAATCGGTTTCCTGCAATTCTGCCCCGATTTCATGTCCTCTTGGCAGCCTTACTTCAGTATATTTTTGGACGATAGCTGTCATTTATAACTCTGCAGGTTTGTGAATTACAGTGCCCCTAAGCTCCTTTCTTCAACTCGCTTTCTTGTGAGCTGGCCGCAACACCGCAGGATGGCTTCAGGCCCTAATGTGGTTCCGGCACGGCACGCTGAGCCTTTGGTTATTTCCTCTTCCTGGTGGGAAATGAAAGTTAAATTTGCCCGTCCAGACACCTCCAGCTAGTCTCTCATTGGTTCTCCCTATTCCTGTTCATCTTCCGCAGAAATTGCAAACTGGTCCAAACAGGAGGTTAAAGGCGCTGACTCTCCAATTGGGGAGAGTGTTAGTAAAGTGTCTGGAATGTTGCACCCGAGTACCAGGGGCGGAAAACTGAGACATATTTGAACACGTTTCCCGATCACATGGTTGATCATACTCTAGGTTCCACATGCATGTTTTAGCTGAAGGAAGAATACCTTAAACCTGGGTAGTTGAAACCCGTGGAATGGGTACCATGCAGTATGACTTCAAAGGGTCTTCATTTGCTCACCGAACCTCTCCAATCCTATCACTGCTGCGTTTATGCCCCTGTACACATGCTTGATTCTCTTTCGGAGACATAGCAATCCATAGGTTTTAAGATACTTAATAGTCAGATACATTCTTAGGCGTTTAATATGGGGTGTTGAGTCCATTTCGTTGAGCAAGGAGTAGCTCTTGTCTAATCCATATTTGGCTTAAGGAACTTTATCTGTGCTCATTTCAATCTCTGGTTTTATGCAGCACCCCAACTCACCTTTACCCTTAAGCAAGCATAAGTTGGTTTTCTAAATTTGAGACCCTGTTCTGTTCTGTAATTCAGTTCCTGTGTAGCCAAGTTTACATTCCGTGTATTACTGATATCTTATGATGTTTCTTTTTCTGTGTGACTTATTTCAGTTAGAATCATCGTACCTGAATCCACTCATTATGCTGCTACCGGCCTGATGACATAGATTTCATTGCTGAGTGATACTGCATTGTACGTAAGTACCACAAGTTCTTTATCCATTTTTCACATTCTGTGATATTGAACTTGTACCGTAAACGAGGTTCTTGTAAACAGAGGCGTCACAAACTTTGGGGTGGCTGTGTCTTTTTGATTTTAATTTCCCTAAGCTATAGGACCATAAGTGGAAGTGCCCTAGGCTCTGTTGCTTTGTTTTTTAGATGTTTCAGGAAACACCATACACTTCTCCCGAGTGTCTGTTGGCAATTTACATCCCGCCCATCAGCATAACAAGGCTCCCAGTTCTCCATGGCCTGTCCTGCCTTTCTGGATTTTACACTTCTTTCAGATGGCCCTTTTGACCGGGCGGAAGTGAGACTTCATTGTACTGCAGATTTCCTTTGCAAGTTTGCTTGTTTGGCCAAAAAGGGCGTATGCGTTTTTTTCCTGAATATATTCAGGAAAAAACGCATATGCCCTTTTTGGCCAAGTGCATCATTGTGGACGTTCTGCCTCTTTTCCTATGCTTTCAATGCAATTCCAGTCTACCTCCTGAAATCGGTTTCCTGCAATTCTGCCCCGCTTTCAAGTCCTCTTGGCAGCCTTACTTCAGTATATTTTTGGATGATAGCTGTCATTTATAACTCTGCAGGTTTCTGAATTACAGTGCCCCTGAGCTCCTTTCTTCAACTCTTTTTCTTGTGAGCTGGCCCCCACACCGGTGGATGGCTTCAGGCCCTAATCTGGTTCCAGCACGGCACGCTGAGCCTTTGGTTATTTCCTCTTCCTGGTGGGAAATGAAAGTTAAATTTGCCCGTCCCGACACCTCCAGCTAGTCTCTCATTGGTCCTCCCTATTCCTGTTCATCTTCCGCAGAAATTGCAAACTGGGCAAAACAGGAGTTTAAAGGTGCTGACTCTCCAATTGGGGAGAGTGTTAGTAAAGCGTCTGGAATGTTGCACCCGAGTACCAGGGGAGGAAAACTGAGACATATTTGAACACGTCTCCCGATCACACGGTTGATCATACTCTAGGTTCCACATGCATGTTTTAGCTGAAGGACGAATACCTTAAACCTGGTTAGTTGAAACCCGTGGAATGGGTACCATGCAATATGACTTCAAAGGGTCTTCATTTGCTCACCGAACCTCTCCAATCCTATCACTGCTGCGTTTATGCCCCTGTACACACGCTTGATTCTCTTTTGGAGACATAGCAATCCATAGGTTTTAAGAAACTTACTAGTCAGGTACATTCTTAGGCGTTTAATATGGGGTGTTGAGTCCATTTCGTTGAGCAAGGAGTAGCTCTTGTCTATTCCATATTTGGCTTAAGGAACTTTATCTGTGCTCATTTCAATCTCTGGTTTTATGCAGCACCCCAACTCACCTTTCCCCTTAAGCAAGCATAAGTTGGTTTTCTAAATTTGAGACCCTGTTCTGTTCTGTAATTCAGTTCCTGTGTAGCCAAGTTTACATTCCGTGTATTACTGATATCTTATGATGTTTCTTTTTCTGTGTGACTTATTTCAGTTAGAATCATCATACCTGAATCCACTCATTGTGCTGCTAAGGGCCTGATGACATAGATTTCATTGCTGAGTGATACTGCTTTGTACGTAAGTACCACAAGTTCTTTATCCATTTTTCACTTTCTGTGATATTGAACTTGTACGGTAAACGAGGTTCTTGTAAACAGAGGCGTCCCAAACTTTGGGGTGGCTGTGTCTTTTTGATTTTAATTTCCCTAAGCTATAGGACCATAAGTGGAAGTGCCCTAGGCTCTGTTGCTTTGTTTTTTAGATGTTTCAGGAAACACCATACACTTCTCCCGAGTGTCTGTTGGCCATTTACATCCCGCCCATCAACATAACAAGGCTCCCAGTTCTCCATGGCCTGTCCTGCCTTTCTGGATTTTACACTTTTTTCAGATGGCCCTTTTGACCGAGGGGAAGTGAGATTTCATTGTAGTGCAGATTTCCTTTGCAAGTTTGCTTGGTTGGCCAAAAAGGGCGTATGCGTTTTTTCCTGAATATATTCAGGAAAAAACGCATACGCCCTTTTTGGCCAAGTGCATCATTGTGGACGTTCTGCCTCTTTTCCTATGCTTTCAATGCAATTCCAGTCTACCTCCTGAAATCGGTTTCCTGCAATTCTGCCCCACTTTCAAGTCCTCTTGGCAGCCTTACTTCAGTATATTTTTGGACGATAGCTGTCATTTATAACTCTGCAGGTTTGTGAATTAAAGTGCCACTGAGCTCCTTTCTTCAACTCGCTTTCTTGTGACCTGGCCGCAACACCGCAGGATGGCTTCAGGCCCTAATCTGGTTCTGGCATGGCATGCTGAGCCTTTGTTTAATTCCTCTTCCTGGTGGGAAATGAGAGTTAAATTTGCCCGTCCAGACACCTCCAGCTAGTCTCTCATTGGTTCTCCTTATTCTTGTTCATCTTCCGCAGAAATTGCAAACTGGGCCAAACAGGAGGTTAAAGGGACTGACTCTCCAAGTCGGGAGAGTGTTAGTAAAGCGTCTGGAATGTTGCACCCGAGTACCAGGGTACGAAAACTGAGACATATTTGAACACGTCTCCCGATCACATGGTTGATCATACTCTAGGTTCCACATGCATGTTTTAGCTGAAGGAAGAATACCTTAAACCTGGGTAGTTGAAACCCGTGGAAAGGGTACCATGCAATATGACTTCAAAGGGTCTTCATTTGCTCAAAGAACCTCTCCAATCCTATCACTGGTGCGTTTATGCCCCTGTGCACATGCTTGATTCTCTTTCAGAGACATAGCAATCCATAGGTTTTAAGATACTTACTAGTCAGGTACATTCTTAGGCGTTTAATATGCGGTGTTGAGTCCATTTCGTTGAGCAAGGAGTAGCTCTTGTCTATTCCATATTTGGCTTAAGGAACTTTATCTGTGCTCGTTTCAATCTCTGGTTTTATGCAGCACCCCAACTCACCTTTTCCCTTAAGCAAGCATAAGTTGGTTTTCTAAATTTGAGACCCTGTTCTGTTCTGTAATTCAGTTCCTGTGTAGCCAAGTTTACATTCCGTGTATTACTGATATCTTATGATGTTTCTTTTTCTGTGTGACTTATTTCAGTTGGAATCATCGTACCTGAATCCACTCATTATGCTGCTACGGGCCTGATGACATAGATTTCATTGCTGAGTGATACTGCATTGTACGTAAGTACCACAAGTTCTTTATCCATTTTTCACTTTCTGTGATATTGAACTTGTACGGTAAACGAGGTTCTTGTAAACAGAGGCGTCCCAAACTTTGGGGTGGCTGTGTCTTTTTGATTTTAATTTCCCTAAGCTATAGGACCATAAGTGGAAGTGCCCTAGGCTCTGTTGCTTTGTTTTTTAGATGTTTCAGGAAACACCATACACTTCTCCCGAGTGTCTGTTGGCAATTTACATCCCGCCCATCAACATAACAAGGCTCCCAGTTCTCCATGGCCTGTCCTGCCTTTCTGGATTTTACACTTCTTTCAGATGGCCCTTTTGACCGGGCGGAAGTGAGACTTCATTGTAGTGCAGATTTCCTTTGCAAGCTTGCTTGGTTGGCCAAAAAGGGCGTATGCGTTTTTTCCTGAATATATTCAGGAAAAAACGCATACGCCCTTTTTGGCCAAGTGCATCATTGTGGACGTTCTGCCTCTTTTCCTATGCTTTCAATGCAATTCCAGTCTACCTCCTGAAATCGGTTTCCTGCAATTCTGCCCGGCTTTCAAGTCCTCTTGGCAGCCTTACTTCAGTATATTTTTGGACGATAGCTGTCATTTATAACTCTGCAGGTTTGTGAATTACAGTGCCCCTGAGCTCCTTTCTTCAACTCGCTTTCTTTTGAGCTGGCCGCAACACCGCAGGATGGCTTCAGGCCCTAATCTGGTTCCGGCACGGCATGCTGAGCCTTTGGTTAATTCCTCTTCCTGGTGGGAAATGAGAGTTAAATTTGCCCGTCCAGACACCTCCAGCTAGTCTCTCATTGGTTCTCGCTATTCCTGTTCATCTTCCGCAGAAATTGCAAACTGGGCCAAACAGGAGGTTAAAGAGACTGACTCTCCATGTCGGGAGAGTGTTAGTAAAGCGTCTGGAATGTTGCACCCGAGTACCAGGGTACGAAAACTGAGACATATTTGAACACGTCTCCCGATCACATGGTTGATCATACTCTAGGTTCTACATGCATGTTTCAGCTGAAGGAAGAATACCTTAAACCTGGGTAGTTGAAACCCGTGGAATGGGTACCATGCAATATGACTTCAAAGGGTCTTCATTTGATCACCGAACCTCTCTAATCCTATCACTGCTGCGTTTATGCCAGTGTACACACGCTTGATTCTCTTTTGGAGACATAGCAATCAATACGTTTTAAGATACTTACTAGTCAGGTACATTCTTAGGCGTTTGATATGGGGTGTTGAGTCCATTTCATTGAGCAAGGAGTAGCTCTTGTCTATTCCATATTTGGCTTAAGGAACTTTATCTGTGCTCATTTCAATCTCTGGTTTTATGCAGCACCCCAACTCACCTTTCCCCTTAAGCAAGCATAAGATGGTTTTCTAAATTTGAGACCCTGTTCTGTTTTGGAATTCAGTTCCTGTGTAGCCAAGTTTACATTCCGTGTATTACTGATATCTTATGATGTTTCTTTTTCTGTATGACTTATTTCAGTTAGAATCATCGTACCTGAATCCACTCATTATGCTGCTACGGGCCTGATGACATAGATTTCATTGCTGAGTGATACTGCATTGTACGTAAGTACCACAAGTTCTTTATCCATTTTTCACTTTCTGTGATATTGAACTTGTACGGTAAACGAGGTTCTTGTAAACAGAGGCGTCCCAAACTTTGGGGTGGCTGTGTCTTTTTGATTTTAATTTCCCTAAGCTATAGGACCATAAGTGGAAGTGCCCTAGGCTCTGTTGCTTTGTTTTTTAGATGTTTCAGGAAACACCATACACTTCTCCCGAGTGTCTGTTGGCAATTTACATCCCGCCCATCAGCATAACAAGGCTCCCAGTTCTCCATGGCCTGTCCTGCCTTTCTGGATTTTACACTTTTTGCAGATGGCCCTTTTGACCGGGGGGAAGTGAGACTTCATTGTAGTGCAGATTTCCTTTGCAAGCTTGCTTGGTTGGCCAAAAAGGGCGTATGCGTTTTTTCCTGAATATATTCAGGAAAAAACGCATACGCCCTTTTTGGCCAAGTGCATCATTGTGGACGTTCTGCCTCTTTTCCTATGCTTTCAATGCAATTCCAGTCTACCTCCTGAAATCGGTTTCCTGCAATTCTGCCCCGCTTTCAAGTCCTCTTGGCAGCCATACTTCAGTATATTTTTGGACGATAGCTGTCATTTATAACTCTGCAGGTTTGTGAATTACAGTGCCCCTGAGCTCCTTTCTTCAACTCGCTTTCTTGTGACCTGGCCGCAACACCGCAGGATGGCTTCAGGCCCTAATCTGGTTCCGGCACGGCACGCTGAGCCTTTGGTTATTTCCTCTTCCTGGTGGGAAATGAGAGTTAAATTTGCCCGTCCAGACACCTCCAGCTAGTCTCTCATTGGTTCTCGCTATTCCTGTTCATCTTCCGCAGAAATTGCAAACTGGGCCAAACAGGAGGTTAAAGGGACTGACTTCGAAGTCGGGAGAGTGTTACTAAAGCATCTCGAATGTTGCACCCGAGTACCAGGGTACGAAAACTGAGACATATTTGAACACGTCTCCTGATCACATGGTTGATCATACTCTAGGTTCCATATGCATGTTTTAGCTGAAAGAAGAATACCTTAAATCTGGGTAGTTGAAACCCGTGGAATGGGTACCATGCAATATGACTTCAAAGGGTCTTCATTTGCTCACCGAACCTCTCCAATCCTATCACTGCTGCGTTTATGCCCCTGTACACACGCTTGATTCTCTTTTGGAGACATAGCAATCCATAGGTTTTAAGATACTTAGTATTCGGGTACATTCTTAGGCGTTTAATATGGGGTGTTGAGTCCTTTTCGTTGAGCAAGGAGTAGCTCTTGTCTATTCCATATTTGGCTTAAGGAACTTTATCTGTGCTCATTTCAATCTCTGGTTTTATGCAGCACACCAACTCACCTTTACCCTTAAGCAAGCATAAGTTGGTTTTCTAAATTTGAGACCCTGTTCTGTTCTGTAATTCAGTTCCTGTGTAGCCAAGTTTACATTCCGTGTATTACTGATATCTTATGATGTTTCTTTTTCTGTGTGACTTATTTCAGTTAGAATCATCATACCTGAATCCACTCATTGTGCTGCTAAGGGCCTGATGACATAGATTTCATTGCTGAGTGATATTGCTTTGTAAGTAAATACCACAACTTCTTTATCCATTTTTCACTTTCTGCGATGTTGAACTTGTACTGTAAACGAGGTTCTTGTAAACAGAGGCGTCCCAAACTTTTGGGTGGCTGTGTCTTTTTGATTTTAATTTCCCTAAGCTATAGGACCATAAGTGGAAGAGCCCTAGGATCTGTTGCTTTGTTTTTTAGATATTTCAGGAAACACCATACACTTCTCCCGAGTGTCTGTTGGCAATTTACATCCCGCCCATCAGCATAACAAGGCTCCCAGTTCTCCATGGCCTGTCCTGCCTTTCTGGATTTTACACTTTTTTCAGATGGCCCTTTTGACCGGGTGGAAGTGAGACTTCATTGTAGTGCAGATTTCCTTTGCAAGCTTGCTTGGTTGGCCAAAAAGGGCGTATGCGTTTTTTCCTGAATATATTCAGGAAAAAACGCATACGCCCTTTTTGGCCAAGTGCATCATTGTGGACGTTCTGCCTCTTTTCCTATGCTTTCAATGCAATTCCAGTCTACCTCCTGAAATCGGTTTCCTGCAATTCTGCCCCGCTTTCATGTCCTCTTGGCAGCCTTACTTCAGTATATTTTTGGACGATAGCTGTCATTTATAACTCTGCAGGTTTGTGAATTACAGTGCCCCTAAGCTCCTTTCTTCAACTCGCTTTCTTGTGAGCTGGCCGCAACACCGCAGGATGGCTTCAGGCCCTAATGTGGTTCCGGCACGGCACGCTGAGCCTTTGGTTATTTCCTCTTCCTGGTGGGAAATGAAAGTTAAATTTGCCCGTCCAGACACCTCCAGCTAGTCTCTCATTGGTTCTCCCTATTCCTGTTCATCTTCCGCAGAAATTGCAAACTGGTCCAAACAGGAGGTTAAAGGCGCTGACTCTCCAAGTGGGGAGAGTGTTAGTAAAGTGTCTGGAATGTTGCACCCGAGTACCAGGGGCGGAAAACTGAGACATATTTGAACACGTTTCCCGATCACATGGTTGATCATACTCTAGGTTCCACATGCATGTTTTAGCTGAAGGAAGAATACCTTAAACCTGGGTAGTTGAAACCCGTGGAATGGGTACCATGCAGTATGACTTCAAAGGGTCTTCATTTGCTCACCGAACCTCTCCAATCCTATCACTGCTGCGTTTATGCCCCTGTACACATGCTTGATTCTCTTTCGGAGACATAGCAATCCATAGGTTTTAAGATACTTAATAGTCAGGTACATTCTTAGACGTTTAATATGGGGTGTTGAGTCCATTTCGTTGAGCAAGGAGTAGCTCTTGTCTAATCCATATTTGGCTTAAGGAACTTTATCTGTGCTCATTTCAATCTCTGGTTTTATGCAGCACCCCAACTCACCTTTACCCTTAAGCAAGCATAAGTTGGTTTTCTAAATTTGAGACCCTGTTCTGTTCTGTAATTCAGTTCCTGTGTAGCCAAGTTTACATTCCGTGTATTACTGATATCTTATGATGTTTCTTTTTCTGTGTGACTTATTTCAGTTAGAATCATCGTACCTGAATCCACTCATTATGCTGCTACCGGCCTGATGACATAGATTTCATTGCTGAGTGATACTGCATTGTACGTAAGTACCACAAGTTCTTTATCCATTTTTCACATTCTGTGATATTGAACTTGTACCGTAAACGAGGTTCTTGTAAACAGAGGCGTCCCAAACTTTGGGGTGGCTGTGTCTTTTTGATTTTAATTTCCCTAAGCTATAGGACCATAAGTGGAAGTGCCCTAGGCTCTGTTGCTTTGTTTTTTAGATGTTTCAGGAAACACCATACACTTCTCCCTATTGTCTGTTGGCAATTTACATCCCGCCCATCAACATAACAAGGCTCCCAGTTCTCCATGGCCTGTCCTGCCTTTCTGGATTTTACACTTTTTTCAGATGGCCCTTTTGACCGGGGGGAAGTGAGACTTCATTGTAGTGCAGATTTCCTTTGCAAGCTTGCTTGGTTGTCCAAAAAGGGCGTATGCGTTTTTTCCTGAATACATTCAGGAAAAAACGCATATGCCCTTTTTGGCCAAGTGCATCATTGTGGACGTTCTGCCTCTTTTCCTATGCTTTCAATGCAATTCCTGTCTACCTCCTGAAATCGGTTTCCTGCAATTCTGCCCCGCTTTCAAGTCCTCTTGGCAGCCTTACTTCAGTATATTTTTGGACGATAGCTGTCATTTATAACTCTGCAGGTTTGTGAATTACAGTGCCCCTGAGCTCCTTTCTTCAACTCGCTTTCTTGTGACCTGGCCGCAACACCGCAGGATGGCTTCAGGCCCTAATCTGGTTCCGGCACGGCACGCTGAGCCTTTGGTTAATTCCTCTTCCTGGTGGGAAATGAGAGTTAAATTTGCCCGTCCAGACACCTCCAGCTAGTCTCTCATTGGTTCTCGCTATTCCTGTTCATCTTCCGCAGAAATTGCAAAATGGGCCAAACAGGAGGTTAAAGGCGCTGACTCTCCAAGTCGGGAGAGTGTTAGGAAAGCGTCTGGAATGTTGCACCCGAGTACCAGGGGAGGAAAACTGAGACATATTTGAACACGTCTCCCGTCCACATGGTTGATCATACTCTGGGTTCCACATGTATGTTTTACCTGAAGGAAGAATACCTTAAACCTGGAGAGTTGAGGCCCGTGGAATGGGTACCATGCAATATGACTTCAAAGGGTCTTCATTTGCTCACCGAACCTCTCCAATATTATCACTGCTGCGTTTATGCCCCTGTACACATGCTTGATTCTCTTTCGGAGACATAGCAATCCATAGGTTTTAAGATACTTACTAGTCAGGTACATTCTTAGGCGTTTAATATGGGGTGTTGAGTCCATTTCGTTGAGCAAGGAGTAGCTCTTGTCTATTCCATATTTGGCTTAAGGAACTTTATCTGTGCTCATTTCAATCTCTGGTTTTATGCAGCACCCCAACTCACCTTTCCCCTTAAGCAAGCATAAGTTGGTTTTCTAAATTTGAGACCCTGTTCTGTTTTGGAATTCAGTTCCTGTGTAGCCAAGTTTACATTCCGTGTATTAGTGATATCTTATGATGTTTCTTTTTCTGTGTGACTTATTTCAGTTAGAATCATCGTACCTGAATCCACTCATTAGCTGCTACGGGCCTGATGACATAGATTTCATTGCTGAGTGATACTGCATTGTACGTAAGTACCACAAGTTCTTTATCCATTTTTCACTTTCTGTGATATTGAACTTGTACAGTAAACGAGGTTCTTGTAAACAGAGGCGTCCCAAACTTTGGGGTGGCTGTGTCTTTTTGATTTTAATTTCCCTAAGCTATAGGACCATAAGTGGAAGTGCCCTAGGCTCTGTTGCTTTGTTTTTTAGATGTTTCAGGAAACACCATACACTTCTCCCGAGTGTCTGTTGGCAATTTACATCCCGCCCATCAGCATAACAAGGCTCCCAGTTCTCCATGGCCTGTCCTGCCTTTCTGGATTTTACACTTTTTTCAGATGGCCCTTTTGACCGGGGGGAAGTGAGACTTCATTGTAGTGCAGATTTCCTTTGCAAGTTTGCTTGGTTGGCCAAAAAGGGCGTATGCGTTTTTTCCTGAATATATTCAGGAAAAAACGCATACGCCCTTTTTGGCCAAGTGCATCATTGTGGACGTTCTGCCTCTTTTCCTATGCTTTCAATGCAATTAAAGTCTACCTCCTGAAATCGGTTTCCTGCAATTCTGCCCCACTTTCAAGTCCTCTTGGCAGCCTTACTTCAGTATATTTTTGGATGATAGGTGTCATTTATAACTCTGCAGGTTTGTGAATTACAGTTCCCCTGAGCTCCTTTCTTCAACTCGCTTTCTTGTGACCTGGCCGCAACACCGCAGGATGGCTTCAGGCCCTAATCTGGTTCTGGCATGGCACGCTGAGCCTTTGTTTAATTCCTCTTCCTGGTGGGAAATGAGAGTTAAATTTGCCCGTCCAGACACCTCCAGCTAGTCTCTCATTGGTTCTCGCTATTCCTGTTCATCTTCCGCAGAAATTGCAAACTGGGCCAAACAGGAGGTTAAAGGGACTGACTCTCCAAGTCGGGAGAGTGTTAGTAAAGCGTCTGGAATGTTGCACCCGAGTACCAGGGTACGAAAACTGAGACATATTTGAACACGTCTCCCGATCACATGGTTGATCATACTCTAGGTTCCACATGCATGTTTTAGCTGAAGGAAGAATACCTTAAACCTGGGTAGTTGAAACCCGTGGAATGGGTACCATGCAATATGACTTCAAAGGGTCTTCATTTGCTCAACGAACCTCTCCAATATTATCACTGCTGCGTTTATGCCCCTGTGCACATGCTTGATTCTCTTTCGGAGACATAGCAATCCATAGGTTTTAAGATACTTACTAGTCAGGTACATTCTTAGGCGTTTAATATGCGGTGTTGAGTCCATTTCGTTGAGCAAGGAGTAGCTCTTGTCTATTCCATATTTGGCTTAAGGAAATTTATCTGTGCTCATTTCAATCTCTGGTTTTATGCAGCACCCCAACTCACCTTTCCCCTTAAGCAAGCATAAGTTGGTTTTCTAAATTTGAGACCCTGTTCTGTTTTGGAATTCAGTTCCTGTGTAGCCAAGTTTACATTCCGTGTATTAGTGATATCTTATGATGTTTCTTTTTCTGTGTGACTTATTTCAGTTAGAATCATCGTACCTGAATCCACTCATTATGCTGCTACGGGCCTGATGACATAGATTTCATTGCTGAGTGATACTGCATTGTACGTAAGTACCACAAGTTCTTTATCCATTTTTCACTTTCTGTGATATTGAACTTGTACAGTAAACAAGGTTCTTGTAAACAGAGGCGTCCCAAACTTTGGGGTGGCTGTGTCTTTTTGATTTTAATTTCCCTAAGCTATAGGACCATAAGTGGAAGTGCCCTAGGCTCTGTTGCTTTGTTTTTTAGATGTTTCAGGAAACACCATACACTTCTCCTGAGTGTCTGTTGGCAATTTACATCCCGCCCATCAGCATAACAAGGCTCCCAGTTCTCCATGGCCTGTCCTGCCTTTCTGGATTTTACACTTTTTTCAGATGGCCCTTTTGACCGGGGGGAAGTGAGACTTCATTGTAGTGCAGATTTCCTTTGCAAGTTTGCTTGGTTGGCCAAAAAGGGCGTATGCGTTTTTTCCTGAATATATTCAGGAAAAAACGCATACGCCCTTTTTGGCCAAGTGCATCATTGTGGACGTTCTGCCTCTTTTCCTATGCTTTCAATGCAATTAAAGTCTACCTCCTGAAATCGGTTTCCTGCAATTCTGCCCCACTTTCAAGTCCTCTTGGCAGCCTTACTTCAGTATATTTTTGGATGATAGGTGTCATTTATAACTCTGCAGGTTTGTGAATTACAGTTCCCCTGAGCTCCTTTCTTCAACTCGCTTTCTTGTGACCTGGCCGCAACACCACAGGATGGCTTCAGGCCCTAATCTGGTTCTGGCATGGCACGCTGAGCCTTTGTTTAATTCCTCTTCCTGGTGGGAAATGAGAGTTAAATTTGCCCGTCCAGACACCTCCAGCTAGTCTCTCATTGGTTCTCGCTATTCCTGTTCATCTTCCGCAGAAATTGCAAACTGGGCCAAACAGGAGGTTAAAGGGACTGACTCTCCAAGTCGGGAGAGTGTTAGTAAAGCGTCTGGAATGTTGCACCCGAGTACCAGGGTACGAAAACTGAGACATATTTGAACACGTCTCCCGATCACATGGTTGATCATACTCTAGGTTCCACATGCATGTTTTAGCTGAAGGAAGAATACCTTAAACCTGGATAGTTGAAACCCGTGTAATGGGTACCATGCTATATGACTTCAAAGGGTCTTCATTTGCTCACCGAACCTCTCCAATCCTATCACTGCTGCGTTTACGCCCCTGTACACACGCTTGATTCTCTTTCAGAGACATAGCAATCCATAGGTTTTAAGATACTTACTATTCAGGAACATGCTTAGGCGTTTAATATGGGGTGTTGAGTCCATTTCGTTGAGCAAGGAGTAGCTCTTGTCTATTCCATATTTTGCTTAAGGAACTTTATCTGTGCTCATTTCAATCTCTGGTTTTATGCAGCACCCCAACTCACCTTTCCCCTTAAGCAAGCATAAGATGGTTTTCTAAATTTGAGACCCTGTTCTGTTTTGGAATTCAGTTCCTGTGTACCCAAGTTTACATTCCGTGTATTACTGATATCTTATGATGTTTCTTTTTCTGTATGACTTATTTCAGTTAGAATCGTCGTACCTGAATCCACTCATTATGCTGCTACGGGCCTGATGACATAGATTTCATTGCTGAGTGATACTGCATTGTACGTAAGTACCACAAGTTCTTTATCCCTTTTTCACTTTCTGTGATATTGAACTTGTACGGTAAACGAGGTTCTTGTAAACAGAGGCGTCCCAAACTTTGGGGTGGCTGTGTCTTTTTGATTTTAATTTCTCTAAGCTATAGGACCATAAGTGGAAGTGCCCTAGGCTCTGTTGCTTTGTTTTTTAGATGTTTCAGGAAACACCATACACTTCTCCCGAGTGTCTGTTGGCAATTTACATCCCGCCCATCAGCATAACAAGGCTCCCAGTTCTCCATTGCCTGTCCTACCTTTCTGGATTTTACACTTTTTTCAGATGGCCCTTTTGACTGGGGGGAAGTGAGACTTCATTGTAGTGCAGATTTCCTTTGCATGCTTGCTTGGTTGGCCAAAAAGGGCGTATGCGTTTTTTCCTGAATATATTCAGGAAAAAACGCATACGCCCTTTTTGGCCAAGTGCATCATTGTGGACGTTCTGCCTCTTTTCCTATGCTTTCAATGCAATTCCAGTCTACCTCCTGAAATCGGTTTCCTGCAATTCTGCCCCGCTTTCAAGTCCTCTTGGCAGCCTTACTTCAGTATATTTTTGGACGATAGCTGTCATTTATAACTCTGCAGGTTTGTGAATTACAGTGCCCCTGAGCTCCTTTCTTCAACTCGCTTTCTTGTGACCTGGCCGCAACACCGCAGGATGGCTTCAGGCCCTAATCTGGTTCCGGCACGGCACGCTGAGCCTTTGGTTAATTCCTCTTCCTGGTGGGAAATGAGAGTTAAATTTGCCCGTCCAGACACCTCCAGCTAGTCTCTCATTGGTTCTCGCTATTCCTGTTCATCTTCCGCAGAAATTGCAAAATGGGCCAAACAGGAGGTTAAAGGCGCTGACTCTCCAAGTCGGGAGAGTGTTAGGAAAGCGTCTGGAATGTTGCACCCGAGTACCAGGGGAGGAAAACTGAGACATATTTGAACACGTCTCCCGTCCACACGGTTGATCATACTCTGGGTTCCACATGCATGTTTTACCTGAAGGAAGAATACCTTAAACCTGGAGAGTTGAGGCCCGTGGAATGGGTACCATGCAATATGACTTCAAAGGGTCTTCATTTGCTCACCGAACCTCTCCAATCCTATCACTGCTGCGTTTATGCCCCTGTACACACGCTTGATTCTCTTTTGGAGACATAGCAATCCATAAGTTTTAAGATACTTACTATTCAGGTACATTCTTAGGCGTTTAATATGGGGTGTTGAGTCCTTTTCGTTGAGCAAGGAGTAGCTCTTGTCTATTCCATATTTGGCTTAAGGAACTTTATCTGTGCTCATTTCAATCTCTGGTTTTATGCAGCACCCCTACTCACCTTTACCCTTAAGCAAGCATAAGTTGGTTTTCTAAATTTGAGACCCTGTTCTGTTCTGTAATTCAGTTCCTGTGTAGCCAAGTTTACATTCCGTGTATTACTGATATCTTATGATGTTTCTTTTTCTGTGTGACTTATTTCAGTTAGAATCATCATATCTGAATCCACTCATTGTGCTGCTAAGGGCCTGATGACATAGATGTCAGTGATGAGTGATATTGCTTTGTAAGTATATACCACAACTTCTTTATCCATTTTTCAATTTCTGCGATGTTGAACTTGCACTGTAAATGAGGTTCTTGTAAACAGAGCCGTTCCAAACTTTGGGGTGGCTGTGTCTTTTTGATTTTAATTTCCCTAAGCTATAGGACCATAAGTGGAAGTGCCGTAGGCTCTGTTGCTTTGTTTCTTAGATGTTTCAGGAAACACCATACACTTCTCCCGAGTGTCTGTTGGCAATTTACATCCCGCCCATCAGCATAACAAGGCTCCCAGTTCTCCATGGCCTGTCCTGCCTTTCTGGATTTTACACTTTTTTCAGATGGCCCTTTTGACCGAGGGGAAGTGAGACTTCATTGTAGTGCAGATTTCCTTTGCAAGCTTGCTTGGTTGGCCAAAAAGTGCGTATGCGTTTTTTCCTGAATATATTCAGGAAAACACGCATACGCACTTTTTGGCCAAGTGCATCATTGTGGACGTTCTGCCTCTTTTCCTATGCTTTCAATGCAATTCCAGTCTACCTCCTGAAATCGGTTTCCTGCAATTCTGCCCGGCTTTCAAGTCCTCTTGGCAGCCTTACTTCAGTATATTTTTGGACGATAGCTGTCATTTATAACTCTGCAGGTTTGTGAATTACAGTGCCCCTGAGCTCCTTTCTTCAACTCGCTTTCTTTTGAGCTGGCCGCAACACCGCAGGATGGCTTCAGGCCCTAATCTGGTTCCGGCACGGCACGCTGAGCCTTTGGTTATTTCCTCTTCCTGGTGGGAAATGAGAGTTAAATTTGCCCGTCCAGACACCTCCAGCTAGTCTCTCATTGGTTCTCGCTATTCCTGTTCATCTTCCGCAGAAATTGCAAACTGGGCCAAACATGAGGTTAAAGGGACTGACTCTCCATGTCGGGAGAGTGTTAGTAAAGCGTCTGGAATGTTGCACCCGAGTACCAGGGGAGGAAAACTGAGACATATTTGAACACGTCTCCCGTCCACACGGTTGATCATACTCTGGGTTCCACATGCATGTTTTACCTGAAGGAAGAATACCTTAAACCTGGAGAGTTGAGGCCCGTGGAATGGGTACCATGCAATATGACTTCAAAGGGTCTTCATTTGCTCACCGAACCTCTCCAATCCTATCACTGCTGCGTTTATGCCCCTGTACACACGCTTCATTCTCTTTTGGAGACATAGCAATCCATAAGTTTTAAGATACTTACTATTCAGGTACATTCTTAGGCGTTTAATATGGGGTGTTGAGTCCATTTCGTTGAGCAAGGTGTAGCTCTTTTCTATTCCATATTTGGCTTAAGGAAATTTATCTGTGCTCATTTCAATCTCTGGTTTTATGCAGCACCCCAACTCACCTTTCCCCTTAAGCAAGCATAAGATGGTTTTCTAAATTTGAGACCCTGTTCTGTTTTGGAATTCAGTTCCTGTGTAGCCAAGTTTACATTCCGTGTATTACTGATATCTTATGATGTTTCTTTTTCTGTATGACTTATTTCAGTTAGAATCGTCGTACCTGAATCCACTCATTATGCTGCTACGGGCCTGATGACATAGATTTCATTGCTGAGTGATACTGCATTGTACGTAAGTACCACAAGTTCTTTATCCATTTTTCACTTTCTGTGATATTGAACTTGTACGGTAAACGAGGTTCTTGTAAACAGAGGCGTCCCAAACTTTGGGGTGGCTGTGTCTTTTTGATTTTAATTTCCCTAAGCTATAGGACCATAAGTGGAAGTGCCCTAGGCTCTGTTGCTTTGTTTTTTAGATGTTTCAGGAAACACCATACACTTCTCCCGAGTGTCTGTTGGCAATTTACATCCCGCCCATCAGCATAACAAGGCTCCCAGTTCTCCATGGCCTGTCCTGCCTTTCTGGATTTTACACTTTTTTCAGATGGCCCTTTTGACCGGGGGGAAGTGAGACTTCATTGTAGTGCAGATTTCCTTTGCAAGCTTGCTTGGTTGGCCAAAAAGGGCGTATGCGTTTTTTCCTGAATATATTCAGGAAAAAACGCATACGCCCTTTTTGGCCAAGTGCATCATTGTGAACGTTCTGCCTCTTTTCCTATGCTTTCAATGCAATTCCAGTCTACCTCCTGAAATCGGTTTCCTGCAATTCTGCCCCGCTTTCAAGTCCTCTTGGCAGCCTTACTTCAGTATATTTTTGGACAATAGCTGTCATTTATAACTCTGCAGGTTTGTGAATTACAGTGCCCCTGAGCTCCTTTCTTCAACTCGCTTTCTTGTGACCTGGTCGCAACACCGCAGGATGGCATCAGGCCCTAATCTGGTTCCGGCACGGCACGCTGAGCCTTTGGTTAATTCCTCTTCCTAGTGGGAAATGAGAGTTAAATTTGCCCGTCCAGACACCTCCAGCTAGTCTCTCATTGGTTCTCGCTATTCCTGTTCATCTTCCGCAGAAATTGCAAAATGGGCCAAACAGGAGGTTAAAGGCGCTGACTCTCCAAGTCGGGAGAGTGTTAGTAAAGCGTCTGGAATGTTTCACCCGAGTACCAGGGGAGGAAAACTGAGACATATTTGAACACGTCTCCCGTCCACACGGTTGATCATACTCTGGGTTTCACATGCATGTTTTAGCTGACGGAAGAATACTTTAAACCTGGGTAGTTGAAACCCGTGGAATGGGTACCATGCAATATGACTTCAAAGGGTCTTCATTTGCTCACCGAACCTCTCCAATCCTATCACTGCTGCGTTTATGCCCCTGTACACACGCTTGATTCTCTTTTGGAGACATAGCAATCCATAGGTTTTAAGATACTTACTATTCAGGAACATTCTTAGGCGTTTAATATGGGGTGTTGAGTCCTTTTTGTTGAGCAAGGAGTAGCTCTTGTCTATTCCATATTTGGCTTAAGGAACTTTATCTGTGCTCATTTCAATCTCTGGTTTTATGCAGCACCCCAACTCACCTTTACCCTTAAGCAAGCATAAGTTGGTTTTCTAAATTTGAGACCCTGTTCTGTTCTGTAATTCAGTTCCTGTGTAGCCAAGTTTACATTCCGTGTATTACTGATATCTTATGATGTTTCTTTTTCTGTGTGACTTATTTCAGTTAGAATCATCATACCTGAATCCACTCATTGTGCTGCTAAGGGCCTGATGACATAGATTTCAGTGCTGAGTGATATTGCTTTGTAAGTAAATACCACAACTGCTTTATCCATTTTTCACTTTCTGCGATGTTGAACTTGTACTGTAAGCGAGGTTCTTGTAAACAGAGGCGTCCCAAACTTTGGGGTGGCTGTGTCTTTTTGATTTTAATTTCCCTAAGCTATAGGACCATAAGTGGAAGTGCCCTAGGATCTGTTGCTTTGTTTTTTAGATATTCAGGAAACACCATACACTTCTCCCGAGTGTCTGTTGGCAATTTACATCCCGCCCATCAGCATAACAAGGCTCCCAGTTCTCCATGGCCTGTCCTGCCTTTCTGGATTTTACACTTTTTTCAGATGGCCCTTTTGACCGGGGGGAAGTGAGACTTCATTGTAGTGCAGATTTCCTTTGCAAGCTTGCTTGGTTGGCCAAAAAGGGCGTATGCGTTTTTTCCTGAATATATTCAGGAAAAAACGCATACGCCCTTTTTGGCCAAGTGCATCATTGTGGACGTTCTGCCTCTTTTCCTATGCTTTCAATGCAATTCCAGTCTACCTCCTGAAATCGGTTTCCTGCAATTCTGCCCCGCTTTCAAGTCCTCTTGGCAGCCTTACTTCAGTATATTTTTGGATGATAGCTGTCATTTATAACTCTGCAGGTTTGTGAATTACAGTGCCCCTGAGCTCCTTTCTTCAACTCGCTTTCTTTTGAGCTGGCCGCAACACCGCAGGATGGCTTCAGGTCCTAATCTGGTTCCGGCACGGCACGCTGAGCCTTTGGTTAATTCCTCTTCCTGGTGGGAAATGAGAGTTAAATTTGCCCGTCCAGACACCTCCAGCCAGTCTCTCATTGGTTCTCGCTATTCCTGTTCATCTTCCGCAGAAATTGCAAACTGGGCTAAAGAGGAGGTTAAAGGGACTGACTCTCCAATTCGGGAGAGTGTTAGTAAAGCATCTGGAATGTTGCACCCGAGTACCAGGGGAGGTAAACTGAGACATATTTGAACACGACCCCGTTCACACGGTTGATCATACTCTGGGTTTCACATGCATGTTTTAGCTGAAGGAAGAATACCTTAAACCTGGAGAGTTGAGACCCGTGTAATGGGTACCATGCAATATGACTTCAAAGGGTCTGCATTTGCTCACCGAACCTCTCCAATCCTATCACTGCTGCGTTTATGCCCCTGTACACACGCTTGATTCTCTTTCAGAGACATAGCAATCCATAGGTTTTAAGATACTTACTAGTCAGGAACATGCTTAGGCGTTTAATATGGGGTGTTGAGTCCATTTCGTTGAGCAAGGAGTAGCTCTTGTCTATTCCATATTTGGCTTAAGGAACTTTATCTGTGCTCATTTCAATCTCTGGTTTTATGCAGCACCCCAACTCACCTTTCCCCTTAAGCAAGCATAAGTTGGTTTTGTAAATTTGAGACCCTGTTCTGTTTTGGAATTCAGTTCCTGTGTAGCCAAGTTTACATTCCGTGTATTAGTGATATCTTATGATGTTTCTTTTTCTGTGTGACTTATTTCAGTTAGAATCATCGTAACTGAATCCACTCATTATGGTGCTACGGGCCTGATGACATAGATTTCATTGCTGAGTGATACTGCATTGTACGTAAGTACCACAAGTTCTTTATCCATTTTTCACTTTCTGTGATATTGAACTTGTACGGTAAACGAGGTTCTTGTAAACAGAGGCGTCCCAAACTTTGGGGTGGCTGTGTCTTTTTGATTTTAATTTCCCTAAGCTATAGGACCATAAGTGGAAGTGCCCTAGGCTCTGTTGCTTTGTCTTTTAGATGTTTCAGGAAACACCATACACTTCTCCCGAGTGTCTGTTGGCAATTTACATCCCGCCCATCAGCATAACAAGGCTCCCAGTTCTCCATGGCCTGTCCTGCCTTTCTGGATTTTACACTTTTTTCAGATGGCCCTTTTGACCGGGGGGAAGTGAGACTTCATTGTAGTGCAGATTTCCTTTGCAAGCTTGCTTGGTTGGCCAAAAAGGGCGTATGCGTTTTTTCCTGAATATATTCAGGAAAAAACGCATACGCCCTTTTTGGCCAAGTGCATCATTGTGGACGTTCTGCCTCTTTTCCTATGCTTTCAATGCAATTCCAGTCTACCTCCTGAAATCGGTTTCCTGCAATTCTGCCCGGCTTTCAAGTCCTCTTGGCAGCCTTACTTCAGTATATTTTTGGACGATAGCTGTCATTTATAACTCTGCAGGTTTGTGAATTACAGTGCCCCTGAGCTCCTTTCTTCAACTCGCTTTCTTTTGAGCTGGCCGCAACACCGCAGGATGGCTTCAGGCCCTAATCTGGTTCCGGCACGGCACGCTGAGCCTTTGGTTAATTCCTCTTCCTGGTGGGAAATGAGAGTTAAATTTGCCCGTCCAGACACCTCCAGCTAGTCTCTCATTGGTTCTCGCTATTCCTGTTCATCTTCCGCAGAAATTGCAAACTGGGCCAAACAGGAGGTTAAAGGGACTGACTCTCCATGTCGGGAGAGTGTTAGTAAAGCGTCTGGAATGTTGCACCCGAGTACCAGGGTACGAAAACTGAGACATATTTGAACACGTCTCCCGATCACATGGTTGATCATACTCTAGGTTCTACATGCATGTTTCAGCTGAAGGAAGAATACCTTAAACCTGGGTAGTTGAAACCCATGGAATGGGTACCATGCAATATGAATTCAAAGGGTCTTCATTTGATCACCGAACCTCTCTAATCCTATCATTGCTGCGTTTATGCCAGTGTACACACGCTTGATTCTCTTTTGGAGACATAGCAATCAATACGTTTTAAGATACTTACTAGTCAGGTACATTCTTAGGCGTTTAATATGGGGTGTTGAGTCCTTTTCGTTGAGCAAGGAGTAGCTCTTGTCTATTCCATATTTGGCTTAAGGAACTTTATCTGTGCTCATTTCAATCTCTGGTTTTATGCAGCACCCCAACTCACCTTTCCCCTTAAGCAAGCATAAGATGGTTTTCTAAATTTGAGACCCTGTTCTGTTTTGGAATTCAGTTCCTGTGTAGCCAAGTTTACATTCCGTGTATTACTGATATCTTATGATGTTTCTTTTTCTGTGTGACTTATTTCAGTTAGAATCATCGTACCTGAATCCACTCATTATGCTGCTACGGGCCTGATGACATAGATTTCATTGCTGAGTGATACTGCATTGTACGTAAGTACCACAAGTTCTTTATCCATTTTTCACTTTCTGTGATATTGAACTTGTACGGTAAACGAGGTTCTTGTAAACAGAGGCGTCCCAAACTTTGGGGTGGCTGTGTCTTTTTGATTTTAATTTCCCTAAGCTATAGGACCATAAGTGGAAGTGCCCTAGGCTCTGTTGCTTTGTCTTTTAGATGTTTCAGGAAACACCATACACTTTTCCCGAGTGTCTGTTGGCAATTTACATCCCGCCCATCAGCATAACAAGGCTCCCAGTTCTCCATGGCCTGTCCTGCCTTTCTGGATTTTACACTTTTTTCAGATGGCCCTTTTGACCGGGGGGAAGTGAGACTTCATTGTAGTGCAGATTTCCTTTGCAAGCTTGCTTGGTTGGCCAAAAAGGGCGTATGCGTTTTTTCCTGAATATATTCAGGAAAAAACGCATACGCCCTTTTTGGCCAAGTGCATCATTGTGGACGTTCTGCCTCTTTTCCTATGCTTTCAATGCAATTCCAGTCTACCTCCTGAAATCGGTTTCCTGCAATTCTGCCCGGCTTTCAAGTCCTCTTGGCAGCCTTACTTCAGTATATTTTTGGACGATAGCTGTCATTTATAACTCTGCAGGTTTGTGAATTACAGTGCCCCTGAGCTCCTTTCTTCAACTCGCTTTCTTTTGAGCTGGCCGCAACACCGCAGGATGGCTTCAGGCCCTAATCTGGTTCCGGCACGGCACGCTGAGCCTTTGGTTAATTCCTCTTCCTGGTGGGAAATGAGAGTTAAATTTGCCCGTCCAGACACCTCCAGCTAGTCTCTCATTGGTTCTCGCTATTCCTGTTCATCTTCCGCAGAAATTGCAAACTGGGCCAAACAGAAGGTTAAAGGGACTGACTCTCCAAGTCGGGAGAGTGTTAGTAAAGCGTCTGGAATGTTGCACCCGAGTACCAGGGTACGAAAACTGAGACATATTTGAACACGTCTCCCGATCACATGGTTGATCATACTCTAGGTTCCACATGCATGTTTTAGCTGAAGGAAGAATACCTTAAACCTGGGTAGTTGAAACCTGTGTAATGGGTACCATGCAATATGACTTCAAAGGGTCTTCATTTGCTCACCGAACCTCTCCAATCCTATCACTGCTGCGTTTACGCCCCTGTACACATGCTTGATTCTCTTTCAGAGACATAGCAATCCATAGGTTTTAAGATACTTACTATTCAGGAACATGCTTAGGCGTTTAATATGGGGTGTTGAGTCCATTTCGTTGAGCAAGGAGTAGCTCTTGTCTATTCCATATTTGGCTTAAGGAACTTTATCTGTGCTCATTTCAATCTCTGGTTTTATGCAGCACCCCAACTCACCTTTCCCCTTAAGCAAGCATAAGATGGTTTTCTAAATTTGAGACCCTGTTCTGTTTTGGAATTCAGTTCCTGTGTACCCAAGTTTACATTCCGTGTATTACTGATATCTTATGATGTTTCTTTTTCTGTATGACTTATTTCAGTTAGAATCGTCGTACCTGAATCCACTCATTATGCTGCTACGGGCCTGATGACATAGATTTCATTGCTGAGTGATACTGCATTGTACGTAAGTACCACAAGTTCTTTATCCCTTTTTCACTTTCTGTGATATTGAACTTGTACGGTAAACGAGGTTCTTGTAAACAGAGGCGTCCCAAACTTTGGGGTGGCTGTGTCTTTTTGATTTTAATTTCTCTAAGCTATAGGACCATAAGTGGAAGTGCCCTAGGCTCTGTTGCTTTGTCTTTTAGATGTTTCAGGAAACACCATACACTTCTCCCGAGTGTCTGTTGGCAATTTACATCCCGCCCATCAGCATAACAAGGCTCCCAGTTCTCCATTGCCTGTCCTACCTTTCTGGATTTTACACTTTTTTCAGATGGCCCTTTTGACCGGGGGGAAGTGAGACTTCATTGTAGTGCAGATTTCCTTTGCATGCTTGCTTGGTTGGCCAAAAAGGGCGTATGCGTTTTTTCCTGAATATATTCAGGAAAAAACGCATACGCCCTTTTTGGCCAAGTGCATCATTGTGGACGTTCTGCCTCTTTTCCTATGCTTTCAATGCAATTCCAGTCTACCTCCTGAAATCGGTTTCCTGCAATTCTGCCCCGCTTTCAAGCCCTCTTGGCAGCCTTACTTCAGTATATTTTTGGACGATAGCTGTCATTTATAACTCTGCAGGTTTGTGAATTACAGTGCCCCTGAGCTCCTTTCTTCAACTCGCTTTCTTGTGACCTGGCCGCAACACCGCAGGATGGCTTCAGGCCCTAATCTGGTTCCGGCACGGCACGCTGAGCCTTTGGTTAATTCCTCTTCCTGGTGGGAAATGAGAGTTAAATTTGCCCGTCCAGACACCTCCAGCTAGTCTCTCATTGGTTCTCGCTATTCCTGTTCATCTTCCGCAGAAATTGCAAAATGGGCCAAACAGGAGGTTAAAGGCGCTGACTCTCCAAGTCGGGAGAGTGTTAGGAAAGCGTCTGGAATGTTGCACCCGAGTACCAGGGGAGGAAAACTGAGACATATTTGAACACGTCTCCCGTCCACACGGTTGATCATACTCTGGGTTCCACATGCATGTTTTACCTGAAGGAAGAATACCTTAAACCTGGAGAGTTGAGGCCCGTGGAATGGGTACCATGCAATATGACTTCAAAGGGTCTTCATTTGCTCACCGAACCTCTCCAATCCTATCACTGCTGCGTTTATGCCCCTGTACACACGCTTGATTCTCTTTTGGAGACATAGCAATCCATAAGTTTTAAGATACTTACTATTCAGGTACATTCTTAGGCGTTTAATATGGGGTGTTGAGTCCTTTTCGTTGAGCAAGGAGTAGCTCTTGTCTATTCCATATTTGGCTTAAGGAACTTTATCTGTGCTCATTTCAATCTCTGGTTTTATGCAGCACCCCTACTCACCTTTACCCTTAAGCAAGCATAAGTTGGTTTTCTAAATTTGAGACCCTGTTCTGTTCTGTAATTCAGTTCCTGTGTAGCCAAGTTTACATTCCGTGTATTACTGATATCTTATGATGTTTCTTTTTCTGTGTGACTTATTTCAGTTAGAATCATCATATCTGAATCCACTCATTGTGCTGCTAAGGGCCTGATGACATAGATGTCAGTGATGAGTGATATTGCTTTGTAAGTATATACCACAACTTCTTTATCCATTTTTCAATTTCTGCGATGTTGAACTTGCACTGTAAACGAGGTTCTTGTAAACAGAGCCGTTCCAAACTTTGGGGTGGCTGTGTCTTTTTGATTTTAATTTCCCTAAGCTATAGGACCATAAGTGGAAGTGCCGTAGGCTCTGTTGCTTTGTTTCTTAGATGTTTCAGGAAACACCATACACTTCTCCCGAGTGTCTGTTGGCAATTTACATCCCGCCCATCAGCATAACAAGGCTCCCAGTTCTCCATGGCCTGTCCTGCCTTTCTGGATTTTACACTTTTTTCAGATGGCCCTTTTGACCGGGGGGAAGTGAGACTTCATTGTAGTGCAGATTTCCTTTGCAAGCTTGCTTGGTTGGCCAAAAAGGGCGTATGCGTTTTTTCCTGAATATATTCAGGAAAAAACGCATACGCCCTTTTTGGCCAAGTGCATCATTGTGGACGTTCTGCCTCTTTTCCTATGCTTTCAATGCAATTCCAGTCTACCTCCTGAAATCAGTTTCCTGCAATTCTGCCCGGCTTTCAAGTCCTCTTGGCAGCCTTACTTCAGTATATTTTTGGACGATAGCTGTCATTTATAACTCTGCAGGTTTGTGAATTACAGTGCCCCTGAGCTCCTTTCTTCAACTCGCTTTCTTTTGAGCTGGCCGCAACACCGCAGGATGGCTTCAGGCCCTAATCTGGTTCCGGCACGGCACGCTGAGCCTTTGGTTATTTCCTCTTCCTGGTGGGAAATGAGAGTTAAATTTGCCCGTCCAGACACCTCCAGCTAGTCTCTCATTGGTTCTCGCTATTCCTGTTCATCTTCCGCAGAAATTGCAAACTGGGCCAAACATGAGGTTAAAGGGACTGACTCTCCATGTCGGGAGAGTGTTAGTAAAGCGTCTGGAATGTTGCACCCGAGTACCAGGGGAGGAAAACTGAGACATATTTGAACACGTCTCCCGTCCACACGGTTGATCATACTCTGGGTTCCACATGCATGTTTTACCTGAAGGAAGAATACCTTAAACCTGGAGAGTTGAGGCCCGTGGAATGGGTACCATGCAATATGACTTCAAAGGGTCTTCATTTGCTCACCGAACCTCTCCAATCCTATCACTGCTGCGTTTATGCCCCTGTACACACGCTTGATTCTCTTTTGGAGACATAGCAATCCATAAGTTTTAAGATACTTACTATTCAGGTACATTCTTAGGCGTTTAATATGGGGTGTTGAGTCCATTTCGTTGAGCAAGGTGTAGCTCTTTTCTATTCCATATTTGGCTTAAGGAAATTTATCTGTGCTCATTTCAATCTCTGGTTTTATGCAGCACCCCAACTCACCTTTCCCCTTAAGCAAGCATAAGATGGTTTTCTAAATTTGAGACCCTGTTCTGTTTTGGAATTCAGTTCCTGTGTAGCCAAGTTTACATTCCGTGTATTACTGATATCTTATGATGTTTCTTTTTCTGTATGACTTATTTCAGTTAGAATCGTCGTACCTGAATCCACTCATTATGCTGCTACGGGCCTGATGACATAGATTTCATTGCTGAGTGATACTGCATTGTACGTAAGTACCACAAGTTCTTTATCCATTTTTCACTTTCTGTGATATTGAACTTGTACGGTAAACGAGGTTCTTGTAAACAGAGGCGTCCCAAACTTTGGGGTGGCTGTGTCTTTTTGATTTTAATTTCCCTAAGCTATAGGACCATAAGTGGAAGTGCCCTAGGCTCTGTTGCTTTGTTTTTTAGATGTTTCAGGAAACACCATACACTTCTCCCGAGTGTCTGTTGGCAATTTACATCCCGCCCATCAGCATAACAAGGCTCCCAGTTCTCCATGGCCTGTCCTGCCTTTCTGGATTTTACACTTTTTTCAGATGGCCCTTTTGACCGGGGGGAAGTGAGACTTCATTGTAGTGCAGATTTCCTTTGCAAGCTTGCTTGGTTGGCCAAAAAGGGCGTATGCGTTTTTTCCTGAATATATTCAGGAAAAAACGCATACGCCCTTTTTGGCCAAGTGCATCATTGTGAACGTTCTGCCTCTTTTCCTATGCTTTCAATGCAATTCCAGTCTACCTCCTGAAATCGGTTTCCTGCAATTCTGCCCCGCTTTCAAGTCCTCTTGGCAGCCTTACTTCAGTATATTTTTGGACAATAGCTGTCATTTATAACTCTGCAGGTTTGTGAATTACAGTGCCCCTGAGCTCCTTTCTTCAACTCGCTTTCTTGTGACCTGGTCGCAACACCGCAGGATGGCATCAGGCCCTAATCTGGTTCCGGCACGGCACGCTGAGCCTTTGGTTAATTCCTCTTCCTGGTGGGAAATGAGAGTTAAATTTGCCCGTCCAGACACCTCCAGCTAGTCTCTCATTGGTTCTCGCTATTCCTGTTCATCTTCCGCAGAAATTGCAAAATGGGCCAAACAGGAGGTTAAAGGCGCTGACTCTCCAAGTCGGGAGAGTGTTAGTAAAGCGTCTGGAATGTTTCACCCGAGTACCAGGGGAGGAAAACTGAGACATATTTGAACACGTCTCCCGTCCACACGGTTGATCATACTCTGGGTTTCACATGCATGTTTTAGCTGACGGAAGAATACTTTAAACCTGGGTAGTTGAAACCCGTGGAATGGGTACCATGCAATATGACTTCAAAGGGTCTTCATTTGCTCACCGAACCTCTCCAATCCTATCACTGCTGCGTTTATGCCCCTGTACACACGCTTGATTCTCTTTTGGAGACATAGCAATCCATAGGTTTTAAGATACTTACTATTCAGGAACATTCTTAGGCGTTTAATATGGGGTGTTGAGTCCTTTTTGTTGAGCAAGGAGTAGCTCTTGTCTATTCCATATTTGGCTTAAGGAACTTTATCTGTGCTCATTTCAATCTCTGGTTTTATGCAGCACCCCAACTCACCTTTACCCTTAAGCAAGCATAAGTTGGTTTTCTAAATTTGAGACCCTGTTCTGTTCTGTAATTCAGTTCCTGTGTAGCCAAGTTTACATTCCGTGTATTACTGATATCTTATGATGTTTCTTTTTCTGTGTGACTTATTTCAGGTAGAATCATCATACCTGAATCCACTCATTGTGCTGCTAAGGGCCTGATGACATAGATTTCATTGCTGAGTGATATTGCTTTGTAAGTAAATACCACAACTGCTTTATCCATTTTTCACTTTCTGCGATGTTGAACTTGTACTGTAAACGAGGTTCTTGTAAACAGAGGCGTCCCAAACTTTGGGGTGGCTGTGTCTTTTTGATTTTAATTTCCCTAAGCTATAGGACCATAAGTGGAAGTGCCCTAGGATCTGTTGCTTTGTTTTTTAGATATTCAGGAAACACCATACACTTCTCCCGAGTGTCTGTTGGCAATTTACATCCCGCCCATCAGCATAACAAGGCTCCCAGTTCTCCATGGCCTGTCCTGCCTTTCTGGATTTTACACTTTTTTCAGATGGCCCTTTTGACCGGGGGGAAGTGAGACTTCATTGTAGTGCAGATTTCCTTTGCAAGCTTGCTTGGTTGGCCAAAAAGGGCGTATGCGTTTTTTCCTGAATATATTCAGGAAAAAACGCATACGCCCTTTTTGGCCAAGTGCATCATTGTGGACGTTCTGCCTCTTTTCCTATGCTTTCAATGCAATTCCAGTCTACCTCCTGAAATCGGTTTCCTGCAATTCTGCCCCGCTTTCAAGTCCTCTTGGCAGCCTTACTTCAGTATATTTTTGGATGATAGCTGTCATTTATAACTCTGCAGGTTTGTGAATTACAGTGCCCCTGAGCTCCTTTCTTCAACTCGCTTTCTTTTGAGCTGGCCGCAACACCGCAGGATGGCTTCAGGTCCTAATCTGGTTCCGGCACGGCACGCTGAGCCTTTGGTTAATTCCTCTTCCTGGTGGGAAATGAGAGTTAAATTTGCCCGTCCAGACACCTCCAGCCAGTCTCTCATTGGTTCTCGCTATTCCTGTTCATCTTCCGCAGAAATTGCAAACTGGGCTAAAGAGGAGGTTAAAGGGACTGACTCTCCAATTCGGGAGAGTGTTAGTAAAGCATCTGGAATGTTGCACCCGAGTACCAGGGGAGGTAAACTGAGACATATTTGAACACGACCCCGTTCACACGGTTGATCATACTCTGGGTTTCACATGCATGTTTTAGCTGAAGGAAGAATACCTTAAACCTGGAGAGTTGAGACCCGTGTAATGGGTACCATGCAATATGACTTCAAAGGGTCTGCATTTGCTCACCGAACCTCTCCAATCCTATCACTGCTGCGTTTATGCCCCTGTACACACGCTTGATTCTCTTTCAGAGACATAGCAATCCATAGGTTTTAAGATACTTACTAGTCAGGAACATGCTTAGGCGTTTAATATGGGGTGTTGAGTCCATTTCGTTGAGCAAGGAGTAGCTCTTGTCTATTCCATATTTGGCTTAAGGAACTTTATCTGTGCTCATTTCAATCTCTGGTTTTATGCAGCACCCCAACTCACCTTTCCCCTTAAGCAAGCATAAGTTGGTTTTGTAAATTTGAGACCCTGTTCTGTTTTGGAATTCAGTTCCTGTGTAGCCAAGTTTACATTCCGTGTATTAGTGATATCTTATGATGTTTCTTTTTCTGTGTGACTTATTTCAGTTAGAATCATCGTAACTGAATCCACTCATTATGGTGCTACGGGCCTGATGACATAGATTTCATTGCTGAGTGATACTGCATTGTACGTAAGTACCACAAGTTCTTTATCCATTTTTCACTTTCTGTGCTATTGAACTTGTACGGTAAACGAGGTTCTTGTAAACAGAGGCGTCCCAAACTTTGGGGTGGCTGTGTCTTTTTGATTTTAATTTCCCTAAGCTATAGGACCATAAGTGGAAGTGCCCTAGGCTCTGTTGCTTTGTCTTTTAGATGTTTCAGGAAACACCATACACTTCTCCCGAGTGTCTGTTGGCAATTTACATCCCGCCCATCAGCATAACAAGGCTCCCAGTTCTCCATGGCCTGTCCTGCCTTTCTGGATTTTACACTTTTTTCAGATGGCCCTTTTGACCGGGGGGAAGTGAGACTTCATTGTAGTGCAGATTTCCTTTGCAAGCTTGCTTGGTTGGCCAAAAAGGGCATATGCGTTTTTTCCTGAATATATTCAGGAAAAAACGCATACGCCCTTTTTGGCCAAGTGCATCATTGTGGACGTTCTGCCTCTTTTCCTATGCTTTCAATGCAATTCCAGTCTACCTCCTGAAATCGGTTTCCTGCAATTCTGCCCGGCTTTCAAGTCCTCTTGGCAGCCTTACTTCAGTATATTTTTGGACGATAGCTGTCATTTATAACTCTGCAGGTTTGTGAATTACAGTGCCCCTGAGCTCCTTTCTTCAACTCGCTTTCTTTTGAGCTGGCCGCAACACCGCAGGATGGCTTCAGGCCCTAATCTGGTTCCGGCACGGCACGCTGAGCCTTTGGTTAATTCCTCTTCCTGGTGGGAAATGAGAGTTAAATTTGCCCGTCCAGACACCTCCAGCTAGTCTCTCATTGGTTCTCGCTATTCCTGTTCATCTTCCGCAGAAATTGCAAACTGGGCCAAACAGGAGGTTAAAGGGACTGACTCTCCATGTCGGGAGAGTGTTAGTAAAGCGTCTGGAATGTTGCACCCGAGTACCAGGGTACGAAAACTGAGACATATTTGAACACGTCTCCCGATCACATGGTTGATCATACTCTAGGTTCTACATGCATGTTTCAGCTGAAGGAAGAATACCTTAAACCTGGGTAGTTGAAACCCGTGGAATGGGTACCATGCAATATGACTTCAAAGGGTCTTCATTTGATCACCGAACCTCTCTAATCCTATCACTGCTGCGTTTATGCCAGTGTACACACGCTTGATTCTCTTTTGGAGACATAGCAATCAATACGTTTTAAGATACTTACTAGTCAGGTACATTCTTAGGCGTTTGATATGGGGTGTTGAGTCCTTTTCGTTGAGCAAGGAGTAGCTCTTGTCTATTCCATATTTGGCTTAAGGAACTTTATCTGTGCTCATTTCAATCTCTGGTTTTATGCAGCACCCCAACTCACCTTTCCCCTTAAGCAAGCATAAGATGGTTTTCTAAATTTGAGACCCTGTTCTGTTTTGGAATTCAGTTCCTGTGTAGCCAAGTTTACATTCCGTGTATTACTGATATCTTATGATGTTTCTTTTTCTGTATGACTTATTTCAGTTAGAATCATCGTACCTGAATCCACTCATTATGCTGCTACGGGCCTGATGACATAGATTTCATTGCTGAGTGATACTGCATTGTACGTAAGTACCACAAGTTCTTTATCCATTTTTCACTTTCTGTGATATTGAACTTGTACGGTAAACGAGGTTCTTGTAAACAGAGGCGTCCCAAACTTTGGGGTGGCTGTGTCTTTTTGATTTTAATTTCCCTAAGCTATAGGACCATAAGTGGAAGTGCCCTAGGCTCTGTTGCTTTGTTTTTTAGATGTTTCAGGAAACACCATACACTTCTCCCGAGTGTCTGTTGGCAATTTACATCCCGCCCATCAGCATAACAAGGCTCCCAGTTCTCCATGGCCTGTCCTGCCTTTCTGGATTTTACACTTTTTTCAGATGGCCCTTTTGACCGGGGGGAAGTGAGACTTCATTGTAGTGCAGATTTCCTTTGCAAGCTTGCTTGGTTGGCCAAAAAGGGCGTATGCGTTTTTTCCTGAATATATTCAGGAAAAAACGCATACGCCCTTTTTGGCCAAGTGCATCATTGTGGACGTTCTGCCTCTTTTCCTATGCTTTCAATGCATTTCCAGTCTACCTCCTGAAATCGGTTTCCTGCAATTCTGCCCCGCTTTCAAGTCCTCTTGGCAGCCTTACTTCAGTATATTTTTGGACGATAGCTGTCATTTATAACTCTGCAGGTTTGTGAATTACAGTGCCCCTGAGCTCCTTTCTTCAACTCGCTTTCTTGTGACCTGGCCGCAACACCGCAGGATGGCTTCAGGCCCTAATCTGGTTCCGGCACGGCACGTTGAGCCTTTGGTTATTTCCTCTTCCTGGTGGGAAATGAGAGTTAAATTTGCCCGTCCAGACACCTCCAGCTAGTCTCTCATTGGTTCTCGCTATTCCTGTTCATCTTCCGCAGAAATTGCAAACTGGGCCAAACAGGAGGTTAAAGGGACTGACTCTCGAAGTCGGTTGAGTGTTAGTAAAGCATCTCGAATGTTGCACCCGAGTACCAGGGTACGAAAACTGAGACATATTTGAACACGTCTCCTGATCACATGGTTGATCATACTCTAGGTTCTACATGCATGTTTCAGCTGAAGGAAGAATACCTTAAACCTGGGTAGTTGAAACCCGTGGAATGGGTACCGTGCAATATGACTTCAAAGGGTCTTCATTTGCTCAAAGAACCTCTCCAATCCTATCACTGCTGCGTTTATGCCCCTGTGCACATGCTTGATTCTCTTTCAGAGACCTAGCAATCCATAGGTTTTAAGATACTTACTAGTCAGGTACATTCTTAGGCGTTTAATATGTGGTGTTGAGTCCTTTTCGTTGAGCAAGGAGTAGCTCTTGTCTATTCCATATTTGGCTTAAGGAACTTTATCTGTGCTCATTTCAATCTCTGTTTTTATGCAGCACCCCAACTCACCTTTCCCCTTAAGCAAGCATAAGTTGGTTTTCTAAATTTGAGACCCTGTTCTGTTTTGGAATTCAGTTCCTGTGTAGCCAAGTTTACATTCCGTGTATTACTGATATCTTATGATGTTTCTTTTTCTGTGTGACTTAGTTCAGTTAGAATCATCATACCTGAATCCACTCATTGTGCTGCTAAGGGCCTGATGACATAGATTTCATTGCTGAGTGATATTGCTTTGTAAGTAAATACCACAACTTCTTTATCCATTTTTCACTTTCTGCGATGTTGAACTTGTACTGTAAACGAGGTTCTTGTAAACAGAGGCGTCCCAAACTTTGGGGTGGCTGTGTCTTTTTGATTTTAATTTCCCTAAGCTATAGGACCATAAGTGGAAGTGCCCTAGGATCTGTTGCTTTGTTTTTTAGATATTTCAGGAAACACCATACACTTCTCCCGAGTGTCTGTTGGCAATTTACATCCCGCCCATCAGCATAACAAGGCTCCCAGTTCTCCATGGCCTGTCCTGCCTTTCTGGATTTTACACTTTTTTCAGAAGGCCCTTTTGACCTGGGGGAAGTGAGACTTCATTGTAGTGCAGATTTCCTTTGCAAGTTTGCTTGGTTGGCCAAAAAGGGCGTATGCGTTTTTTCCTGAATATATTCAGGAAAAAACGCATACGCCCTTTTTGGCCAAGTGCATCATTGTGGACGTTCTGCCTCTTTTCCTATGCTTTCAATGCAATTCCAGTCTACCTCCTGAAATCGGTTTCCTGCAATTCTGCCCCGCTTTCAAGTCCTCTTGGCAGCCTTACTTCAGTATATTTTTGGACGATAGCTCTCATTTATAACTCTGCAGGTTTGTGAATTACAGTGCCCCTGAGCTCCTTTCTTCAACTCGCTTTCTTTTGAGCTGGCCGCAACACCGCAGGATGGCTTCAGGCCCTAATCTGGTTCCGGCACGGCACGCTGAGCCTTTGGTTATTTCCACTTCCTGGTGGGAAATGAGAGTTAAATTTGCCCGTCCAGACACCTCCAGATAGTCTCTCATTGGTTCTCGCTATTCCTGTTCATCTTCCGCAGAAATTGCAAAATGGGCCAAACAGGAGGTTAAAGGCGCTGACTCTCCAAGTGGGGAGAGTGTTAGTAAAGCGTCTGGAATGTTTCACCCGAGTACCAGGGGAGGAAAACTGAGACATATTTGAACACGTCTCCCGTCCACACGGTTGATCATACTCTGGGTTCCACATGCATGTTTTAGCTGAAGGAAGAATACCTTAAACCTGGGTGGTTGAAACCCGTGGAATGGGTACCATGCAATATGACTTCAAAGGGTCTTCATTTGCTCACCGAACCTCTCCAATCCTATCACTGCTGCGTTTATGCACCTGTACACACGCTTGATTCTCTTTTGGAGACATAGCAATCCATAGGTTTTAAGATACTTAGTATTCAGGTACATTCTTAGGCGTTTAATATGGGGTGTTGAGTCCTTTTCGTTGAGCAAGGAGTAGCTCTTGTCTATTCCATATTTGGCTTAAGGAACTTTATCTGTGCTCATTTCAATCTCTGGTTTTATGCAGCACCCCAACTCACCTTTACCCTTAAGCAAGCATAAGTTGGTTTTCTAAATTTGAGACCCTGTTCTGTTCTGTAATTCAGTTCCTGTGTAGCCAAGTTTACATTCCGTGTATTACTGATATCTTATGATGTTTCTTTTTCTGTGTGAGTTATTTCAGTTAGAATCATCATACCTGAATCCACTCATTGTGCTGCTAAGGGCCTGATGACATAGATTTCATTGCTGAGTGATATTGCTTTGTAAGTAAATACCACAACTTCTTTATCCATTTTTCACTTTCTGCGATGTTGAACTTGTACTGTAAACGAGGTTCTTGTAAACAGAGGCGTCCCAAACTTTTGGGTGGCTGTGTCTTTTTGATTTTAATTTCCCTAAGCTATAGGACCATAAGTGGAAGTGCCCTAGGCTCTGTTGCTTTGTTTTTTAGATGTTTCAGGAAACACCATACACTTCTCCCGAGTGTCTGTTGGCAATTTACATCCCGCCCATCAGCATAACAAGGCTCCCAGTTCTCCATGGCCTGTCCTGCCTTTCTGGATTTTACACTTTTTTCAGATGGCCCTTTTGACCGGGGGGAAGTGAGACTTCATTGTAGTGCAGATTTCCTTTGCAAGCTTGCTTGGTTGGCCAAAAAGGGCGTATGCGTTTTTTCCTGAATATATTCAGGAAAAAACGCATACGCACTTTTTGGCCAAGTGCATCATTGTGGACGTTCTGCCTCTTTTCCTATGCTTTCAATGCAATTCCAGTCTACCTCCTGAAATCGGTTTCCTGCAATTCTGCCCCGCTTTCAAGTCCTCTTGGCAGCCTTACTTCAGTATATTTTTGGACGATAGCTGTCATTTATAACTCTGCAGGTTTGTGAATTACAGTGCCCCTGAGCTCCTTTCTTCAACTCGCTTTCTTTTGAGCTGGCCGCAACACCGCAGGATGGCTTCAGGCCCTAATCTGGTTCCGGCACGGCACGCTGAGCCTTTGGTTAATTCCTCTTCCTGGTGGGAAATGAGAGTTAAATTTGCCCGTCCAGACACCTCCAGCTAGTCTCTCATTGGTTCTCGCTATTCCTGTTCATCTTCCGCAGAAATTGCAAACTGGGCCAAACAGGAGGTTAAAGGGACTGACTCTCCAAGTCGGGAGAGTGTTTGTAAAGCGTCTGGAATGTTGCACCCGAGTACCAGGGTACGAAAACTGAGACATATTTGAACACGTATCCCGATCACATGGTTGATCATACTCTAGGTTCTACATGCATGTTTCAGCTGAAGGAAGAACACCTTAAACCTGGGTAGTTGAAACCCGTGGAATGGGTACCATGCAATATGACTTCAAAGGGTCTTCATTTGATCACCGAACCTCTCTAATCCTATCACTGCTGCGTTTATGCCAGTGTACACACGCTTGATTCTCTTTTGGAGACATAGCAATCAATACGTTTTAAGATACTTACTAGTCAGGTACATTCTTAGGCGTTTGATATGGGGTGTTGAGTCCATTTCGTTGAGCAAGGAGTAGCTCTTGTCTATTCCATATTTGGCTTAAGGAACTTTATCTGTGCTCATTTCAATCTCTGGTTTTATGCAGCACCCCAACTCACCTTTCCCCTTAAGCAAGCATAAGATGGTTTTCTAAATTTGAGACCCTGTTCTGTTTTGGAATTCAGTTCCTGTGTAGCCAAGTTTACATTCCGTGTATTACTGATATCTTATGATGTTTCTTTTTCTGTATGACTTATTTCAGTTAGAAGCATCGTACCTGAATCCACTCATTATGCTGCTACGGGCCTGATGACATAGATTTCATTGCTGAGTGATACTGCATTGTACGTAAGTACCACAAGTTCTTTATCCATTTTTCACTTTCTGTGATATTGAACTTGTACGGTAAACGAGGTTCTTGTAAACAGAGGCGTCCCAAACTTTGGGGTGGCTGTGTCTTTTTGATTTTAATTTCCCTAAGCTATAGGACCATAAGTGGAAGTGCCCTAGGCTCTGTTGCTTTGTTTTTTAGATGTTTCAGGAAACACCATACACTTCTCCCGAGTGTCTGTTGGCAATTTACATCCCGCCCATCAGCATAACAAGGCTCCCAGTTCTCCATGGCCAGTCCTGCCTTTCTGGATTTTACACTTTTTTCAGATGGCCCTTTTGACCGGGGGGAAGTGAGACTTCATTGTAGTGCAGATTTCCTTTGCAAGCTTGCTTGGTTGGCCAAAAAGGGCGTATGCGTTTTTTCCTGAATATATTCAGGAAAAAACGCATACGCCCTTTTTGGCCAAGTGCATCATTGTGGACGTTCTGCCTCTTTTCCTATGCTTTCAATGCAATTCCAGTCTACCTCCTGAAATCGGTTTCCTGCAATTCTGCCCGGCTTTCAAGTCCTCTTGGCAGCCTTACTTCAGTATATTTTTGGACGATAGCTGTCATTTATAACTCTGCAGGTTTGTGAATTACAGTGCCCCTGAGCTCCTTTCTTCAACTCGCTTTCTTTTGAGCTGGCCGCAACACCGCAGGATGGCTTCAGGCCCTAATCTGGTTCCGGCACGGCACGCTGAGCCTTTGGTTAATTCCTCTTCCTGGTGGGAAATGAGAGTTAAATTTGCCCGTCCAGACACCTCCAGCTAGTCTCTCATTGGTTCTCGCTATTCCTGTTCATCTTCCGCAGAAATTGCAAACTGGGCCAAACAGGAGGTTAAAGGGACTGACTCTCCAAGTCGGGAGAGTGTTTGTAAAGCGTCTGGAATGTTGCACCCGAGTACCAGGGTACGAAAACTGAGACATATTTGAACACGTATCCCGATCACATGGTTGATCATACTCTAGGTTCTACATGCATGTTTCAGCTGAAGGAAGAATACCTTAAACCTGGGTAGTTGAAACCCGTGGAATGGGTACCATGCAATATGACTTCAAAGGGTCTTCATTTGATCACCGAACCTCTCTAATCCTATCACTGCTGCGTTTATGCCAGTGTACACACGCTTGATTCTCTTTTGGAGACATAGCAATCAATCCGTTTTAAGATACTTACTAGTCAGGTACATTCTTAGGCGTTTGATATGGGGTGTTGAGTCCATTTCGTTGAGCAAGGAGTAGCTCTTGTCTATTCCATATTTGGCTTAAGGAACTTTATCTGTGCTCATTTCAATCTCTGGTTTTATGCAGCACCCCAACTCACCTTTCCCCTTAAGCAAGCATAAGATGGTTTTCTAAATTTGAGACCCTGTTCTGTTTTGGAATTCAGTTCCTGTGTAGCTAAGTTTACATTCCGTGTATTACTGATATCTTATGATGTTTCTTTTTCTGTATGACTTATTTCAGTTAGAAGCATCGTACCTGAATCCACTCATTATGCTGCTACGGGCCTGATGACATAGATTTCATTGCTGAGTGATACTGCATTGTACGTAAGTACCACAAGTTCTTTATCCATTTTTCACTTTCTGTGATATTGAACTTGTACGGTAAACGAGGTTCTTGTAAACAGAGGCGTCCCAAACTTTGGGGTGGCTGTGTCTTTTTGATTTTAATTTCCCTAAGCTATAGGACCATAAGTGGAAGTGCCCTAGGCTCTGTTGCTTTGTTTTTTAGATGTTTCAGGAAACACCATACACTTCTCCCGAGTGTCTGTTGGCAATTTACATCCCGCCCATCAGCATAACAAGGCTCCCAGTTCTCCATGGCCTGTCCTGCCTTTCTGGATTTTACACTTTTTTCAGATGGCCCTTTTGACCGGGGGGAAGTGAGACTTCATTGTAGTGCAGATTTCTTTTGCAAGCTTGCTTGGTTGGCCAAAAAGGGCGTATGCGTTTTTTCCTGAATATATTCAGGAAAAAACGCATACGCCCTTTTTGGCCAAGTGCATCATTGTGGACGTTCTGCCTCTTTTCCTATGCTTTCAATGCAATTCCAGTCTACCTCCTGAAATCGGTTTCCTGCAATTCTGCCCGGCTTTCAAGTCCTCTTGGCAGCCTTACTTCAGTATATTTTTGGACGATAGCTGTCATTTATAACTCTGCATGTTTGTGAATTACAGTGCCCCTGAGCTCCTTTCTTCAACTCGCTTTCTTTTGAGCTGGCCGCAACACCGCAGGATGCTTCAGGCCCTAATCTGGTTCCGGCACGGCACGCTGAGCCTTTGGTTAATTCCTCTTCCTGGTGGGAAATGAGAGTTAAATTTGCCCGTCCAGACACCTCCAGCTAGTCTCTCATTGGTTCTCGCTATTCCTGTTCATCTTCCGCAGAAATTGCAAACTGGGCCAAACAGGAGGTTAAAGAGACTGACTCTCCATGTCGGGAGAGTGTTAGTAAAGCGTCTGGAATGTTGCACCCGAGTACCAGGGTACGAAAACTGAGACATATTTGAACACGTCTCCCGATCACATGGTTGATCATACTCTAGCTTCTACATGCATGTTTCAGCTGAAGGAAGAATACCTTAAACCTGGGTAGTTGAAACCCGTGGAATGGGTACCATGCAATATGACTTCAAAGGGTCTTCATTTGATCACCGAAGCTCTCTAATCCTATCACTGCTGCGTTTATGCCAGTGTACACACGCTTGATTCTGTTTTGGAGACATAGCAATCAATACGTTTTAAGATACTTACTAGTCAGGTACATTCTTAGACGTTTGATATGGGGTGTTGAGTCCATTTCATTGAGCAAGGAGTAGCTCTTGTCTATTCCATATTTGGCTTAAGGAACTTTATCTGTGCTCATTTCAATCTCTGGTTTTATGCAGCACCCCAACTCACCTTTCCCCTTAAGCAAGCATAAGATGGTTTTCTAAATTTGAGACCCTGTTCTGTTTTGGAATTCAGTTCCTGTGTAGCCAAGTTTACATTCCGTGTATTACTGATATCTTATGATGTTTCTTTTTCTGTATGACTTATTTCAGTTAGAATCATCGTACCTGAATCCACTCATTATGCTGCTACGGGCCTGATGACATAGATGTCATTGCTGAGTGATACTGCATTGTACGTAAGTACCACAAGTTCTTTATCCATTTTTCACTTTCTGTGATATTGAACTTGTACGGTAAACGAGGTTCTTGTAAACAGAGGCGTCCCAAACTTTGGGGTGGCTGTGTCTTTTTGATTTTAATTTCCCTAAGCTATAGGACCATAAGTGGAAGTGCCCTAGGCTCTGTTGCTTTGTTTTTTAGATGTTTCAGGAAACACCATACACTTCTCCCGAGTGTCTGTTGGCAATTTACATCCCGCCCATCAGCATAACAAGGCTCCCAGTTCTCCATGGCCTGTCCTGCCTTTCTGGATTTTACACTTTTTGCAGATGGCCCTTTTGACCGGGGGGAAGTGAGACTTCATTGTAGTGCAGATTTCCTTTGCAAGCTTGCTTGGTTGGCCAAAAAGGGCGTATGCGTTTTTTCCTGAATATATTCAGGAAAAAACGCATACGCCCTTTTTGGCCAAGTGCATCATTGTGGACGTTCTGCCTCTTTTCCTATGCTTTCAATGCAATTCCAGTCTACCTCCTGAAATCGGTTTCCTGCAATTCTGCCCCGCTTTCAAGTCCTCTTGGCAGCCATACTTCAGTATATTTTTGGACGATAGCTGTCATTTATAACTCTGCAGGTTTGTGAATTACAGTGCCCCTGAGCTCCTTTCTTCAACTCGCTTTCTTGTGACCTGGCCGCAACACCGCAGGATGGCTTCAGGCCCTAATCTGGTTCCGGCACGGCACGCTGAGCCTTTGGTTATTTCCTCTTCCTGGTGGGAAATGAGAGTTAAATTTGCCCGTCCAGACACCTCCAGCTAGTCTCTCATTGGTTCTCGCTATTCCTGTTCATCTTCCGCAGAAATTGCAAACTGGGCCAAACAGGAGGTTAAAGGGACTGACTTCGAAGTCGGGAGAGTGTTAGTAAAGCATCTCGAATGTTGCACCCGAGTACCAGGGTACGAAAACTGAGACATATTTGAACACGTCTCCTGATCACATGGTTGATCATACTCTAGGTTCCACATGCATGTTTTAGCTGAAAGAAGAATACCTTAAATCTGGGTAGTTGAAACCCGTGGAATGGGTACCATGCAATATGACTTCAAAGGGTCTTCATTTGCTCACCGAACCTCTCCAATCCTATCACTGCTGCGTTTATGCCCCTGTACACACGCTTGATTCTCTTTTGGAGACATAGCAATCCATAGGTTTTAAGATACTTAGTATTCAGGTACATTCTTAGGCGTTTAATATGGGGTGTTGAGTCCTTTTCGTTGAGCAAGGAGTAGCTCTTGTCTATTCCATATTTGGCTTAAGGAACTTTATCTGTGCTCATTTCAATCTCTGGTTTTATGCAGCACACCAACTCACCTTTACCCTTAAGCAAGCATAAGTTGGTTTTCTAAATTTGAGACCCTGTTCCGTTCTGTAATTCAGTTCCTGTGTAGCCAAGTTTACATTCCGTGTATTACTGATATCTTATGATGTTTCTTTTTCTGTGTGACTTATTTCAGTTAGAATCATCATACCTGAATCCACTCATTGTGCTGCTAAGGGCCTGATGACATAGATTTCATTGCTGAGTGATATTGCTTTGTAAGTAAATACCACAACTTCTTTATCCATTTTTCACTTTCTGCGATGTTGAACTTGTACTGTAAACGAGGTTCTTGTAAACAGAGGTGTCCCAAACTTTTGGGTGGCTGTGTCTTTTTGATTTTAATTTCCCTAAGCTATAGGACCATAAGTGGAAGAGCCCTAGGATCTGTTGCTTTGTTTTTTAGATATTTCAGGAAACACCATACACTTCTCCCGAGTGTCTGTTGGCAATTTACATCCCGCCCATCAGCATAACAAGGCTCCCAGTTCTCCATGGCCTGTCCTGCCTTTCTGGATTTTACACTTTTTTCAGATGGCCCTTTTGACCGGGTGGAAGTGAGACTTCATTGTAGTGCAGATTTCCTTTGCAAGCTTGCTTGGTTGGCCAAAAAGGGCGTATGCGTTTTTTCCTGAATATATTCAGGAAAAAACGCATACGCCCTTTTTGGCCAAGTGCATCATTGTGGACGTTCTGCCTCTTTTCCTATGCTTTCAATGCAATTCCAGTCTACCTCCTGAAATTGGTTTCCTGCAATTCTGCCCCGCTTTCATGTCCTCTTGGCAGCCTTACTTCAGTATATTTTTGGACGATAGCTGTCATTTATAACTCTGCAGGTTTGTGAATTACAGTGCCCCTAAGCTCCTTTCTTCAACTCGCTTTCTTGTGAGCTGGCCGCAACACCGCAGGATGGCTTCAGGCCCTAATGTGGTTCCGGCACGGCACGCTGAGCCTTTGGTTATTTCCTCTTCCTGGTGGGAAATGAAAGTTAAATTTGCCCGTCCAGACACCTCCAGCTAGTCTCTCATTGGTTCTCCCTATTCCTGTTCATCTTCCGCAGAAATTGCAAACTGGTCCAAACAGGAGGTTAAAGGCGCTGACTCTCCAATTGGGGAGAGTGTTAGTAAAGTGTCTGGAATGTTGCACCCGAGTACCAGGGGCGGAAAACTGAGACATATTTGAACACGTTTCCCGATCACATGGTTGATCATACTCTAGGTTCCACATGCATGTTTTAGCTGAAGGAAGAATACCTTAAACCTGGGTAGTTGAAACCCGTGGAATGGGTACCATGCAGTATGACTTCAAAGGGTCTTCATTTGCTCACCGAACCTCTCCAATCCTATCACTGCTGCGTTTATGCCCCTGTACACATGCTTGATTCTCTTTCGGAGACATAGCAATCCATAGGTTTTAAGATACTTAATAGTCAGGTACATTCTTAGGCGTTTAATATGGGGTGTTGAGTCCATTTCGTTGAGCAAGGAGTAGCTCTTGTCTAATCCATATTTGGCTTAAGGAACTTTATCTGTGCTCATTTCAATCTCTGGTTTTATGCAGCACCCCAACTCACCTTTACCCTTAAGCAAGCATAAGTTGGTTTTCTAAATTTGAGACCCTGTTCTGTTCTGTAATTCAGTTCCTGTGTAGCCAAGTTTACATTCCGTGTATTACTGATATCTTATGATGTTTCTTTTTCTGTGTGACTTATTTCAGTTAGAATCATCGTACCTGAATCCACTCATTATGCTGCTACCGGCCTGATGACATAGATTTCATTGCTGAGTGATACTGCATTGTACGTAAGTACCACAAGTTCTTTATCCATTTTTCACATTCTGTGATATTGAACTTGTACCGTAAACGAGGTTCTTGTAAACAGAGGCGTCACAAACTTTGGGGTGGCTGTGTCTTTTTGATTTTAATTTCCCTAAGCTATAGGACCATAAGTGGAAGTGCCCTAGGCTCTGTTGCTTTGTTTTTTAGATGTTTCAGGAAACACCATACACTTCTCCCGAGTGTCTGTTGGCAATTTACATCCCGCCCATCAGCATAACAAGGCTCCCAGTTCTCCATGGCCTGTCCTGCCTTTCTGGATTTTACACTTTTTTCAGATGGCCCTTTAGACCGGGCGGAAGTGAGACTTCATTGTACTGCAGATTTCCTTTGCAAGTTTGCTTGTTTGGCCAAAAAGGGCGTATGCGTTTTTTCCTGAATATATTCAGGAAAAAACGCATATGCCCTTTTTGGCCAAGTGCATCATTGTGGACGTTCTGCCTCTTTTCCTATGCTTTCAATGCAATTCCAGTCTACCTCCTGAAATCGGTTTCCTGCAATTCTGCCCCGCTTTCAAGTCCTCTTGGCAGCCTTACTTCAGTATATTTTTGGACGATAGCTGTCATTTATAACTCTGCAGGTTTCTGAATTACAGTGCCCCTGAGCTCCTTTCTTCAACTCGCTTTCTTGTGAGCTGGCCCCCACACCGGTGGATGGCTTCAGGCCCTAATCTGGTTCCAGCACGGCACGCTGAGCCTTTGGTTATTTCCTCTTCCTGGTGGGAAATGAAAGTTAAATTTGCCCGTCCCGACACCTCCAGCTAGTCTCTCATTGGTCCTCCCTATTCCTGTTCATCTTCCGCAGAAATTGCAAACTGGGCAAAACAGGAGTTTAAAGGTGCTGACTCTCCAATTGGGGAGAGTGTTAGTAAAGCGTCTGGAATGTTGCACCCGAGTACCAGGGGAGGAAAACTGAGACATATTTGAACACGTCTCCCGATCACACGGTTGATCATACTCTAGGTTCCACATGCATGTTTTAGCTGAAGGACGAATACCTTAAACCTGGTTAGTTGAAACCCGTGGAATGGGTACCATGCAATATGACTTCAAAGGGTCTTCATTTGCTCACCGAACCTCTCCAATCCTATCACTGCTGCGTTTATGCCCCTGTACACACGCTTGATTCTCTTTTGGAGACATAGCAATCCATAGGTTTTAAGAAACTTACTAGACAGGTACATTCTTAGGCGTTTAATATGGGGTGTTGAGTCCATTTCGTTGAGCAAGGAGTAGCTCTTGTCTATTCCATATTTGGCTTAAGGAACTTTATCTGTGCTCATTTCAATCTCTGGTTTTATGCAGCACCCCAACTCACCTTTCCCCTTAAGCAAGCATAAGTTGGTTTTCTAAATTTGAGACCCTGTTCTGTTCTGTAATTCAGTTCCTGTGTAGCCAAGTTTACATTCCGTGTATTACTGATATCTTATGATGTTTCTTTTTCTGTGTGACTTATTTCAGTTAGAATCATCATACCTGAATCCACTCATTGTGCTGCTAAGGGCCTGATGACATAGATTTCATTGCTGAGTGATACTGCTTTGTACGTAAGTACCACAAGTTCTTTATCCATTTTTCACTTTCTGTGATATTGAACTTGTACGGTAAACGAGGTTCTTGTAAACAGAGGCGTCCCAAACTTTGGGGTGGCTGTGTCTTTTTGATTTTAATTTCCCTAAGCTATAGGACCATAAGTGGAAGTGCCCTAGGCTCTGTTGCTTTGTTTTTTAGATGTTTCAGGAAACACCATACACTTCTCCCGAGTGTCTGTTGGCCATTTACATCCCGCCCATCAACATAACAAGGCTCCCAGTTCTCCATGGCCTGTCCTGCCTTTCTGGATTTTACACTTTTTTCAGATGGCCCTTTTGACCGAGGGGAAGTGAGACTTCATTGTAGTGCAGATTTCCTTTGCAAGTTTGCTTGGTTGGCCAAAAAGGGCGTATGCGTTTTTTCCTGAATATATTCAGGAAAAAACGCATACGCCCTTTTTGGCCAAGTGCATCATTGTGGACGTTCTGCCTCTTTTCCTATGCTTTCAATGCAATTCCAGTCTACCTCCTGAAATCGGTTTCCTGCAATTCTGCCCCACTTTCAAGTCCTCTTGGCAGCCTTACTTCAGTATATTTTTGGACGATAGCTGTCATTTATAACTCTGCAGGTTTGTGAATTAAAGTGCCACTGAGCTCCTTTCTTCAACTCGCTTTCTTGTGACCTGGCCGCAACACCGCAGGATGGCTTCAGGCCCTAATCTGGTTCTGGCATGGCATGCTGAGCCTTTGTTTAATTCCTCTTCCTGGTGGGAAATGAGAGTTAAATTTGCCCGTCCAGACACCTCCAGCTAGTCTCTCATTGGTTCTCCTTATTCTTGTTCATCTTCCGCAGAAATTGCAAACTGGGCCAAACAGGAGGTTAAAGGGACTGACTCTCCAAGTCGGGAGAGTGTTAGTAAAGCGTCTGGAATGTTGCACCCGAGTACCAGGGTACGAAAACTGAGACATATTTGAACACGTCTCCCGATCACATGGTTGATCATACTCTAGGTTCCACATGCATGTTTTAGCTGAAGGAAGAATACCTTAAACCTGGGTAGTTGAAACCCGTGGAATGGGTACCATGCAATATGACTTCAAAGGGTCTTCATTTGCTCACCGAACCTCTCCAATCCTATCACTGGTGCGTTTATGCCCCTGTGCACATGCTTGATTCTCTTTCAGAGACATAGCAATCCATAGGTTTTAAGATACTTACTAGTCAGGTACATTCTTAGGCGTTTAATATGCGGTGTTGAGTCCATTTCGTTGAGCAAGGAGTAGCTCTTGTCTATTCCATATTTGGCTTAAGGAACTTTATCTGTGCTCGTTTCAATCTCTGGTTTTATGCAGCACCCCAACTCACCTTTTCCCTTAAGCAAGCATAAGTTGGTTTTCTAAATTTGAGACCCTGTTCTGTTCTGTAATTCAGTTCCTGTGTAGCCAAGTTTACATTCCGTGTATTACTGATATCTTATGATGTTTCTTTTTCTGTGTGACTTATTTCAGTTGGAATCATCGTACCTGAATCCACTCATTATGCTGCTATGGGCCTGATGACATAGATTTCATTGCTGAGTGATACTGCATTGTACGTAAGTACCACGAGTTCTTTATCCATTTTTCACTTTCTGTGATATTGAACTTGTACGGTAAACGAGGTTCTTGTAAACAGAGGCGTCCCAAACTTTGGGGTGGCTGTGTCTTTTTGATTTTAATTTCCCTAAGCTATAGGACCATAAGTGGAAGTGCCCTAGGCTCTGTTGCTTTGTTTTTTAGATGTTTCAGGAAACACCATACACTTCTCCCGAGTGTCTGTTGGCAATTTACATCCCGCCCATCAACATAACAAGGCTCCCAGTTCTCCATGGCCTGTCCTGCCTTTCTGGATTTTACACTTTTTTCAGATGGCCCTTTTGACCGGGGGGAAGTGAGACTTCATTGTAGTGCAGATTTCCTTTGCAAGCTTGCTTGGTTGGCCAAAAAGGGCGTATGCGTTTTTTCCTGAATATATTCAGGAAAAAACGCATACGCCCTTTTTGGCCAAGTGCATCATTGTGGACGTTCTGCCTCTTTTCCTATGCTTTCAATGCAATTCCAGTCTACCTCCTGAAATCGGTTTCCTGCAATTCTGCCCGGCTTTCAAGTCCTCTTGGCAGCCTTACTTCAGTATATTTTTGGACGATAGCTGTCATTTATAACTCTGCAGGTTTGTGAATTACAGTGCCCCTGAGCTCCTTTCTTCAACTCGCTTTCTTTTGAGCTGGCCGCAACACCGCAGGATGGCTTCAGGCCCTAATCTGGTTCCGGCACGGCACGCTGAGCCTTTGGTTAATTCCTCTTCCTGGTGGGAAATGAGAGTTAAATTTGCCCGTCCAGACACCTCCAGCTAGTCTCTCATTGGTTCTCCCTATTCCTGTTCATCTTCCGCAGAAATTGCAAACTGGGCCAAACAGGAGGTTAAAGAGACTGACTCTCCATGTCGGGAGAGTGTTAGTAAAGCGTCTGGAATGTTGCACCCGAGTACCAGGGTACGAAAACTGAGACATATTTGAACACGTCTCCCGATCACATGGTTGATCATACTCTAGGTTCTACATGCATGTTTCAGCTGAAGGAAGAATACCTTAAACCTGGGTAGTTGAAACCCGTGGAATGGGTACCATGCAATATGACTTCAAAGGGTCTTCATTTGATCACCGAAGCTCTCTAATCCTATCACTGCTGCGTTTATGCCAGTGTACACACGCTTGATTCTCTTTTGGAGACATAGCAATCAATACGTTTTAAGATACTTACTAGTCAGGTACATTCTTAGGCGTTTGATATGGGGTGTTGAGTCCATTTCATTGAGCAAGGAGTAGCTCTTGTCTATTCCATATTTGGCTTAAGGAACTTTATCTGTGCTCATTTCAATCTCTGGTTTTATGCAGCACCCCAACTCACCTTTCCCCTTAAGCAAGCATAAGATGGTTTTCTAAATTTGAGACCCTGTTCTGTTTTGGAATTCAGTTCCTGTGTAGCCAAGTTTACATTCCGTGTATTACTGATATCTTATGATGTTTCTTTTTCTGTATGACTTATTTCAGTTAGAATCATCGTACCTGAATCCACTCATTATGCTGCTACGGGCCTGATGACATAGATTTCATTGCTGAGTGATACTGCATTGTACGTAAGTACCACAAGTTCTTTATCCATTTTTCACTTTCTGTGATATTGAACTTGTACGGTAAACGAGGTTCTTGTAAACAGAGGCGTCCCAAACTTTGGGGTGGCTGTGTCTTTTTGATTTTAATTTCCCTAAGCTATAGGACCATAAGTGGAAGTGCCCTAGGCTCTGTTGCTTTGTTTTTTAGATGTTTCAGGAAACACCATACACTTCTCCCGAGTGTCTGTTGGCAATTTACATCCCGCCCATCAGCATAACAAGGCTCCCAGTTCTCCATGGCCTGTCCTGCCTTTCTGGATTTTACACTTTTTGCAGATGGCCCTTTTGACCGGGGGGAAGTGAGACTTCATTGTAGTGCAGATTTCCTTTGCAAGCTTGCTTGGTTGGCCAAAAAGGGCGTATGCGTTTTTTCCTGAATATATTCAGGAAAAAACGCATACGCCCTTTTTGGCCAAGTGCATCATTGTGGACGTTCTGCCTCTTTTCCTATGCTTTCAATGCAATTCCAGTCTACCTCCTGAAATCGGTTTCCTGCAATTCTGCCCCGCTTTCAAGTCCTCTTGGCAGCCATACTTCAGTATATTTTTGGACGATAGCTGTCATTTATAACTCTGCAGGTTTGTGAATTACAGTGCCCCTGAGCTCCTTTCTTCAACTCGCTTTCTTGTGACCTGGCCGCAACACCGCAGGATGGCTTCAGGCCCTAATCTGGTTCCGGCACGGCACGCTGAGTCTTTGGTTATTTCCTCTTCCTGGTGGGAAATGAGAGTTAAATTTGCCCGTCCAGACACCTCCAGCTAGTCTCTCATTGGTTCTCGCTATTCCTGTTCATCTTCCGCAGAAATTGCAAACTGGGCCAAACAGGAGGTTAAAGGGACTGACTTCGAAGTCGGGAGAGTGTTAGTAAAGCATCTCGAATGTTGCACCCGAGTACCAGGGTACGAAAACTGAGACATATTTGAACACGTCTCCTGATCACATGGTTGATCATACTCTAGGTTCCATATGCATGTTTTAGCTGAAAGAAGAATACCTTAAATCTGGGTAGTTGAAACCCGTGGAATGGGTACCATGCAATATGACTTCAAAGGGTCTTCATTTGCTCACCGAACCTCTCCAATCCTATCACTGCTGCGTTTATGCCCCTGTACACACGCTTGATTCTCTTTTGGAGACATAGCAATCCATAGGTTTTAAGATACTTAGTATTCAGGTACATTCTTAGGCGTTTAATATGGGGTGTTGAGTCCTTTTCGTTGAGCAAGGAGTAGCTCTTGTCTATTCCATATTTGGCTTAAGGAACTTTATCTGTGCTCATTTCAATCTCTGGTTTTATGCAGCACACCAACTCACCTTTACCCTTAAGCAAGCATAAGTTGGTTTTCTAAATTTGAGACCCTGTTCTGTTCTGTAATTCAGTTCCTGTGTAGCCAAGTTTACATTCCGTGTATTACTGATATCTTATGATGTTTCTTTTTCTGTGTGACTTATTTCAGTTAGAATCATCATACCTGAATCCACTCATTGTGCTGCTAAGGGCCTGATGACATAGATTTCATTGCTGAGTGATATTGCTTTGTAAGTAAATACCACAACTTCTTTATCCATTTTTCACTTTCTGCGATGTTGAACTTGTACTGTAAACGAGGTTCTTGTAAACAGAGGCGTCCCAAACTTTTGGGTGGCTGTGTCTTTTTGATTTTAATTTCCCTAAGCTATAGGACCATAAGTGGAAGAGCCCTAGGATCTGTTGCTTTGTTTTTTAGATATTTCAGGAAACACCATACACTTCTCCCGAGTGTCTGTTGGCAAATTACATCCCGCCCATCAGCATAACAAGGCTCCCAGTTCTCCATGGCCTGTCCTGCCTTTCTGGATTTTACACTTTTTTCAGATGGCCCTTTTGACCGGGTGGAAGTGAGACTTCATTGTAGTGCAGATTTCCTTTGCAAGCTTGCTTGGTTGGCCAAAAAGGGCGTATGCGTTTTTTCCTGAATATATTCAGGAAAAAACGCATACGCCCTTTTTGGCCAAGTGCATCATTGTGGACGTTCTGCCTCTTTTCCTATGCTTTCAATGCAATTCCAGTCTACCTCCTGAAATCGGTTTCCTGCAATTCTGCCCCGCTTTCATGTCCTCTTGGCAGCCTTACTTCAGTATATTTTTGGACGATAGCTGTCATTTATAACTCTGCAGGTTTGTGAATTACAGTGCCCCTAAGCTCCTTTCTTCAACTCGCTTTCTTGTGAGCTGGCCGCAACACCGCAGGATGGCTTCAGGCCCTAATGTGGTTCCGGCACGGCACGCTGAGCCTTTGGTTATTTCCTCTTCCTGGTGGGAAATGAAAGTTAAATTTGCCCGTCCAGACACCTCCAGCTAGTCTCTCATTGGTTCTCCCTATTCCTGTTCATCTTCCGCAGAAATTGCAAACTGGTCCAAACAGGAGGTTAAAGGCACTGACTCTCCAATTGGGGAGAGTGTTAGTAAAGTGTCTGGAATGTTGCACCCGAGTACCAGGGGCGGAAAACTGAGACATATTTGAACACGTTTCCCGATCACATGGTTGATCATACTCTAGGTTCCACATGCATGTTTTAGCTGAAGGAAGAATACCTTAAACCTGGGTAGTTGAAACCCGTGGAATGGGTACCATGCAGTATGACTTCAAAGGGTCTTCATTTGCTCACCGAACCTCTCCAATCCTATCACTGCTGCGTTTATGCCCCTGTACACATGCTTGATTCTCTTTCGGAGACATAGCAATCCATAGGTTTTAAGATACTTAATAGTCAGGTACATTCTTAGGCGTTTAATATGGGGTGTTGAGTCCATTTCGTTGAGCAAGGAGTAGCTCTTGTCTAATCCATATTTGGCTTAAGGAACTTTATCTGTGCTCATTTCAATCTCTGGTTTTATGCAGCACCCCAACTCACCTTTACCCTTAAGCAAGCATAAGTTGGTTTTCTAAATTTGAGACCCTGTTCTGTTCTGTAATTCAGTTCCTGTGTAGCCAAGTTTACATTCCGTGTATTACTGATATCTTATGATGTTTCTTTTTCTGTGTGACTTATTTCAGTTAGAATCATCGTACCTGAATCCACTCATTATGCTGCTACCGGCCTGATGACATAGATTTCATTGCTGAGGGATACTGCATTGTACGTAAGTACCACAAGTTCTTTATCCATTTTTCACATTCTGTGATATTGAACTTGTACCGTAAACGAGGTTCTTGTAAACAGAGGCGTCACAAACTTTGGGGTGGCTGTGTCTTTTTGATTTTAATTTCCCTAAGCTATAGGACCATAAGTGGAAGTGCCCTAGGCTCTGTTGCTTTGTTTTTTAGATGTTTCAGGAAACACCATACACTTCTCCCGAGTGTCTGTTGGCAATTTACATCCCGCCCATCAGCATAACAAGGCTCCCAGTTCTCCATGGCCTGTCCTGCCTTTCTGGATTTTACACTTTTTTCAGATGGCCCTTTAGACCGGGCGGAAGTGAGACTTCATTGTACTGCAGATTTCCTTTGCAAGTTTGCTTGTTTGGCCAAAAAGGGCGTATGCGTTTTTTCCTGAATATATTCAGGAAAAAACGCATATGCCCTTTTTGGCCAAGTGCATCATTGTGGACGTTCTGCCTCTTTTCCTATGCTTTCAATGCAATTCCAGTCTACCTCCTGAAATCGGTTTCCTGCAATTCTGCCCCGCTTTCAAGTCCTCTTGGCAGCCTTACTTCAGTATATTTTTGGACGATAGCTGTCATTTATAACTCTGCAGGTTTCTGAATTACAGTGCCCCTGAGCTCCTTTCTTCAACTCGCTTTCTTGTGAGCTGGCCCCCACACCGGTGGATGGCTTCAGGCCCTAATCTGGTTCCAGCACGGCACGCTGAGCCTTTGGTTATTTCCTCTTCCTGGTGGGAAATGAAAGTTAAATTTGCCCGTCCCGACACCTCCAGCTAGTCTCTCATTGGTCCTCCCTATTCCTGTTCATCTTCCGCAGAAATTGCAAACTGGGCAAAACAGGAGTTTAAAGGTGCTGACTCTCCAATTGGGGAGAGTGTTAGTAAAGCGTCTGGAATGTTGCACCCGAGTACCAGGGGAGGAAAACTGAGACATATTTGAACACGTCTCCCGATCACACGGTTGATCATACTCTAGGTTCCACATGCATGTTTTAGCTGAAGGACGAATACCTTAAACCTGGTTAGTTGAAACCCGTGGAATGGGTACCATGCAATATGACTTCAAAGGGTCTTCATTTGCTCACCGAACCTCTCCAATCCTATCACTGCTGCGTTTATGCCCCTGTACACACGCTTGATTCTCTTTTGGAGACATAGCAATCCATAGGTTTTAAGAAACTTACTAGTCAGGTACATTCTTAGGCGTTTAATATGGGGTGTTGAGTCCATTTCGTTGAGCAAGGAGTAGCTCTTGTCTATTCCATATTTGGCTTAAGGAACTTTATCTGTGCTCATTTCAATCTCTGGTTTTATGCAGCACCCCAACTCACCTTTCCCCTTAAGCAAGCATAAGTTGGTTTTCTAAATTTGAGACCCTGTTCTGTTCTGTAATTCAGTTCCTGTGTAGCCAAGTTTACATTCCGTGTATTACTGATATCTTATGATGTTTCTTTTTCTGTGTGACTTATTTCAGTTAGAATCATCGTACCTGAATCCACTCATTGTGCTGCTAAGGGCCTGATGACATAGATTTCATTGCTGAGTGATACTGCTTTGTACGTAAGTACCACAAGTTCTTTATCCATTTTTCACTTTCTGTGATATTGAACTTGTACGGTAAACGAGGTTCTTGTAAACAGAGGCGTCCCAAACTTTGGGGTGGCTGTGTCTTTTTGATTTTAATTTCCCTAAGCTATAGGACCATAAGTGGAAGTGCCCTAGGCTCTGTTGCTTTGTTTTTTAGATGTTTCAGGAAACACCATACACTTCTCCCGAGTGTCTGTTGGCAATTTACATCCCGCCCATCAACATAACAAGGCTCCCAGTTCTCCATGGCCTGTCCTGCCTTTCTGGATTTTACACTTTTTTCAGATGGCCCTTTTGACCGAGGGGAAGTGAGACTTCATTGTAGTGCAGATTTCCTTTGCAAGTTTGCTTGGTTGGCCAAAAAGGGCGTATGCGTTTTTTCCTGAATATATTCAGGAAAAAACGCATACGCCCTTTTTGGCCAAGTGCATCATTGTGGACGTTCTGCCTCTTTTCCTATGCTTTCAATGCAATTCCAGTCTACCTCCTGAAATCGGTTTCCTGCAATTCTGCCCCACTTTCAAGTCCTCTTGGCAGCCTTACTTCAGTATATTTTTGGACGATAGCTGTCATTTATAACTCTGCAGGTTTGTGAATTAAAGTGACACTGAGCTCCTTTCTTCAACTCGCTTTCTTGTGACCTGGCCGCAACACCGCAGGATGGCTTCAGGCCCTAATCTGGTTCTGGCATGGCACGCTGAGCCTTTGTTTAATTCCTCTTCCTGGTGGGAAATGAGAGTTAAATTTGCCCGTCCAGACACCTCCAGCTAGTCTCTCATTGGTTCTCCTTATTCTTGTTCATCTTCCGCAGAAATTGCAAACTGGGCCAAACAGGAGGTTAAAGGGACTGACTCTCCAAGTCGGGAGAGTGTTAGTAAAGCGTCTGGAATGTTGCACCCGAGTACCAGGGGAGGAAAACTGAGACATATTTGAACACGTCTCCCGATCACACGGTTGATCATACTCTAGGTTCCACATGCATGTTTTAGCTGAAGGACGAATACCTTAAACCTGGTTAGTTGAAACCCGTGGAATGGGTACCATGCAATATGACTTCAAAGGGTATTCATTTGCTCACCGAACCTCTCCAATCCTATCACTGCTGCGTTTATGCCCCTGTACACACGCTTGATTCTCTTTTGGAGACATAGCAATCCATAGGTTTTAAGAAACTTACTAGTCAGGTACATTCTTAGGCGTTTAATATGGGGTGTTGAGTCCATTTCGTTGAGCAAGGAGTAGCTCTTGTCTATTCCATATTTGGCTTAAGGAACTTTATCTGTGCTCATTTCAATCTCTGGTTTTATGCAGCACCCCAACTCACCTTTCCCCTTAAGCAAGCATAAGTTGGTTTTCTAAATTTCAGAACCTGTTCTGTTCTGTAATTCAGTTCCTGTGTAGCCAAGTTTACATTCCGTGTATTACTGATATCTTATGATGTTTCTTTTTCTGTGTGACTTATTTCAGTTAGAATCATCATACCTGAATCCACTCATTGTGCTGCTAAGGGCCTGATGACATAGATTTCATTGCTGAGTGATACTGCTTTGTACGTAAGTACCACAAGTTCTTTATCCATTTTTCACTTTCTGTGATATTGAACTTGTACGGTAAACGAGGTTCTTGTAAACAGAGGCGTCCCAAACTTTGGGGTGGCTGTGTCTTTTTGATTTTAATTTCCCTAAGCTATAGGACCATAAGTGGAAGTGCCCTAGGCTCTGTTGCTTTGTTTTTTAGATGTTTCAGGAAACACCATACACTTCTCCCGAGTGTCTGTTGGCAATTTACATCCCGCCCATCAACATAACAAGGCTCCCAGTTCTCCATGGCCTGTCCTGCCTTTCTGGATTTTACACTTTTTTCAGATGGCCCTTTTGACCGAGGGGAAGTGAGACTTCATTGTAGTGCAGATTTCCTTTGCAAGTTTGCTTGGTTGGCCAAAAAGGGCGTATGCGTTTTTTCCTGAATATATTCAGGAAAAAACGCATACGCCCTTTTTGGCCAAGTGCATCATTGTGGACGTTCTGCCTCTTTTCCTATGCTTTCAATGCAATTCCAGTCTACCTCCTGAAATCGGTTTCCTGCAATTCTGCCCGGCTTTCAAGTCCTCTTGGCAGCCTTACTTCAGTATATTTTTGGACGATAGCTGTCATTTATAACTCTGCAGGTTTGTGAATTACAGTGCCCCTGAGCTCCTTTCTTCAACTCGCTTTCTTTTGAGCTGGCCGCAACACCGCAGGATGGCTTCAGGCCCTAATCTGGTTCCGGCACGGCACGCTGAGTCTTTGGTTATTTCCTCTTCCTGGTGGGAAATGAGAGTTAAATTTGCCCGTCCAGACACCTCCAGCTAGTCTCTCATTGGTTCTCGCTATTCCTGTTCATCTTCCGCAGAAATTGCAAACTGGGCCAAACAGGAGGTTAAAGAGACTGACTCTCCATGTCGGGAGAGTGTTAGTAAAGCGTCTGGAATGTTGCACCCGAGTACCAGGGTACGAAAACTGAGACATATTTGAACACGTCTCCCGATCACATGGTTGATCATACTCTAGGTTCTACATGCATGTTTCAGCTGAAGGAAGAATACCTTAAACCTGGGTAGTTGAAACCCGTGGAATGGGTACCATGCAATATGACTTCAAAGGGTCTTCATTTGATCACCGAAGCTCTCTAATCCTATCACTGCTGCGTTTATGCCAGTGTACACACGCTTGATTCTCTTTTGGAGACATAGCAATCAATACGTTTTAAGATACTTACTAGTCAGGTACATTCTTAGGCGTTTGATATGGGGTGTTGAGTCCATTTCATTGAGCAAGGAGTAGCTCTTGTCTATTCCATATTTGGCTTAAGGAACTTTATCTGTGCTCATTTCAATCTCTGGTTTTATGCAGCACCCCAACTCACCTTTCCCCTTAAGCAAGCATAAGATGGTTTTCTAAATTTGAGACCCTGTTCTGTTTTGGAATTCAGTTCCTGTGTAGCCAAGTTTACATTCCGTGTATTACTGATATCTTATGATGTTTCTTTTTCTGTATGACTTATTTCAGTTAGAATCATCGTACCTGAATCCACTCATTATGCTGCTACGGGCCTGATGACATAGATTTCATTGCTGAGTGATACTGCATTGTACGTAAGTACCACAAGTTCTTTATCCATTTTTCACTTTCTGTGATATTGAACTTGTACGGTAAACGAGGTTCTTGTAAACAGAGGCGTCCCAAACTTTGGGGTGGCTGTGTCTTTTTGATTTTAATTTCCCTAAGCTATAGGACCATAAGTGGAAGTGCTGTAGCCTCTGTTGCTTTGTTTTTTAGATGTTTCAGGAAACACCATACACTTCTCCCGAGTGTCTGTTGGCAATTTACATCCCGCCCATCAGCATAACAAGGCTCCCAGTTCTCCATGGCCTGTCCTGCCTTTCTGGATTTTACACTTTTTGCAGATGGCCCTTTTGACCGGGGGGAAGTGAGACTTCATTGTAGTGCAGATTTCCTTTGCAAGCTTGCTTGGTTGGCCAAAAAGGGCGTATGCGTTTTTTCCTGAATATATTCAGGAAAAAACGCATACGCCCTTTTTGGCCAAGTGCATCATTGTGGACGTTCTGCCTCTTTTCCTATGCTTTCAATGCAATTCCAGTCTACCTCCTGAAATCGGTTTCCTGCAATTCTGCCCCGCTTTCAAGTCCTCTTGGCAGCCATACTTCAGTATATTTTTGGACGATAGCTGTCATTTATAACTCTGCAGGTTTGTGAATTACAGTGCCCCTGAGCTCCTTTCTTCAACTCGCTTTCTTGTGACCTGGCCGCAACACCGCAGGATGGCTTCAGGCCCTAATCTGGTTCCGGCACGGCACGCTGAGCCTTTGGTTATTTCCTCTTCCTGGTGGGAAATGAGAGTTAAATTTGCCCGTCCAGACACCTCCAGCTAGTCTCTCATTGGTTCTCGCTATTCCTGTTCATCTTCCGCAGAAATTGCAAACTGGGCCAAACAGGAGGTTAAAGGGACTGACTTCGAAGTCGGGAGAGTGTTAGTAAAGCATCTCGAATGTTGCACCCGAGTACCAGGGTACGAAAACTGAGACATATTTGAACACGTCTCCTGATCACATGGTTGATCATACTCTAGGTTCCATATGCATGTTTTAGCTGAAAGAAGAATACCTTAAATCTGGGTAGTTGGAACCCGTGGAATGGGTACCATGCAATATGATTTCAAAGGGTCTTCATTTGCTCACCGAACCTCTCCAATCCTATCACTGCTGCGTTTATGCCCCTGTACACACGCTTGATTCTCTTTTGGAGACATAGCAATCCATAGATTTTAAGATACTTAGTATTCAGGTACATTCTTAGGCGTTTAATATGGGGTGTTGAGTCCTTTTCGTTGAGCAAGGAGTAGCTCTTGTCTATTCCATATTTGGCTTAAGGAACTTTATCTGTGCTCATTTCAATCTCTGGTTTGATGCAGCACACCAACTCACCTTTACCCTTAAGCAAGCATAAGTTGGTTTTCTAAATTTGAGACCCTGTTCCGTTCTGTAATTCAGTTCCTGTGTAGCCAAGTTTACATTCCGTGTATTACTGATATCTTATGATGTTTCTTTTTCTGTGTGACTTATTTCAGTTAGAATCATCATACCTGAATCCACTCATTGTGCTGCTAAGGGCCTGATGACATAGATTTCATTGCTGAGTGATATTGCTTTGTAAGTAAATACCACAACTTCTTTATCCATTTTTCACTTTCTGCGATGTTGAACTTGTACTGTAAACGAGGTTCTTGTAAACAGAGGCGTCCCAAACTTTTGGGTGGCTGTGTCTTTTTGATTTTAATTTCCCTAAGCTATAGGATCATAAGTGGAAGAGCCCTAGGATCTGTTGCTTTGTTTTTTAGATATTTCAGGAAACACCATACACTTCTCCCGAGTGTCTGTTGGCAAATTACATCCCGCCCATCAGCATAACAAGGCTCCCAGTTCTCCATGGCCTGTCCTGCCTTTCTGGATTTTACACTTTTTTCAGATGGCCCTTTTGACCGGGTGGAAGTGAGACTTCATTGTAGTGCAGATTTTCTTTGCAAGCTTGCTTGGTTGGCCAAAAAGGGCGTATGCGTTTTTTCCTGAATATATTCAGGAAAAAACGCATACGCCCTTTTTGGCCAAGTGCATCATTGTGGACGTTCTGCCTCTTTTCCTATGCTTTCAATGCAATTCCAGTCTACCTCCTGAAATCGGTTTCCTGCAATTCTGCCCCGCTTTCATGTCCTCTTGGCAGCCTTACTTCAGTATATTTTTGGACGATAGCTGTCATTTATAACTCTGCAGGTTTGTGAATTACAGTGCCCCTAAGCTCCTTTCTTCAACTCGCTTTCTTGTGACCTGGCCGCAACACCGCAGGATGGCTTCAGGCCCTAATCTGGTTCCGGCACGGCACGCTGAGCCTTTGGTTATTTCCTCTTCCTGGTGGGAAATGAAAGTTAAATTTGCCCGTCCAGACACCTCCAGCTAGTCTCTCATTGGTTCTCCCTATTCCTGTTCATCTTCCGCAGAAATTGCAAACTGGTCCAAACAGGAGGTTAAAGGCGCTGACTCTCCAATTGGGGAGAGTGTTAGTAAAGTGTCTGGAATGTTGCACCCGAGTACCAGGGGCGGAAAACTGAAACATATTTGAACACGTTTCCCGATCACATGGTTGATCATACTCTAGGTTCCACATGCATGTTTTAGCTGAAGGAAGAATACCTTAAACCTGGGTAGTTGAAACCCGTGGAATGGGTACCATGCAGTATGACTTCAAAGGGTCTTCATTTGCTCACCGAACCTCTCCAATCCTATCACTGCTGCGTTTATGCCCCTGTACACATGCTTGATTCTCTTTCGGAGACATAGCAATCCATAGGTTTTAAGATACTTAATAGTCAGGTACATTCTTAGGCGTTTAATATGGGGTGTTGAGTCCATTTCGTTGAGCAAGGAGTAGCTCTTGTCTAATCCATATTTGGCTTAAGGAACTTTATCTGTGCTCATTTCAATCTCTGGTTTTATGCAGCACCCCAACTCACCTTTACCCTTAAGCAAGCATAAGTTGGTTTTCTAAATTTGAGACCCTGTTCTGTTCTGTAATTCAGTTCCTGTGTAGCCAAGTTTACATTCCGTGTATTACTGATATCTTATGATGTTTCTTTTTCTGTGTGACTTATTTCAGTTAGAATCATCGTACCTGAATCCACTCATTATGCTGCTACCGGCCTGATGACATAGATTTCATTGCTGAGTGATACTGCATTGTACGTAAGTACCACAAGTTCTTTATCCATTTTTCACATTCTGTGATATTGAACTTGTACCGTAAACGAGGTTCTTGTAAATAGAGGCGTCACAAACTTTGGGGTGGCTGTGTCTTTTTGATTTTAATTTCCCTAAGCTATAGGACCATAAGTGGAAGTGCCCTAGGCTCTGTTGCTTTGTTTTTTAGATGTTTCAGGAAACACCATACACTTCTCCCGAGTGTCTGTTGGCAATTTACATCCCGCCCATCAGCATAACAAGGCTCCCAGTTCTCCATGGCCTGTCCTGCCTTTCTGGATTTTACACTTTTTTCAGATGGCCCTTTAGACCGGGCGGAAGTGAGACTTCATTGTACTGCAGATTTCCTTTGCAAGTTTGCTTGTTTGGCCAAAAAGGGCGTATGCGTTTTTTCCTGAATATATTCAGGAAAAAACGCATATGCCCTTTTTGGCCAAGTGCATCATTGTGGACGTTCTGCCTCTTTTCCTATGCTTTCAATGCAATTCCAGTCTACCTCCTGAAATCGGTTTCCTGCAATTCTGCCCCGCTTTCAAGTCCTCTTGGCAGCCTTACTTCAGTATATTTTTGGACGATAGCTGTCATTTATAACTCTGCAGGTTTCTGAATTACAGTGCCCCTGAGCTCCTTTCTTCAACTCGCTTTCTTGTGAGCTGGCCCCCACACCGGTGGATGGCTTCAGGCCCTAATCTGGTTCCAGCACGGCACGCTGAGCCTTTGGTTATTTCCTCTTCCTGGTGGGAAATGAAAGTTAAATTTGCCCGTCCCGACACCTCCAGCTAGTCTCTCATTGGTCCTCCCTATTCCTGTTCATCTTCCGCAGAAATTGCAAACTGGGCAAAACAGGAGTTTAAAGGTGCTGACTCTCCAATTGGGGAGAGTGTTAGTAAAGCGTCTGGAATGTTGCACCCGAGTACCAGGGGAGGAAAACTGAGACATATTTGAACACGTCTCCCGATCACACGGTTGATCATACTCTAGGTTCCACATGCATGTTTTAGCTGAAGGACGAATACCTTAAACCTGGTTAGTTGAAACCCGTGGAATGGGTACCATGCAATATGACTTCAAAGGGTCTTCATTTGCTCACCGAACCTCTCCAATCCTATCACTGCTGCGTTTATGCCCCTGTACACACGCTTGATTCTCTTTTGGAGACATAGCAATCCATAGGTTTTAAGAAACTTACTAGTCAGGTACATTCTTAGGCGTTTAATATGGGGTGTTGAGTCCATTTCGTTGAGCAAGGAGTAGCTCTTGTCTATTCCATATTTGGCTTAAGGAACTTTATCTGTGCTCATTTCAATCTCTGGTTTTATGCAGCACCCCAACTCACCTTTCCCCTTAAGCAAGCATAAGTTGGTTTTCTAAATTTGAGACCCTGTTCTGTTCTGTAATTCAGTTCCTGTGTAGCCAAGTTTACATTCCGTGTATTACTGATATCTTATGATGTTTCTTTTTCTGTGTGACTTATTTCAGTTAGAATCATCGTACCTGAATCCACTCATTATGCTGCTACGGGCCTGATGACATAGATTTCATTGCTGAGTGATACTGCATTGTACGTAAGTACCACAAGTTCTTTATCCATTTTTCACTTTCTGTGATATTGAACTTGTACGGTAAACGAGGTTCTTGTAAACAGAGGCGTCCCAAACTTTGGGGTGGCTGTGTCTTTTTGATTTTAATTTCCCTAAGCTATAGGACCATAAGTGGAAGTGCCGTAGGCTCTGTTGCTTTGTTTTTTAGATGTTTCAGGAAACACCATACACTTCTCCCGAGTGTCTGTTGGCAATTTACATCCCGCCCATCAACATAACAAGGCTCCCAGTTCTCCATGGCCTGTCCTGCCTTTCTGGATTTTACACTTTTTGCAGATGGCCCTTTTAACCTGGGGGAAGTGAGACTTCATTGTAGTGCAGATTTCCTTTGCAAGTTTGCTTGGTTGGCCAAAAAGGGCGTATGCGTTTTTTCCTGAATATATTCAGGAAAAAACGCATACGCCCTTTTTGGCCAAGTGCATCATTGTGGACGTTCTGCCTCTTTTCCTATGCTTTCAATGCAATTCCAGTCTACCTCCTGAAATCGGTTTCCTGCAATTCTGCCCCGCTTTCAAGTCCTCTTGGCAGCCTTACTTCAGTATATTTTTGGACGATAGCTGTCATTTATAACTCTGCAGGTTTGTGAATTACAGTGCCCCTGAGCTCCTTTCTTCAACTCGCTTTCTTGTGACCTGGCTGAAACACCGCAGGATGGCTTCAGGCCCTAATCTGGTTCTGGCACGGCACGCTGAGCCTTTGGTTAATTCCTCTTCCTGGTGGGAAATGAGAGTTAAATTTGCCCGTCCAGACACCTCCAGCTAGTCTCTCATTGGTTCTCGCTATTCCTGTTCATCTTCCGCAGAAATTGCAAACTGTGCCAAACGGGAGGTTAAAGGGACTGACTCTCCAAGTCGGGAGAGTGTTAGTAAAGCGTCTGGAATGTTGCACCTGAGTAACAGGGTACGAAAACTGAGACATATTTGAACACGTCTCCCGATCACATGGTTGATCATACTCTAGGTTCCACATGCATGTTGTAGCTGAAGGAAGAATACCTTAAACCTGGGTATATGAAACCCGTGGAATGGGTACCATGCAATATGACTTCAAAGAGTCTTCATTTGCTCAGTGAACCTCTCCAATCTTATCACTGCTGCGTTTATGCCCCTGTACACATGCTTGATTCTCTTTCGGAGACATAGCAATCCATAGGTTTTAAGATACTTACTAGTCAGGTACATTCTTAGGCGTTTAATATGGGGTGTTGAGTCCATTTCGTTGAGCAAGGAGTAGCTCTTGTCTATTCCATATTTGGCTTAAGGAACTTTATCTGTGCTCATTTCAATCTCTGGTTTTATGCAGCACCCCAACTCACCTTTCCCCTTAAGCAAGCATAAGTTGGTTTTCTAAATTTGAGACCCTGTTCTGTTCTGTAATTCAGTTCCTGTGTAGCCAAGTTTACATTCCGTGTATTACTGATATCTTATGATGTTTCTTTTTCTGTGTGACTTATTTCAGTTAGAATCATCATACCTGAATCCACTCATTGTGCTGCTAAGGGCCTGATGACATAGATTTCATTGCTGAGTGATATTGCTTTGTAAGTAAATACCACAACTTCTTTATCCATTTTTCACTTTCTGCGATGTTGAACTTCTACTGTAAACGAGGTTCTTGTAAACAGAGGCGTCCCAAACTTTGGGGTGGCTGTGTCTTTTTGATTTTAATTTCCCTAAGCTATAGGACCATAAGTGGAAGTGCCCTAGGCTCTGTTGCTTTGTTTTTTAGATGTTTCAGGAAACACCATACACTTCTCCCGAGTTTCTGTTGGCAATTTACATCCCGCCCATCAGCATAACAAGGCTCCCAGTTCTCCATGGCCTGGCCTGCCTTTCTGGATTTTACGCTTTTTTCAGATGGCCCTTTTGACCGGGGGGAAGTGAGACTTCATTGTAGTGCAGATTTCCTTTGCAAGCTTGCTTGGTTGGCCAAAAAGGGCGTATGCGTTTTTTCCTGAATATATTCAGGAAAAAACGCATACGCCCTTTTTGGCCAAGTGCATTATTGTGGACGTTCTGCCTCTTTTCCTATGCTTTCAATGCAATTCCAGTCTACCTCCTGAAATCGGTTTCCTGCAATTCTGCCCCGCTTTCAAGTCCTCTTGGCAGCCTTACTTCAGTATACTTTTGGACGATAGCTGTCATTTATAACTCTGCAGGTTTGTGAATTACAGTGCCCCGAGCTCCTTTCTTCAACTCGATTTCTTGTGACCTGGCCGCAACACCGCAGGATGGCTTCAGGCCCTAAACTGGTTCCGGCATGGCACGCTGAGCCTTTGGTTGTTTCCTCTTCCTGGTGGGAAATGAGAGTTAAATTTGCCCGTCCAGACACCTCCAGCTAGTCTCTCATTGGTTCTCCCTATTCCTGTTCATCTTCCGCAGAAATTGCAAACTGGGCCAAACAGGAGATTAAAGGCGCTGACTCTCCAAGTGGGGAGAGTGTTAGTGAAGCGTCTGGAATGTTGCACCCGAGTACCAGGGGAGGGAAACTGAGACATATTTGAACACGTCTCCCGTTCACACGGTTGATCATACTCTGGGTTCCACATGCATGTTTTAGCTGAAGGAAGAATAACTTAAACCTGGGTAGTTAAAACCCGTGGAATGGGTACCATGCAATATGACTTCAAAGGGTCTTCATTTGCTCACCGAACCTCTCCAATCCTATCACTGCTGCGTTTATGCCCCTGTACACACGCTTGATTCTCTTTTGGAGACATAGCAATCCATAGGTTTTAAGATACTTACTAGTCAGGTACATTCTTAGGCGTTTAATATGAGGTGTTGAGTCCATTTCGTTGAGCAAGGAGTAGCTCTTGTCTATTCCATATTTGGCTTAAGGAACTTTATCTGTGCTCATTTCAATCTCTGGTTTTATGCAGCACCCCAACTCACCTTTCCCCTTAAGCAAGCATAAGTTGGTTTTCTAAATTTGAGACCCTGTTCTGTTTTGGAATTCAGTTCCTGTGTAGCCAAGTTTACATTCCGTGTATTAGTGATATCTTATGATGTTTCTTTTTCTGTGTGACTTATTTCAGTTAGAATCATCATACCTGAATCCACTCATTGTGCTGCTAAGGGCCTGATGACATAGATTTCATTGCTGAGTGATATTGCTTTGTAAGTAAATACCACAACTTCTTTATCCATTTTTCACTTTCTGCGTTGTTGAACTTGTACTGTAAACAAGGTTCTTGTAAGCAGAGGCGTCCCAAACTTTGGGGTGGCTGTGTCTTTTTGATTTTAATTTCCCTAATCTATAGGACCATAAGTGGAAGTGCCCTAGGCTCTGTTGCTTTGTTTTTTAGATGTTTCAGGAAACACCATACACTTCTCCCGAGTTTCTGTTGGCAATTTACATCCCGCCCATCAGCATAACAAGGCTCCCAGTTCTCCATGGCCTGTCCTGCCTTTCTGGATTTTACACTTTTTTCAGATGGCCCTTTTGACCGGGGGGAAGTGAGACTTCATTGTAGTGCAGATTTCCTTTGCAAGTTTGCTTGGTTGGCCAAAAAGGGCGTATGCGTTTTTTCCTGAATATATTCAGGAAAAAACGCATACGCCCTTTTTGGCCAAGTGCATCATTGTGGACGTTCTGCCTCTTTTCCTATGCTTTCAATGCAATTCCAGTCTACCTCCTGAAATCGGTTTCCTGCAATTCTGCCCCGCTTTCAAGTCCTCTTGGCAGCCTTACTTCAGTATACTTTTGGACGATAGCTGTCATTTATAACTCTGCAGGTTTGTGAATTACAGTGCCCCGAGCTCCTTTCTTCAACTCGCTTTCTTGTGACCTGGCCGCAACACCGCAGGATGGCTTCAGGCCCTAAACTGGTTCCGGCATGGCACGCTGAGCCTTTGGTTGTTTCCTCTTCCTGGTGGGAAATGAGAGTTAAATTTGCCCGTCCAGACACCTCCAGCTAGTCTCTCATTGGTTCTCGCTATTCCTGTTCATCTTCTGCAGAAATTGCAAACTGGGCCAAAAGGGAGGTTAAAGGGACTGACTCTCCAAGTCGGGAGAGTGTTAGTAAAGCGTCTGGAATGTTGCACCTGAGTACCAGGGTACGAAAACTGAGACATATTTGAACACGTCTCCCGATCACATGGTTGATCATACTCTAGGTTCCACATGCATGTTTTAGCTGAAGGAAGAATACCTTAAACCTGGGTAGTTGAAACCCGTGGAATGGGTACCATGCAATATGACTTCAAAGGGTCTTCATTTGCTCAGTGAACCTCTCCAATCTTATCACTGCTGCGTTTATGCCCCTGTACACATGCTTGATTCTCTTTCGGAGACATAGCAATCCATAGGTTTTAAGATACTTACTAGTCAGGTACATTCTTAGGCGTTTAATATGGGGTGTTGAGTCCATTTCGTTGAGCAAGGAGTAGCTCTTGTCTATTCCATATTTGGCTTAAGGAACTTTATCTGTGCTCATTTCAATCTCTGGTTTTATGCAGCACCCCAACTCACCTTTCCCCTTAAGCAAGCATAAGTTGGTTTTCTAAATTTGAGACCCTGTTCTGTTCTGTAATTCAGTTCCTGTGTAGCCAAGTTTACATTCCGTGTATTACTGATATCTTATGATGTTTCTTTTTCTGTGTGACTTATTTCAGTTAGAATCATCGTACCTGAATCCACTCATTATGCTGCTACGGGCCTGATGACATAGATTTCATTGCTGAGTGATACTGCATTGTACGTAAGTACCACAAGTTCTTTATCCATTTTTCACTTTCTGTGATATTGAACTTGTACGGTAAACGAGGTTCTTGTAAACAGAGGCGTCCCAAACTTTGGGGTGGCTGTGTCTTTTTGATTTTAATTTCCCTAAGCTATAGGACCATAAGTGGAAGTGCCCTAGGCTCTGTTGCTTTGTTTTTTAGATGTTTCAGGAAACACCATACACTTCTCCCGAGTGTCTGTTGGCAATTTACATCCCGCCCATCAGCATAACAAGGCTCCCAGTTCTCCATGGCCTGTCCTGCCTTTCTGGATTTTACACTTTTTGCAGATGGCCCTTTTGACCGGGGGGGAAGTGAGACTTCATTGTAGTGCAGATTTCCTTTGCAAGCTTGCTTGGTTGTCCAAAAAGGGCGTATGCGTTTTTTCCTGAATATATTCAGGAAAAAACGCATACGCCCTTTTTGGCCAAGTGCATCATTGTGGACGTTCTGCCTCTTTTCCTATGCTTTCAATGCAATTCCAGTCTACCTCCTGAAATCGGTTTCCTGCAATTCTGCCCCGCTTTCAAGTCCTCTTGGCAGCCTTACTTCAGTATATTTTTGGACGATAGCTGTCATTTATAACTCTGCACGTTTGTGAATTACAGTGCCCCTGAGCTCCTTTCTTCAACTCGCTTTCTTGTGACCTGGCCGCAACACCGCAGGATGGCTTCAGGCCCTAATCTGGTTCGGGCACGGCACGCTGAGCCTTTGGTTAATTCCTCTTCCTGGTGGGAAATGAGAGTTAAATTTGCCCGTCCAGACACCTCCAGCTAGTCTCTCATTGGTTCTCGCTATTCCTGTTCATCTTCCGCAGAAATTGCCAACTGGGCCAAACAGGAGGTTAAAGGCGCTGACTCTCCAAGTGGGGAGAGTGTTAGTAAAGCGTCTGGAATGTTTCACCCGAGTACCAGGGGAGGAAAACTGAGACATATTTGAACACGTCTCCCGATCACATGGTTGATCATACTCTAGGTTCCACATGCATGTTTTAGCTGAAGGAAGAATACTTTAAACCTGGGTAGTTGAAACCCGTGGAATGGGTACCATGCAATATGACTTCAAAGGGTCTTCATTTGCTCACCGAACCTCTCCAATCCTATCACTGCTGCGTTTATGCCCCTGTACACACGCTTGATTCTCTTTTGGAGACATAGCAATCCATAGGTTTTAAGATACTTAGTATTCAGGTACATTCTTAGGCGTTTAATATGGGGTGTTGAGTCCTTTTCGTTGAGCAAGGAGTAGCTCTTGTCTATTCCATATTTGGCTTAAGGAATTTTATCTGTGCTCATTTCAATCTCTGGTTTTATGCAGCACCCCAACTCACCTTTACCCTTAAGCAAGCATAAGTTGGTTTTCTAAATTTGAGACCCTGTTCTGTTCTGTAATTCAGTTCCTGTGTAGCCAAGTTTACATTCCGTGTATTACTGATATCTTATGATGTTTCTTTTTCTGTGTGACTTATTTCAGTTAGAATCATCGTACCTGAATCCACTCATTATGCTGCTACGGGCCTGATGACATAGATTTCATTGCTGAGTGATACTGCATTGTACGTAAGTACCACAAGTTCTTTATCCATTTTTCACTTTCTGTGATATTGAACTTGTACGGTAAACGAGGTTCTTGTAAACAGAGGCGTCCCAAACTTTGGGGTGGCTGTGTCTTTTTGATTTTAATTTCCCTAAGCTATAGGACCATAAGTGGAAGTGCCCTAGGCTCTGTTGCTTTGTTTTTTAGATGTTTCAGGAAACACCATACACTTCTCCCGAGTGTCTGTTGGCAATTTACATCCCGCCCATCAACATAACAAGGCTCCCAGTTCTCCATGGCCTGTCCTGCCTTTCTGGATTTTACACTTTTTGCAGATGGCCCTTTTAACCGGGGGGAAGTGAGACTTCATTGTAGTGCAGATTTCCTTTGCAAGTTTGCTTGGTTGTCCAAAAAGGGCGTATGCGTTTTTTCCTGAATATATTCAGGAAAAAACGCATACGCCCTTTTTGGCCAAGTGCATCATTGTGGACGTTCTGCCTCTTTTCCTATGCTTTCAATGCAATTCCAGTCTACCTCCTGAAATCGGTTTCCTGCAATTCTGCCCCGCTTTCAAGTCCTCTTGGCAGCCTTACTTCAGTATACTTTTGGACGTTAGCTGTCATTTATAACTCTGCAGGTTTGTGAATTACAGTGCCCCTGAGCTCCTTTCTTCAACTCGCTTTCTTGTGACCTGGCTGAAACACCGCAGGATGGCTTCAGGCCCTAATCTGGTTCCGGCACGGCACGCTGAGCCTTTGGTTAATTCCTCTTCCTGGTGGGAAATGAGAGTTAAATTTGCCCGTCCAGACACCTCCAGCTAGTCTCTCATTGGTTCTCGCTATTCCTGTTCATCTTCCGCAGAAATTGCAAACTGGGCCAAACGGGAGGTTAAAGGCGCTGACTCTCCAAGTGGGGAGAGTGTTAGTGAAGCGTCTGGAATGTTGCACCCGAGTACCAGGGGAGGGAAACTGAGACATATTTGAACACGTCTCCCGTTCACACGGTTGATCATACTCTGGGTTCCACATGCATGTTTTAGCTAAAGGAAGAATAACTTAAACCTGGGTAGTTAAAACCCGTGGAATGGGTACCATGCAATATGACTTCAAAGGGTCTTCATTTGCTCACCGAACCTCTCCAATCCTATCACTGCTGCGTTTATGCCCCTGTACACACACTTGATTCTCTTTTGGAGACATAGCAATCCATAGGTTTTAAGATACTTACTAGTCAGGTACATTCTTAGGCGTTTAATATGAGGTGTTGAGTCCATTTCGTTGAGCAAGGAGTAGCTCTTGTCTATTCCATATTTGGCTTAAGGAACTTTATCTGTGCTCATTTCAATCTCTGGTTTTATGCAGCACCCCAACTCACCTTTCCCCTTAAGCAAGCATAAGTTGGTTTTCTAAATTTGAGACCCTGTTCTGTTTTGGAATTCAGTTCCTGTGTAGCCAAGTTTACATTCCGTGTATTAGTGATATCTTATGATGTTTCTTTTTCTGTGTGACTTATTTCAGTTAGAATCATCGTACCTGAATCCACTCATTATGCTGCTACGGGCCTGATGACATAGATTTCATTGCTGAGTGATACTGCATTGTACGTAAGTACCACAAGTTCTTTATCCATTTTTCACTTTCTGTGATATTGAACTTGTACGGTAAACGAGGTTCTTGTAAACAGAGGCGTCCCAAACTTTGGGGTGGCTGTGTCTTTTTGATTTTAATTTCCCTAAGCTATAGGACCATAAGTGGAAGTGCCCTAGGCTCTGTTGCTTTGTTTTTTAGATGTTTCAGGAAACACCATACACTTCTCCCGAGTGTCTGTTGGCAATTTACATCCCGCCCATCAGCATAACAAGGCTCCCAGTTCTCCATGGCCTGTCCTGCCTTTCTGGATTTTACACTTTTTTCAGATGGCCCTTTTGACCGGGGGGAAGTGAGACTTCATTGTAGTGCAGATTTGCTTTGCAAGTTTGCTTGGTTGGCCAAAAAGGGCGTATGCGTTTTTTCCTGAATATATTCAGGAAAAAACGCATACGCACTTTTTGGCCAAGTGCATCATTGTGGACGTTCTGCCTCTTTTCCTATGCTTTCAATGCAATTCCAGTCTACCTCCTGAAATCGGTTTCCTGCAATTCTGCCCCACTTTCATGTCCTCTTGGCAGCCTTACTTCAGTATATTTTTGGACGATAGCTGTCATTTATAACTCTGCAGGTTTGTTAATTACAGTGCCCCTGAGTTCCTTTCTTCAACTCGCTTTCTTGTGACCTGGCCGCAACACCGCAGGATGGCTTCAGGCCCTAATCTGGTTCGGGCACGGCACGCTGAGCCTTTGGTTAATTCCTATTCCTGGTGGGAAATGAGAGTTAAATTTGCCCGTCCAGACACCTCCAGCTAGTCTCTCATTGGTTCTCGCTATTCCTGTTCATCTTCCGCAGAAATTGCAAACTGGGCCAAACAGGAGGTTAAAGGGACTGACTCTCCATGTCGGGAGAGTGTTAGTAAAGCATCTGGAATGTTGCACCCGAGTACCAGGGTACGAAAACTGAGACATATTTGAACACGTCTCCCGATCACATGGTTGATCATACTCTAGGTTCCACATGCATGTTTTAGCTGAAGGAAGAATACCTTAAACCTGGGTAGTTGAAACGCGTGGAATGGGTACCATGCAATATGACTTCAAAGGTTCTTCATTTGCTCACCGAACTTCTCCAATCCTATCACTGCTGCGTTTATGCCCCTGTACACATGCTTGATTCTCTTTCGGAGACATAGCAATGCATAGGTTTTAAGATACTTACTAGTCAGGTACATTCTTAGGCGTTTAATATGCGGTGTTGAGTCCATTTCGTTTGGCAAGGAGTAGCTCTTGTCTATTCCATATTTGGCTTAAGGAACTTTATCTGTGCTCATTTCCATCTCTGGTTTTATGCAGCACCCCAACTCACCTTTACCCTTAAGAAAGTTGGTTTTCTAAATTTGAGACCCTGTTCTGTTCTGTAATTCAGTTCCTGTGTAGTCCAGTTTACATTCCGTGTATTAGTGATATCTTATGATGTTTCTTTTTCTGTGTGACTTATTTCAGTTAGAATCATCGTACCTGAATCCACTCATTATTCTGCTCCGGGCCTGATGACATAGATTTCATTGCTGAGTGATACTGCATTGTACGTAAGTACCACATGTTCTTTATCCATTTTTCACTTTCTGTGATATTGAACTTGTACGGTAAACGAGGTTCTTGTAAACAGAGGCGTCCCAAACTTTGGGGTGGCTGTGTCTTTTTGATTTTAATTTCCCTAAGCTATAGGACCATAAGTGGAAGTGCCCTAGGCTCTGTTGCTTTGTTTTTTAGATGTTTCAGGAAACACCATACACTTCTCCCGAGTGTCTGTTGGCAATTTATATCCCGCCCATCAGCATAACAAGGCTCCCAGTTCTCCATGGCCTGTCCTGCCTTTCTGGATTTTACACTTTTTGCAGATGGCCCTTTTGACCGGGGGGAAGTGAGACTTCATTGTAGTGCAGATTTCCTTTGCAAGTTTGCTTGGTTGTCCAAAAAGGGCGTATGCGTTTTTTCCTGAATATATTCAGGAAAAAACGCATACGCCCTTTTTGGCCAAGTGCATCATTGTGGACGTTCTGCCTCTTTTCCTATGCTTTCAATGCAATTCCAGTCTACCTCCTGAAATCGGTTTCCTGCAATTCTGCCCCGCTTTCAAGTCCTCTTGGCAGCCTTACTTCAGTATATTTTTGGACGATAGCTGTCATTTATAACTCTGCACGTTTGTGAATTACAGTGCCCCTGATCTCCTTTCTTCAACTCGCTTTCTTGTGACCTGGCCGCAACACCGCAGGATGGCTTCAGGCCCTAATCTGGTTCGGGCACGGCACGCTGAGCCTTTGGTTAATTCCTCTTCCTGGTGGGAAATGAGAGTTAAATTTGCCCGTCCAGACACCTCCAGCTAGTCTCTCATTGGTTCTCGCTATTCCTGTTCATCTTCCGCAGAAATTGCAAACTGGGCCAAACAGGAGGTTAAAGGCGCTGACTCTCCAAGTGGGGAGAGTGTTAGTAAAGCGTCTGGAATGTTTCACCCGAGTACCAGGGGAGGAAAACTGAGACATATTTGAACACGTCTCCCGATCACATGGTTGATCATACTCTAGGTTCCACATGCATGTTTTAGCTGAAGGAAGAATACTTTAAACCTGGGTAGTTGAAACCCGTGGAATGTGTACCATGCAATATGACTTCAAAGGGTCTTCATTTGCTCACCGAACCTCTCCAATCCTATCACTGCTGCGTTTATGCCCCTGTACACACGCTTGATTCTCTTTTGGAGACATAGCAATCCATAGGTTTTAAGATACTTAGTATTCAGGTACATTCTTAGGCGTTTAATATGGGGTGTTGAGTCCTTTTCGTTGAGCAAGGAGTAGCTCTTTTCTATTCCATATTTGGCTTAAGGAATTTTATCTGTGCTCATTTCAATCTCTGGTTTTATGCAGCACCCCAACTCACCTTTACCCTTAAGCAAGCATAAGTTGGTTTTCTAAATTTGAGACCCTGTTCTGTTCTGTAATTCAGTTCCTGTGTAGCCAAGTTTACATTCCGTGTATTACTGATATCTTATGATGTTTCTTTTTCTGTGTGACTTATTTCAGTTAGAATCATCATACCTGAATCCACTCATTGTGCTGCTAAGGGCCTGATGACATAGATTTCATTGCTGAGTGATATTGCTTTGTAAGTAAATACCACAACTTCTTTATCCATTTTTCACTTTCTGCGATGTTGAACTTGTACTGTAAACGAGGTTCTTGTAAACAGAGGCGTCCCAAACTTTTGGGTGGCTGTGTCTTTTTGATTTTAATTTCCCTAAGCTATAGGACCATAAGTGGAAGAGCCCTAGGATCTGTTGCTTTGTTTTTTAGATATTTCAGGAAACACCATACACTTCTCCCGAGTGTCTGTTGGCAATTTACATCCCGCCCATCAGCATAACAAGGCTCCCAGTTCTCCATGGCCTGTCCTGCCTTTCTGGATTTTACACTTTTTGCAGATGGCCCTTTTGACCGGGTGGAAGTGAGACTTCATTGTAGTGCAGATTTCCTTTGCAAGCTTGCTTGGTTGGCCAAAATGGGCGTATGCGTTTTTTCCTGAATATATTCAGGAAAAAATGCATACGCCCTTTTTGGCCAAGTGCATCATTGTGGACGTTCTGCCTCTTTTCCTATGCTTTCAATGCAATTCCAGTCTACCTCCTGAAATCGGTTTCTTGCAATTCTGCCCCGCTTTCATGTCCTCTTGGCAGCCTTACTTCAGTATATTTTTGGACGATAGCTGTCATTTATAACTCTGCAGGTTTGTGAATTACAGTGCCCCTAAGCTCCTTTCTTCAACTCGCTTTCTTGTGAGCTGGCCGCTTCACCGCAGGATGGCTTCAGGCCCTAATGTGGTTCCGGCACGGCACGCTGAGCCTTTGGTTATTTCCTCTTCCTGGTGGGAAATGAAAGTTAAATTTGCCCGTCCAGACACCTCCAGCTAGTCTCTCATTGGTTCTCCCTATTCCTGTTCATCTTCCGCAGAAATTGCAAACTGGTCCAAACAGGAGGTTAAAGGCGCTGACTCTCCAATTGGGGAGAGTGTTAGTAAAGTGTCTGGAATGTTGCACCCGAGTACCAGGGGCGGAAAACTGAGACATATTTGAACACGTTTCCCGATCACATGGTTGATCATACTCTAGGTTCCACATGCATGTTTTAGCTGAAGGAAGAATACCTTAAACCTGGGTAGTTGAAACCCGTGGAATGGGTACCATGCAGTATGACTTCACAGGGTCTTCATTTGCTCACCGAACCTCTCCAATCCTATCACTGCTGCGTTTATGCCCCTGTACACATGCTTGATTCTCTTTTGGAGACATAGCAATCCATAGGTTTTAAGATACTTACTAGTCAGGTACATTCTTAGGCGTTTAATATGGGGTGTTGAGTCCATTTCGTTGAGCAAGGAGTAGCTCTTGTCTAATCCATATTTGGCTTAAGGAACTTTATCTGTGCTCATTTCAATCTCTGGTTTTATGCAGCACCCCAACTCACCTTTACCCTTAAGCAAGCATAAGTTGGTTTTCTAAATTTGAGACCCTGTTCTGTTCTGTAATTCAGTTCCTGTGTAGCCAAGTTTACATTCCGTGTATTACTGATATCTTATGATGTTTCTTTTTCTGTGTGACTTATTTCAGTTAGAATCATCGTACCTGAATCCACTCATTATGCTGCTACCGGCCTGATGACATAGATTTCATTGCTGAGTGATACTGCATTGTACATAAGTACCACAAGTTCTTTATCCATTTTTCACATTCTGTGATATTGAACTTGTACCGTAAACGAGGTTCTTGTAAACAGAGGCGTCACAAACTTTGGGGTGGCTGTGTCTTTTTGATTTTAATTTCCCTAAGCTATAGGACCATAAGTGGAAGTGCCCTAGGCTCTGTTGCTTTGTTTTTTAGATGTTTCAGGAAACACCATACACTTCTCCCGAGTGTCTGTTGGCAATTTACATCCCGCCCATCAGCATAACAAGGCTCCCAGTTCTCCATGGCCTGTCCTGCCTTTCTGGATTTTACACTTTTTTCAGATGGCCCTTTAGACCGGGCGGAAATGAGACTTCATTGTACTGCATGTTTCCTTTGCAAGTTTGCTTGGTTGGCCAAAAAGGGCGTATGCGTTTTTTCCTGAATATATTCAGGAAAAAACGCATACGCCCTTTTTGGCCAAGTGCATCATTGTGGACGTTCTGCCTCTTTTCCTATGCTTTCAATGCAATTCCAGTCTACCTCCTGAAATCGGTTTCCTGCAATTCTGCCCCGCTTTCAAGTCCTCTTGGCAGCCTTACTTCAGTATATTTTTGGACGATAGCTGTCATTTATAACTCTGCAGGTTTCTGAATTACAGTGCCCCTGAGCTCCTTTCTTCAACTCGCTTTCTTGTGAGCTGGCCCCCACACCGGTGGATGGCTTCAGGCCCTAATCTGGTTCCAGCACGGCACGCTGAGCCTTTGGTTATTTCCTCTTCCTGGTGGGAAATGAAAGTTAAATTTGCCCGTCCCGACACCTCCAGCTAGTCTCTCATTGGTCCTCCCTATTCCTGTTCATCTTCCGCAGAAATTGCAAACTGGGCAAAACAGGAGTTTAAAGGTGCTGACTCTCCAATTGGGGAGAGTGTTAGTAAAGCGTCTGGAATGTTGCACCCGAGTACCAGGGGAGGAAAACTGAGACATATTTGAACACGTCACCCGATCACACGGTCGATCATACTCTAGGTTCCACATGCATGTTTTAGCTGAAGGACGAATACCTTAAACCTGGTTAGTTGAAACCCGTGGAATGGGTACCATGCAATATGACTTCAAAGGGTCTTCATTTGCTCACCGAACCTCTCCAATCCTATCACTGCTGCGTTTATGCCCCTGTACACACGCTTGATTCTCTTTTGGAGACATAGCAATCCATAGGTTTTAAGAAACTTACTAGTCAGGTACATTCTTAGGCGTTTAATATGGGGTGTTGAGTCCATTTCGTTGAGCAAGGAGTAGCTCTTGTCTATTCCATATTTGGCTTAAGGAACTTTATCTGTGCTCATTTCAATCTCTGGTTTTATGCAGCACCCCAACTCACCTTTCCCCTTAAGCAAGCATAAGTTGGTTTTCTAAATTTGAGACCCTGTTCTGTTCTGTAATTCAGTTCCTGTGTAGCCAAGTTTACATTCCGTGTATTACTGATATCTTATGATGTTTCTTTTTCTGTGTGACTTATTTCAGTTAGAATCATCATACCTGAATCCACTCATTGTGCTGCTAAGGGCCTGATGACATAGATTTCATTGCTGAGTGATACTGCTTTGTACGTAAGTACCACAAGTTCTTTATCCATTTTTCACTTTCTGTGATATTGAACTTGTACGGTAAACGAGGTTCTTGTAAACAGAGGCGTCCCAAACTTTGGGGTGGCTGTGTCTTTTTGATTTTAATTTCCCTAAGCTATAGGACCATAAGTGGAAGTGCCCTAGGCTCTGTTGCTTTGTTTTTTAGATGTTTCAGGAAACACCATACACTTCTCCCGAGTGTCTGTTGGCAATTTACATCCCGCCCATCAACATAACAAGGCTCCCAGTTCTCCATGGCCTGTCCTGCCTTTCTGGATTTTACACTTTTTTCAGATGGCCCTTTTGACCGAGGGGAAGTGAGACTTCATTGTAGTGCAGATTTCCTTTGCAAGTTTGCTTGGTTGGCCAAAAAGGGCGTATGCGTTTTTTCCTGAATATATTCAGGAAAAAACGCATACGCCCTTTTTGGCCAAGTGCATCATTGTGGACGTTCTGCCTCTTTTCCTATGCTTTCAATGCAATTCCAGTCTACCTCCTGAAATCGGTTTCCTGCAATTCTGCCCCGCTTTCAAGTCCTCTTGGCAGCCTTACTTCAGTATATTTTTGGACGATAGCTGTCATTTATAACTCTGCAGGTTTGTGAATTAAAGTGCCACTGAGCTCCTTTCTTCAACTCGCTTTCTTGTGACCTGGCCGCAACACCGCAGGATAGCTTCAGGCCCTAATCTGGTTCTGGCATGGCACGCTGAGCCTTTGTTTAATTCCTCTTCCTGGTGGGAAATGAGAGTTAAATTTGCCCGTCCAGACACCTCCAGCTAGTCTCTCATTGGTTCTCCTTATTCTTGTTCATCTTCCACAGAAATTGCAAACTGGGCCAAACAGGAGGTTAAAGGGACTGACTCTCCAAGTCGGGAGAGTGTTAGTAAAGCGTCTGGAATGTTGCACCCGAGTACCAGGGTACGAAAACTGAGACATATTTGAACACGTCTCCCGATCACATGGTTGATCATACTCTAGGTTCCACATGCATGTTTTAGCTGAAGGAAGAATACCTTAAACCTGGGTAGTTGAAACCCGTGGAATGGGTACCATGCAATATGACTTCAAAGGGTCTTCATTTGCTCAAAGAACCTCTCCAATCCTATCACTGCTGCGTTTATGCCCCTGTGCACATGCTTGATTCTCTTTCAGAGACATAGCAATCCATAGGTTTTAAGATACTTACTAGTCAGGTACATTCTTAGGCGTTTAATATGCGGTGTTGAGTCCATTTCGTTGAGCAAGGAGTAGCTCTTGTCTATTCCATATTTGGCTTAAGGAACTTTATCTGTGCTCGTTTCAATCTCTGGTTTTATGCAGCACCCCAACTCACCTTTTCCCTTAAGCAAGCATAAGTTGGTTTTCTAAATTTGAGACCCTGTTCTGTTCTGTAATTCAGTTCCTGTGTAGCCAAGTTTACATTCCGTGTATTACTGATATCTTATGATGTTTCTTTTTCTGTGTGACTTATTTCAGTTAGAATCATCGTACCTGAATCCACTCATTATGCTGCTACGGGCCTGATGACATAGATTTCTTTGCTGAGTGATACTGCATTGTACGTAAGTACCACAAGTTCTTTATCCATTTTTCACTTTCTGTGATATTGAACTTGTACGGTAAACGAGGTTCTTGTAAACAGAGGCGTCCCAAACTTTGGGGTGGCTGTGTCTTTTTGATTTTAATTTCCCTAAGCTATAGGACCATAAGTGGAAGTGCCCTAGGCTCTCTTGCTTTGTTTTTTAGATGTTTCAGGAAACACCATACACTTCTCCCGAGTGTCTGTTGGCAATTTACATCCCGCCCATCAACATAACAAGGCTCCCAGTTCTCCATGGCCTGTCCTGCCTTTCTGGATTTTACACTTTTTGCAGATGGCCCTTTTGACCGGGGGGAAGTGAGACTTCATTGTAGTGCAGATTTCCTTTGCAAGTTTGCTTGGTTGGCCAAAAAGGGCGTATGCATTTTTTCCTGAATATATTCAGGAAAAAACGCATACGCCCTTTTTGGCCAAGTGCATCATTGTGGACGTTCTGCCTCTTTTCCTATGCTTTCAATGCAATTCCAGTCTACCTCCTGAAATCGGTTTCCTGCAATTCTGCCCCGCTTTCAAGTCCTCTTGGCAGCCTTACTTCAGTATATTTGTGGACGATAGCTGTCATTTATAACTCTGCAGGTTTGTGAATTACAGTGCCCCTGAGCTCCTTTCTTCAACTCGCTTTCTTGTGACCTGGCTGCAACACCGCAGGATGGCTTCAGGCCCTAATCTGGTTCCGGCACGGCACGCTGAGCCTTTGGTTAATTCCTCTTCCTGGTGGGAAATGAGAGTTAAATTTGCCCGTCCAGACACCTCCAGCTAGTCTCTCATTGGTTCTCGCTATTCCTGTTCATCTTCCGCAGAAATTGCAAACTGTGCCAAACGGGAGGTTAAAGGGACTGACTCTCCAAGTCGGGAGAGTGTTAGTAAAGCGTCTGGAATGTTGCACCTGAGTACCAGGGTACGAAAACTGAGACATATTTGAACACGTCTCCCGATCACATGGTTGATCATACTCTAGGTTCCACATACATGTTTTAGCTGAAGGAAGAATACCTTAAACCTGGGTAGTTGAAACCCGTGGAATGGGTACCATGCAATATGACTTCAAAGGGTCTTCATTTGCTCAGTGAACCTCTCCAATCTTATCACTGCTGCGTTTATGCCCCTGTACACATGCTTGATTCTCTTTCGGAGACATAGCAATCCATAGGTTTTAAGATACTTACTAGTCAGGTACATTCTTAGGCGTTTAATATGGGGTGTTGAGTCCATTTCGTTGAGCAAGGAGTAGCTCTTGTCTATTCCATATTTGGCTTAAGGAACTTTATCTGTGCTCATTTCAATCTCTGGTTTTATGCAGAACCCCAACTCACCTTTCCCCTTAAGCAAGCATAAGTTGGTTTTCTAAATTTGAGACCCTGTTCTGTTCTGTAATTCAGTTCCTGTGTAGCCAAGTTTACATTCCGTGTATTACTGATATCTTATGATGTTTCTTTTTCTGTGTGACTTATTTCAGTTAGAATCATCATACCTGAATCCACTCATTGTGCTGCTACGGGCCTGATGACATAGATTTCATTGCTGAGTGATACTGCATTGTACGTAAGTACCACAAGTTCTTTATCCATTTTTCACTTTCTGTGATATTGAACTTGTACGGTAAACGAGGTTCTTGTAAACAGAGACGTCCCAAACTTTGGGGTGGCTGTGTCTTTTTTATTTTAATTTCCCTAAGCTATAGGACCATAAGTGGAAGTGCCCTAGGCTCTGTTGCTTTGTTTTTTAGATGTTTCAGGAAACACCATACACTTCTCCCGAGTGTCTGTTGGCAATTTACATCCCGCCCATCAACATAACAAGGCTCCCAGTTCTCCATGGCCTGTCCTGCCTTTCTGGATTTTACACTTTTTTCAGATGGCCCTTTTGACCGGGGGGAAGTGAGACTTCATTGTAGTGCAGATTTCCTTTGCAAGTTTGCTTGGTTGGCCAAAAAGGGCGTATGCGTTTTTTCCTGAATATATTCAGGAAAAAATGCATATGCCCTTTTTGGCCAAGTGCATCATTGTGGACGTTCTGCCTCTTTTCCTATGCTTTCAATGCAATTCCAGTCTACCTCCTGAAATCGGTTTCCTGCAATTCTGCCCCGCTTTCAAGTCCTCTTGGCAGCCTTACTTCAGTATATTTTTGGACGATAGCTGTCATTTATAACTCTGCAGGTTTGTGAATTACAGTGCCCCTGAGCTCCTTTCTTCAACTCGCTTTCTTGTGACCTGGCTGAAACACCACAGGATGGCTTCAGGCCCTAATCTGGTTCCGGCACGGCACGCTGAGCCTTTGGTTAATTCCTCTTCCTGGTGGGAAATGAGAGTTAAATTTGCCCGTCCAGACACCTCCAGCTAGTCTCTCATTGGTTCTCGCTATTCCTGTTCATCTTCCGCAGAAATTGCAAACTGGGCCAAACGGGAGGTTAAAGGGACTGACTCTCCAAGTCGGGAGAGTGTTAGTAAAGCGTCTGGAATGTTGCACCCGAGTACCAGGGGAGAAAAACTGAGACATATGTGAACACGTCTCCCGTTCACACGGTTGATCATACTCTGGGTTCCACATGCATGTTTTAGCTGAAGGAAGAATACCTTAAACGTGTGTAGTTGAAACCCTTGGAATGGGTACCATGCAATATGATTTCAAAGGGTCTTCATTTGCTCACCGAACCTCTCCAATCCTATCACTGCTGCGTTTATGCCCCTGTACACACGCTTGATTCTCTTTTGGAGACATAGCAATCCATAGGTTTTAAGATACTTACTAGTCAGGTACATTCTTAGGCGTTTAATATGGGGTGTTGAGTCCATTTCGTTGAGCAAGGAGTAGCTCTTGTCTATTCCTTATTTGGCTTAAGGAACTTTATCTGTGCTCATTTCAATCTCTGGTTTTATGCAGCACCCCAACTCACCTTTCCCCTTAAGCAAGCATAAGTTGGTTTTCTAAATTTGAGACCCTGTTCTGTTCTGTAATTCAGTTCCTGTGTAGCCAAGTTTACATTCCGTGTATTACTGATATCTTATGATGTTTCTTTTTCTGTGTGACTTATTTCAGTTAGAATCATCATACCTGAATCCACTCATTGTGCTGCTAAGGGCCTGATGACATAGATTTCATTGCTGAGTGATATTGCTTTGTAAGTAAATACCACAACTTCTTTATCCATTTTTCACTTTCTGCGTTGTTGAACTTGTACTGTAAACAAGGTTCTTGTAAACAGAGGCGTCCCAAACTTTGGGGTGGCTGTGTCTTTTTGATTTTAATTTCCCTAAGCTATAGGACCATAAGTGGAAGTGCCCTAGGCTCTGTTGCTTTGTTTTTTAGATGTTTCAGGAAACACCATACACTTCTCCCGAGTTTCTGTTGGCAATTTACATCCCGCCCATCAGCATAACAAGGCTCCCAGTTCTCCATGGCCTGTCCTGCCTTTCTGGATTTTACACTTTTTTCAGATGGCCCTTTTGACCGGGGGGAAGTGAGACTTCATTGTAGTGCAGATTTCCTTTGCAAGTTTGCTTGGTTGGCCAAAAAGGGCGTATGCGTTTTTTCCTGAATATATTCAGGAAAAAACGCATACGCCCTTTTTGGCCAAGTGCATCATTGTGGACGTTCTGCCTCTTTTCCTATGCTTTCAATGCAATTCCTGTCTACCTCCTGAAATCGGTTTCCTGCAATTCTGCCCCGCTTTCAAGTCCTCTTGGCAGCCTTACTTCAGTATATTTTTGGACGATAGCTCTCATTTATAACTCTGCAGGTTTGTGAATTACAGTGCCCCTGAGCTCCTTTCTTCAACTCGCTTTCTTGTGACCTGGCCGCAACACCGCAGGATGGCTTCAGGCCCTAATCTGGTTCTGGCATGGCACGCTGAGCCTTTGTTTAATTCCTCTTCCTGGTGGGAAATGAGAGTTAAATTTTCCCGTCCAGACACCTCCAGCTAGTCTCTCATTGGTTCTCCTTATTCCTGTTCATCTTCCGCAGAAATTGCAAACTGGGCCAAACAGGAGGTTAAAGGGACTGACTCTCCAAGTCGGGAGAGTGTTAGTAAAGCGTCTGGAATGTTGCACCCGAGTACCAGGGTACGAAAACTGAGACATATTTGAACACGTCTCCCGATCACATGGTTGATCATACTCTAGGTTCCACATGCATGTTTTAGCTGAAGGAAGAATACCTTAAACCTGGGTAGTTGAAACCCGTGAAATGGGTACCATGCAATATGACTTCAAAGGGTCTTCATTTGCTCAAAGAACCTCTACAATCCTATCACTGCTGCGTTTATGCCCCTGTGCACATGCTTGATTCTCTTTCAGAGACATAGCAATCCATAGGTTTTAAGATACTTACTAGTCAGGTACATTCTTAGGCGTTTAATATGCGGTGTTGAGTCCATTTCGTTGAGCAAGGAGTAGCTCTTGTCTATTCCATATTTGGCTTAAGGAACTTTATCTGTGCTCATTTCAATCTCTGGTTTTATGCAGCACCCCAACTCACCTTTCCCCTTAAGCAAGCATAAGTTGGTTTTCTAAATTTGAGACCCTGTTCTGTTCTGTAATTCAGTTACTGTGTAGCCAAGTTTACATTCCGTGTATTACTGATATCTTATGATGTTTCTTTTTCTGTGTGACTTATTTCAGTTAGAATCATCATACCTGAATCCACTCATTGTGCTGCTAAGGGCCTGATGACATAGATTTCATTGCTGAGTGATATTGCTTTGTAAGTAAATACCACAACTTCTTTATCCATTTTTCACTTTCTGCGATGTTGAACTTCTACTGTAAACAAGGTTCTTGTAAACAGAGGCGTCCCAAACTTTGGGGTGGCTGTGTCTTTTTGATTTTAATTTCCCTAAGCTATAGGACCATAAGTGGAAGTGCCCTAGGCTCTGTTGCTTTGTTTTTTAGATGTTTCAGGAAACACCATACACTTCTCCCGAGTTTCTGTTGGCAATTTACATCCCGCCCATCAGCATAACAAGGCTCCCAGTTCTCCATGGCCTGTCCTGCCTTTCTGGATTTTACGCTTTTTTCAGATGGCCCTTTTGACTGGGGGGAAGTGAGACTTCATTGTAGTGCAGATTTCCTTTGCAAGCTTGCTTGGTTGGCCAAAAAGGGCGTATGCGTTTTTTCCTGAATATATTCAGGAAAAAACGCATACGCCCTTTTTGGCCAAGTGCATCATTGTGGACGTTCTGCCTCTTTTCCTATGCTTTCAATGCAATTCCAGTCTACCTCCTGAAATCGGTTTCCTGCAATTCTGCCCCGCTTTCAAGTCCTCTTGGCAGCCTTACTTCAGTATATTTTTGGACGATAGCTGTCATTTATAACTCTGCAGGTTTGTGAATTACAGTGCCCCGAGCTCCTTTCTTCAACTCGCTTTCTTGTGACCTGGCCGCAACACCGCAGGATGGCTTCAGGCCCTAAACTGGTTCCGGCATGGCACGCTGAGCCTTTGGTTGTTTCCTCTTCCTTGTGGGAAATGAGAGTTAAATTTGCCCGTCCAGACACCTCCAGCTAGTCTCTCATTGGTTCTCGCTATTCCTGTTCATCTTCCGCAGAAATTGCAAACTGGGCCAAAAGGGAGGTTAAAGGGACTGACTCTCCAAGTCGGGAGAGTGTTAGTAAAGCGTCTGGAGTGTTGCACCTGAGTACCAGGGTACGAAAACTGAGACATATTTGAACACGTCTCCCGATCACATGGTTGATCATACTCTAGGTTCCACATGCATGTTGTAGCTGAAGGAAGAATACCTTAAACCTGGGTAGTTGAAACCCGTGGAATGGGTACCATGCAATATGACTTCAAAGGGTCTTCATTTGCTCAGTGAACCTCTCCAATCTTATCACTGCTGCGTTTATGCCCCTGTACACATGCTTGATTCTCTTTCGGAGACATAGCAATCCATAGGTTTTAAGATACTTACTAGTCAGGTACATTCTTAGGCGTTTAATATGGGGTGTTGAGTCCATTTCGTTGAGCAAGGAGTAGCTCTTGTCTATTCCATATTTGGCTTAAGGAACTTTATCTGTGCTCATTTCAATCTCTGGTTTTATGCAGCACCCCAACTCACCTTTCCCCTTAAGCAAGCATAAGTTGGTTTTCTAAATTTGAGACCCTGTTCTGTTCTGTAATTCAGTTCCTGTGTAGCCAAGTTTACATTCCGTGTATTACTGATATCTTATGATGTTTCTTTTTCTGTGTGACTTATTTCAGTTAGAATCATCATACCTGAATCCACTCATTGTGCTGCTAAGGGCCTGATGACATAGATTTCATTGCTGAGTGATATTGCTTTGTAAGTAAATACCACAACTTCTTTATCCATTTTTCACTTTCTGCGATGTTGAACTTCTACTGTAAACGAGGTTCTTGTAAACAGAGGCGTCCCAAACTTTGGGGTGGCTGTGTCTTTTTGATTTTAATTTCCCTAAGCTATAGGACCATAAGTGGAAGTGCCCTAGGCTCTGTTGCTTTGTTTTTTAGATGTTTCAGGAAACACCATACACTTCTCCCGAGTTTCTGTTGGCAATTTACATCCCGCCCATCAGCATAACAAGGCTCCCAGTTCTCCATGGCCTGTCCTGCCTTTCTGGATTTTACGCTTTTTTCAGATGGCCCTTTTGACCGGGGGGAAGTGAGACTTCATTGTAGTGCAGATTTCCTTTGCAAGCTTGCGTGGTTGGCCAAAAAGGGCGTATGCGTTTTTTCCTGAATATATTCAGGAAAAAACGCATACGCCCTTTTTGGCCAAGTGCATTATTTTGGATGTTCTGCCTCTTTTCCTATGCTTTCAATGCAATTCCAGTCTACCTCCTGAAATCGGTTTCCTGCAATTCTGCCCCGCTTTCAAGTCCTCTTGGCAGCCTTACTTCAGTATACTTTTGGACGATAGCTGTCATTTATAACTCTGCAGGTTTGTGAATTACAGTGCCCCGAGCTCCTTTCTTCAACTCGCTTTCTTGTGACCTGGCCGCAACACCGCAGGATGGCTTCAGGCCCTAAACTGGTTCCGGCATGGCACGCTGAGCCTTTGGTTGTTTCCTCTTCCTGGTGGGAAATGAGAGTTAAATTTGCCCGTCCAGACACCTCCAGCTAGTCTCTCATTGGTTCTCCCTATTCCTGTTCATCTTCCGCAGAAATTGCAAACTGGGCCAAACAGGAGATTAAAGGCGCTGACTCTCCAAGTGGGGAGAGTGTTAGTGAAGTGTCTGGAATGTTGCACCCGAGTACCAGGGGAGGGAAACTGAGACATATTTGAACACGTCTCCCGTTCACACGGTTGATCATACTCTGGGTTCCACATGCATGTTTTAGCTGGAGGAAGAATAACTTAAACCTGGGTAGTTAAAACCCGTGGAATGGGTACCATGCAATATGACTTCAAAGGGTCTTCATTTGCTCACCGAACCTCTCCAATCCTATCACTGCTGCGTTTATGCCCCTGTACACACGCTTGATTCTCTTTTGGAGACATAGCTATCCATAGGTTTTAAGATACTTACTAGTCAGGTACATTCTTAGGCGTTTAATATGAGGTGTTGAGTCCATTTCGTTGAGCAAGGAGTAGCTCTTGTCTATTCCATATTTGGCTTAAGGAACTTTATCTGTGCTCATTTCAATCTCTGGTTTTATGCAGCACCCCAACTCACCTTTACCCTTAAGCAAGTTGGTTTTCTAAATTTGAGACCCTGTTCTGTTTTGTAATTCAGTTCCTGTGTAGTCCAGTTTACATTCCGTGTATTAGTGATATCTTATGATGTTTCTTTTTCTGTGTGACTTATTTCAGTTAGAATCATCGTACCTGAATCCACTCATTATTCTGCTACGGGCCTGATGACATAGATTTCATTGCTGAGTGATACTGCATTGTACGTAAGTACCACAAGTTCTTTATCCATTTTTCACTTTCTGTGATATTGAACTTGTACGGTAAACGAGGTTCTTGTAAACAGAGGCGTCCCAAACTTTGGGGTGGCTGTGTCTTTTTGATTTTAATTTCCCTAAGCTATAGGACCATAAGTGGAAGTGCCCTAGGCTCTGTTGCTTTGTTTTTTAGATGTTTCAGGAAACACCATACACTTCTCCCGAGTGTCTGTTGGCAATTTACATCCCGCCCATCAGCATAACAAGGCTCCCAGTTCTCCATGGCCTGTCCTGCCTTTCTGGATTTTACACTTTTTTCAGATGGCCCTTTAGACCGGGCGGAAGTGAGACTTCATTGTACTGCAGATTTCCTTTGCAAGTTTGCTTGGTTGGCCAAAAAGGGCGTATGCGTTTTTTCCTGAATATATTCAGGAAAAAACGCATACGCCCTTTTTGGCCAAGTGCATCATTGTGGACGTTCTGCCTCTTTTCCTATGCTTTCAATGCAATTCCAGTCTACCTCCTGAAATCGGTTTCCTGCAATTCTGCCCCGCTTTCAAGTCCTCTTGGCAGCCTTACTTCAGTATATTTTTGGACGATAGCTGTCATTTATAACTCTGCAGGTTTCTGAATTACAGTGCCCCTGAGCTCCTTTCTTCAACTCGCTTTCTTGTGAGCTGGCCCCCACACCGGTGGATGGCTTCAGGCCCTAATCTGGTTCCAGCACGGCACGCTGAGCCTTTGGTTATTTCCTCTTCCTGGTGGGAAATGAAAGTTAAATTTGCCCGTCCCGACACCTCCAGCTAGTCTCTCATTGGTCCTCCCTATTCCTGTTCATCTTCCGCAGAAATTGCAAACTGGGCAAAACAGGAGTTTAAAGGTGCTGACTCTCCAATTGGGGAGAGTGTTAGTAAAGCGTCTGGAATGTTGCACCCGAGTACCAGGGGAGGAAAACTGAGACATATTTGAACACGTCTCCCGATCACACGGTTGATCATACTCTAGGTTCCACATGCATGTTTTAGCTGAAGGACGAATACCTTAAACCTGGTTAGTTGAAACCCGTGGAATGGGTACCATGCAATATGACTTCAAAGGGTCTTCATTTGCTCACCGAACCTCTCCAATCCTATCACTGCTGCGTTTATGCCCCTGTACACACGCTTGATTCTCTTTTGGAGACATAGCAATCCATAGGTTTTAAGAAACTTACTAGTCAGGTACATTCTTAGGCGTTTAATATGGGGTGTTGAGTCCATTTCGTTGAGCAAGGAGTAGCTCTTGTCTATTCCATATTTGGCTTAAGGAACTTTATCTGTGCTCATTTCAATCTCTGGTTTTATGCAGCACCCCAACTCACCTTTCCCCTTAAGCAAGCATAAGTTGGTTTTCTAAATTTGAGACCCTGTTCTGTTCTGTAATTCAGTTCCTGTGTAGCCAAGTTTACATTCCGTGTATTACTGATATCTTATGATGTTTCTTTTTCTGTGTGACTTATTTCAGTTAGAATCATCATACCTGAATCCACTCATTGTGCTGCTAAGTGCCTGATGACATAGATTTCATTGCTGAGTGATACTGCTTTGTACGTAAGTACCACAAGTTCTTTATCCATTTTTCACTTTCTGTGATATTGAACTTGTACGGTAAACGAGGTTCTTGTAAACAGAGGCGTCCCAAACTTTGGGGTGGCTGTGTCTTTTTGATTTTAATTTCCCTAAGCTATAGGACCATAAGTGGAAGTGCCCTAGGCTCTGTTGCTTTGTTTTTTAGATGTTTCAGGAAACACCATACACTTCTCCCGAGTGTCTGTTGGCAATTTACATCCCGCCCATCAACATAACAAGGCTCCCAGTTCTCCATGGCCTGTCCTGCCTTTCTGGATTTTACACTTTTTTCAGATGGCCCTTTTGACCGAGGGGAAGTGAGACTTCATTGTAGTGCAGATTTCCTTTGCAAGTTTGCTTGGTTGGCCAAAAAGGGCGTATGCGTTTTTTCCTGAATATATTCAGGAAAAAACGCATACGCCCTTTTTGGCCAAGTGCATCATTGTGGACGTTCTGCCTCTTTTCCTATGCTTTCAATGCAATTCCAGTCTACCTCCTGAAATCGGTTTCCTGCAATTCTGCCCCACTCTCAAGTCCTCTTGGCAGCCTTACTTCAGTATATTTTTGGACGATAGCTGTCATTTATAACTCTGCAGGTTTGTGAATTAAAGTGCCACTGAGCTCCTTTCTTCAACTCGCTTTCTTGTGACCTGGCCGCAACACCGCAGGATGGCTTCAGGCCCTAATCTGGTTCTGGCATGGCACGCTGAGCCTTTGTTTAATTCCTCTTCCTGGTGGGAAATGAGAGTTAAATTTGCCCGTCCAGACACCTCCAGCTAGTCTCTCATTGGTTCTCCTTATTCTTGTTCATCTTCCGCAGAAATTGCAAACTGGGCCAAACAGGAGGTTAAAGGGACTGACTCTCCAAGTCGGGAGAGTGTTAGTAAAGCGTCTGGAATGTTGCACCCGAGTACCAGGGTACGAAAACTGAGACATATTTGAACACGTCTCCCGATCACATGGTTGATCATACTCTAGGTTCCACATGCATGTTTTAGCTGAAGGAAGAATACCTTAAACCTGGGTAGTTGAAACCCGTGGAATGGGTACCATGCAATATGACTTCAAAGGGTCTTCATTTGCTCAAAGAACCTCTCCAATCCTATCACTGCTGCGTTTATGCCCCTGTGCACATGCTTGATTCTCTTTCAGAGACATAGCAATCCATAGGTTTTAAGATACTTACTAGTCAGGTACATTCTTAGGCGTTTAATATGCGGTGTTGAGTCCATTTCGTTGAGCAAGGAGTAGCTCTTGTCTATTCCATATTTGGCTTAAGGAACTTTATCTGTGCTCGTTTCAATCTCTGGTTTTATGCAGCACCCCAACTCACCTTTTCCCTTAAGCAAGCATAAGTTGGTTTTCTAAATTTGAGACCCTGTTCTGTTCTGTTATTCAGTTCCTGTGTAGCCAAGTTTACATTCCGTGTATTACTGATATCTTATGATGTTTCTTTTTCTGTGTGACTTATTTCAGTTAGAATCATCATACCTGAATCCACTCATTGTGCTGCTAAGGGCCTAATGACATAGATTTCATTGCTGAGTGATATTGCTTTGTAAGTAAATACCACAACTTCTTTATCCATTTTTCACTTTCTGTGATATTGAACTTGTACGGTAAACGAGGTTCTTGTAAACAGAGGCGTCCCAAACTTTGGGGTGGCTGTGTCTTTTTGATTTTAATTTCCCTAAGCTATAGGACCATAAGTGGAAGTGCCCTAGGCTCTCTTGCTTTGTTTTTTAGATGTTTCAGGAAACACCATACACTTCTCCCGAGTGTCTGTTGGCAATTTACATCCCGCCCATCAACATAACAAGGCTCCCAGTTCTCCATGGCCTGTCCTGCCTTTCTGGATTTTACACTTTTTGCAGATGGCCCTTTTGACCGGGGGGAAGTGAGACTTCATTGTAGTGCAGATTTCCTTTGCAAGTTTGCTTGGTTGGCCAAAAAGGGCGTATGCGTTTTTTCCTGAATATATTCAGGAAAAAACGCATACGCCCTTTTTGGCCAAGTGCATCATTGTGGACGTTCTGCCTCTTTTCCTATGCTTTCAATGCAATTCCAGTCTACCTCCTGAAATCGGTTTCCTGCAATTCTGCCCCGCTTTCAAGTCCTCTTGGCAGCCTTACTTCAGTATATTTGTGGACGATAGCTGTCATTTATAACTCTGCAGGTTTGTGAATTACAGTGCCCCTGAGCTCCTTTCTTCAACTCGCTTTCTTGTGACCTGGCTGAAACACCACAGGATGGCTTCAGGCCCTAATCTGGTTCCGGCACGGCACGCTGAGCCTTTGGTTAATTCCTCTTCCTGGTGGGAAATGAGAGTTAAATTTGCCCGTCCAGACACCTCCAGCTAGTCTCTCATTGGTTCTCGCTATTCCTGTTCATCTTCCGCAGAAATTGCAAACTGGGCCAAACGGGAGGTTAAAGGGACTGACTCTCCAAGTCAGGAGAGTGTTAGTAAAGCGTCTGGAATGTTGCACCCGAGTACCAGGGGAGAAAAACTGAGACATATGTGAACACGTCTCCCGTTCACACTGTTGATCATACTCTGGGTTCCACATGCATGTTTTAGCTGAAGGAAGAATACCTTAAACGTGTGTAGTTGAAACCCTTGGAATGGGTACCATGCAATATGATTTCAAAGGGTCTTCATTTGCTCACCGAACCTCTCCAATCCTATCACTGCTGCGTTTATGCCCCTGTACACACGCTTGATTCTCTTTTGGAGACATAGCAATCCATAGGTTTTAAGATACTTACTAGTCAGGTACATTCTTAGGCGTTTAATATGGGGTGTTGAGTCCATTTCGTTGAGCAAGGAGTAGCTCTTGTCTATTCCTTATTTGGCTTAAGGAACTTTATCTGTGCTCATTTCAATCTCTGGTTTTATGCAGCACCCCAACTCACCTTTCCCCTTAAGCAAGCATAAGTTGGTTTTCTAAATTTGAGACCCTGTTCTGTTCTGTAATTCAGTTCCTGTGTAGCCAAGTTTACATTCCGTGTATTACTGATATCTTATGATGTTTCTTTTTCTGTGTGACTTATTTCAGTTAGAATCATCATACCTGAATCCACTCATTGTGCTGCTAAGGGCCTGATGACATAGATTTCATTGCTGAGTGATATTGCTTTGTAAGTAAATACCACAACTTCTTTATCCATTTTTCACTTTCTGCGATGTTGAACTTCTACTGTAAACAAGGTTCTTGTAAACAGAGGCGTCCCAAACTTTGGGGTGGCTGTGTCTTTTTGATTTTAATTTCCCTAAGCTATAGGACCATAAGTGGAAGTGCCCTAGGCTCTGTTGCTTTGTTTTTTAGATGTTTCAGGAAACACCATACACTTCTCCCGAGTGTCTGTTGGCAATTTACATCCCGCCCATCAACATAACAAGGCTCCCAGTTCTCCATGGCCTGTCCTGCCTTTCTGGATTTTACACTTTTTGCAGATGGCCCTTTTAACCGGGGGGAAGTGAGACTTCATTGTAGTGCAGATTTCCTTTGCAAGTTTGCTTGGTTGGCCAAAAAGGGCGTATGCGTTTTTTCCTGAATATATTCAGGAAAAAACGCATACGCCCTTTTTGGCCAAGTGCATCATTGTGGACGTTCTGCCTCTTTTCCTATGCTTTCAATGCAATTCCAGTCTACCTCCTGAAATCGGTTTCCTGCAATTCTGCCCCGCTTTCAAGTCCTCTTGGCAGCCTTACTTCAGTATATTTTTGGACGATAGCTGTCATTTATAACTCTGCAGGTTTGTGAATTACAGTGCCCCTGAGCTCCTTTCTTCAACTCGCTTTCTTGTGACCTGGCTGAAACACCGCAGGATGGCTTCAGGCCCTAATCTGGTTCCGGCACGGCACGCTGAGCCTTTGGTTAATTCCTCTTCCTGGTGGGAAATGAGAGTTAAATTTGCCCGTCCAGACACCTCCAGCTAGTCTCTCATTGGTTCTCGCTATTCCTGTTCATCTTCCGCAGAAATTGCAAACTGGGCCAAACGGGAGGTTAAAGGGACTGACTCTCCAAGTCGGGAGAGTGTTAGTAAAGCGTCTGGAATGTTGCCCCTGAGTACCAGAGTACGAAAACTGAGACATATTTGAACACGTTTCCCGATCACATGGTTGATCATACTCTAGGTTCCACATGCATATTTTAGCTGAAGGAAGAATACCTTAAACGTGGGTAGTTGAAACCCGTGGAATGGGTACCATGCAATATGACTTCAAAGGGTCTTCATTTGCTCACCAAACATCTCCAATCTTATCACTGCTGCGTTTATGCCCCTGTACACATGCTTGATTCTCTTTCGGAGACATAGCAATCCATAGGTTTTAAGATACTTACTAGTCAGGTACATTCTTAGGCGTTTAATATGGGGTGTTGAGTCCATTTCGTTGAGCAAGGAGTAGCTCTTGTCTATTCCATATTTGGCTTAAGGAAATTTATCTGTGCTCATTTCAATCTCTGGTTTTATGCAGCACCCCAACTCACCTTTCCCCTTAAGCAAGCATAAGTTGGTTTTCTAAATTTGAGACCCTGTTCTGTTCTGTAATTCAGTTCCTGTGTAGCCAAGTTTACATTCCGTGTATTACTGATATCTTATGATGTTTCTTTTTCTGTGTGACTTATTTCAGTTAGTATCATCATACCTGAATCCACTCATTGTGCTGCTAAGGGCCTGATGACATAGATTTCATTGCTGAGTGATATTGCTTTGTAAGTAAATACCACAACTTCTTTATCCATTTTTCACTTTCTGCGATGTTGAACTTCTACTGTAAACAAGGTTCTTGTAAACAGAGGTGTCCCAAATTTTGGGGTGGCTGTGTCTTTTTGATTTTAATTTCCCTAAGCTATAGGACCATAAGTGGAAGTGCCCTAGGCTCTGTTGCTTTGTTTTTTAGATGTTTCAGGAAACACCATACACTTCTCCCGAGTTTCTGTTGGCAATTTACATCCCGCCCATCAGCATAACAAGGCTCCCAGTTCTCCATGGCCTGGCCTGCCTTTCTGGATTTTACGCTTTTTTCAGATGGCCCTTTTGACCGGGGGGAAGTGAGACTTCATTGTAGTGCAGATTTCCTTTGCAAGTTTGCTTGGTTGGCCAAAAAGTGCGTATGCGTTTTTTCCTGAATATATTCAGGAAAAAACGCATACGCACTTTTTGGCCAAGTGCATCATTGTGGACGTTCTGCCTCTTTTCCTATGCTTTCAATGCAATTCCAGTCTACCTCCTGAAATCGGTTTCCTGCAATTCTGCCCCAGTTTCATGTCCTCTTGGCAGCCTTACTTCAGTATATTTTTGGACGATAGCTGTCATTTATAACTCTGCAGGTTTGTGAATTACAGTGCCCCTGAGCTCCTTTCTTCAACTCGCTTTCTTGTGACCTGGCCGCAACACCGCAGGATGGCTTCAGGCCATAATCTGGTTCGGGCACGGCACGCTGAGCCTTTGGTTAATTCCTATTCCTGGTGGGAAATGAGAGTTAAATTTGCCCGTCCAGACACCTCCAGCTAGTCTCTCATTGGTTCTCGCTATTCCTGTTCATCTTCCGGAGAAATTGCAAACTGGGCCAAACAGGAGGTTAAAGGGACTGACTCTCCATGTCGGGAGAGTGTTAGTAAAGCGTCTGGAATGTTGCACCCGAGTACCAGGGGAGAAAAACTGAGACATATGTGAACACGTCTCCCGTTCACACGGTTGATCATACTCTGGGTTCCACATGCATGTTTTAGCTGAAGGAAGAATACCTTAAACGTGTGTAGTTGAAACCCTTGGAATGGGTACCATGCAATATGATTTCAAAGGGTCTTCATTTGCTCACCGAACCTCTCCAATCCTATCACTGCTGCGTTTATGCCCCTGTACACATGCTTGATTCTCTTTCGGAGACATAGCAATCCATAGGTTTTAAGATACTTACTAGTCAGGTACATTCTTAGGCGTTTAATATGGGGTGTTGAGTCCATTTCGTTGAGCAAGGAGTAGCTCTTGTCTATTCCATATTTGGCTTAAGGAAATTTATCTGTGCTCATTTCAATCTCTGGTTTTATGCAGCACCCCAACTCACCTTTCCCCTTAAGCAAGCATAAGTTGGTTTTCTAAATTTGAGACCCTGTTCTGTTCTGTAATTCAGTACCTGTGTAGCCAAGTTTACATTCCGTGTATTACTGATATCTTATGATGTTTCTTTTTCTGTGTGACTTATTTCAGTTAGTATCATCATACCTGAATCCACTCATTGTGCTGCTAAGGGCCTGATGACATAGATTTCATTGCTGAGTGATATTGCTTTGTAAGTAAATACCACAACTTCTTTATCCATTTTTCACTTTCTGCGATGTTGAACTTCTACTGTAAAGAAGGTTCTTGTAAACAGAGGCGTCCCAAACTTTGGGGTGGCTGTGTCTTTTTGATTTTAATTTCCCTAAGCTATAGGACCATAAGTGGAAGTGCCCTAGGCTCTGTTGCTTTGTTTTTTAGATGTTTCAGGAAACACCATACACTTCTCCCGAGTGTCTGTTGGCAATTTACATCCCGCCCATCAGCATAACAAGGCTCCCAGTTCTCCATGGCCTGTCCTGCCTTTCTGGATTTTACGCTTTTTTCAGATGGCCCTTTTGACCGGGGGGAAGTGAGACTTCATTGTAGTGCAGATTTCCTTTGCAAGCTTGCTTGGTTGGCCAAAAAGGGCGTATGCGTTTTTTCCTGAATATATTCAGGAAAAAACGCATACGCCCTTTTTGGCCAAGTGCATCATTGTGGACGTTCTGCCTCTTTTCCTATGCTTTCAATGCAATTCCAGTCTACCTCCTGAAATCGGTTTCCTGCAATTCTGCCCCGCTTTCAAGTCCTCTTGGCAGCCTTACTTCAGTATATTTTTGGACGATAGCTGTCATTTATAACTCTGCAGGTTTGTGAATTACAGTGCCCCGAGCTCCTTTCTTCAACTCGCTTTCTTGTGACCTGGCCGCAACACCGCAGGATGGCTTCAGGCCCTAAACTGGTTCCCCCATGGCACGCTGAGCCTTTGGTTGTTTCCTCTTCCTGGTGGGAAATGAGAGTTAAATTTGCCCGTCCAGACACCTCCAGCTAGTCTCTCATTGGTTCTCGCTATTCCTGTTCATCTTCCGCAGAAATTGCAAACTGGGCCAAACAGGAGGTTAAAGGCGCTGACTCTCCAAGTGGGGAGAGTGTTAGTAAAGCGTCTGGAATGTTTCACCCGAGTACCAGGGGAGGAAAACTGAGACATATTTGAACACGTCTCCCGATCACATGGTTGATCATACTCTAGGTTCCACATGCATGTTTTAGCTGAAGGAAGAATACTTTAAACCTGGGTAGTTGAAACCCGTGGAATGGGTACCATGCAATATGACTTCAAAGGGTCTTCATTTGCTCACCGAACCTCTCCAATCCTATCACTGCTGCGTTTATGCCCCTGTACACACGCTTGATTCTCTTTTGGAGACATAGCAATCCATAGGTTTTAAGATACTTAGTATTCAGGTACATTCTTAGGCGTTTAATATGGGGTGTTGAGTCCATTTCATTGAGCAAGGAGTAGCTCTTGTCTATTCCATATTTGGCTTAAGGAACTTTATCTGTGCTCATTTCAATCTCTGGTTTTATGCAGCACCCCAACTCACCTTTCCCCTTAAGCAAGCATAAGTTGGTTTTCTAAATTTGAGACCCTGTTCTGTTCTGTAATTCAGTTCCTGTGTAGCCAAGTTTACATTCCGTGTATTACTGATATCTTATGATGTTTCTTTTTCTGTGTGACTTATTTCAGTTAGAATCATCATACCTGAATCCACTCATTGTGCTGCTAAGGGCCTGATGAGATAGATTTCATTGCTGAGTCATATTGCTTTGTAAGTAAATACAACTTCTTTATCCATTTTTCACTTTCTGCGATGTTGAACATGTACTGTAAACAAGGATCTTGTAAACAGAGGCGTCCCAAATTTTGGGGTGGCTGTGTCTTTTTGATTTTAATTTCCCTAAGCTATAGGTCCATAAGTGGAAGTGCCCTAGGCTCTGTTGCTTTGTTTTTTAGATGTTTCAGGAAACACCATACACTTCTCCCGAGTGTCTGTTGGCAATTTACATCCCGCCCATCAGCATAACAAGGCTCCCAGTTCTCCATGGCCTGTCCTGTCTTTCTGGATTTTACACTTTTTTCAGATGGCCCTTTTGACGGGGGGAAGTGAGACTTCATTGTAGTGCAGATTTCCTTTGCAAGCTTGCTTGGTTGGCCAAAAAGGGCGTATGCGTTTTTTCCTGAATATATTCAGGAAAAAACGCATACGCCCTTTTTGGCCAAGTGCATCATTGTGGACGTTCTGCCTCTTTTCCTATGCTTTCAATGCAATTCCAGTCTACCTCCTGAAATCGGTTTCCTGCAATTCTGCCCGGCTTTCAAGTCCTCTTGGCAGCCTTATTTCAGTATATTTTTGGACGATAGCTGTCATTTATAACTCTGCAGGTTTGTGAATTACAGTGCCCCTGAGCTCCTTTCTTCAACTCGCTTTCTTTTGAGCTGGCCGCAACCCCGCAGGATGGCTTCAGGCCCTAATCTGGTTCCGGCACGGCACGCTGAGCCTTTGGTTATTTCCTCTTCCTGGTGGGAAATGAGAGTTAAATTTGCCCGTCCAGACACCTCCAGCTAGTCTCTCATTGGTTCTCGCTATTCCTGTTCATCTTCCGCAGAAATTGCAAACTGGGCGAAACATGAGGATAAAGGGACTGACTCTCCATGTCGGGAGAGTGTTAGTAAAGCGTCTGGAATGTTGCACCCGAGTACCAGGGGAGGAAAACTGAGACATATTTGAACACGTCTCCCGTCCACACGGTTGATCATACCCTGGGTTCCACATGCATGTTTTACCTGAAGGAAGAATACCTTAAACCTGGAGAGTTGAGGCCCGTGGAATGGGTACCATGCAATATGACTTCAAAGGGTCCTCATTTGCTCACCGAACCTCTCCAATCCTATCACTGCTGTGTTTATGCCCCTGTACACACGCTTGATTCTCTTTTGGAGACATAGCAATCCATAAGTTTTAAGATACTTACTATTCAGGTACATTCTTAGGCGTTTAATATGGGGTGTTGAGTCCATTTCGTTGAGCAAGGAGTAGCTCTTGTCTATTCCATATTTGGCTTAAGGAACTTTATCTGTGCTCATTTCAATCTCTGGTTTTATGCAGCACCCCAACTCACCTTTCCCCTTAAGCAAGCATAAGATGGTTTTCTAAATTTGAGACCCTGTTCTGTTTTGGAATTCAGTTCCTGTGTAGCCAAGTTTACATTCCGTGTATTACTGATATCTTATGATGTTTCTTTTTCTGTATGACTTATTTCAGTTAGAATCGTCGTACCTGAATCCACTCATTATGCTGCTACGGGCCTGATGACATAGATTTCATTGCTGAGTGATACTGCATTGTACGTAAGTACCACAAGTTCTTTATCCATTTTTCACTTTCTGTGATATTGAACTTGTACGGTAAACGAGGTTCTTGTAAACAGAGGCGTCCCAAACTTTGGGGTGGCTGTGTCTTTTTTATTTTAATTTCCCTAAGCTATAGGACCATAAGTGAAAGTGCCCTAGGCTCTGTTGCTTTGTTTTTTAGATGTTTCAGGAAACACCATACACTTCTCCCGAGTGTCTGTTGGCAATTTACATCCCGCCCATCAGCATAACAAGGCTCCCAGTTCTCCATGGCCTGTCCTGCCTTTCTGGATTTTACACTTTTTTCAGATGGCCCTTTTGACCGGGGGGAAGTGAGACTTCATTGTAGTGCAGATTTCCTTTGCAAGCTTGCTTGGTTGGCCAAAAAGGGCGTATGCGTTTTTTCCTGAATATATTCAGGAAAAAACGCATACGCCCTTTTTGGCCAAGTGCATCATTGTGAACGTTCTGCCTCTTTTCCTATGCTTTCAATGCAATTCCAGTCTACCTCCTGAAATCGGTTTCCTGCAATTCTGCCCGGCTTTCAAGTCCTCTTGGCAGCCTTACTTCAGTATATTTTTGGACGATAGCTGTCATTTATAACTCTGCAGGTTTGTGAATTACAGTGCCCCTGAGCTCCTTTCTTCAACTCGCTTTCTTGTGACCTGGCCGCAACACCGCAGGATGGCTTCAGGCCCTAATCTGGTTCCGGCACGGCACGCTGAGCCTTTGGTTAATTCCTCTTCCTGGTGGGAAATGAGAGTTAAATTTGCCCGTCCAGACACCTCCAGCTAGTCTCTCATTGGTTCTCGCTATTCCTGTTCATCTTCCGCAGAAATTGCAAACTGGGCCAAACAGGAGGTTAAAGGGACTGACTCTCCAAGTCGGGAGAGTGTTAGTAAAGCGTGTGGAATGTTTCACCCGAGTACCAGGGGAGGAAACCTGAGACATATTTGAACACGTCTCCCGTCCACACGGTTGATCATACTCTGGGTTTCACATGCATGTTTTAGCTGACGGAAGAATACCTTAAACCTGGGTAGTTGAAACCCGTGGAATGGGTACCATGCAATATGACTTCAAAGGGTCTTCATTTGCTCACCGAACCTCTCCAATCCTATCACTGCTGCGTTTATGCCCCTGTACACACGCTTGATTCTCTTTTGGAGACATAGCAATCCATAGGTTTTAAGATACTTACTAGTCAGGTACATTCTTAGGCGTTTAATATGGGGTGTTGAGTCCTTTTCGTTGAGCAAGGAGTAGCTCTTGTCTATTCCATATTTGGCTTAAGGAACTTTATCTGTTCTCATTTCAATCTCTGGTTTTATGCAGCACCCCAACTCACCTTTCCCCTTAAGCAAGCATAAGTTGGTTTTCTAAATTTGAGACCCTGTTCTGTTCTGTAATTCAGTTCCTGTGTAGCCAAGTTTACATTCCGTGTATTACTGATATCTTATGATGTTTCTTTTTCTGTGTGACTTATTTCAGTTAGAATCATCATATCTGAATCCACTCATTGTGCTGCTAAGGTCCTGATGACATAGATTTCAGTGATGAGTGATATTGCTTTGTAAGTATATACCACAACTTCTTTATCCATTTTTCAATTTCTGCGATGTTGAACTTGTACTGTAAACGAGGTTCTTCTAAACAGAGCCGTTCCAAACTTTGGGGTGGCTGTGTCTTTTTGATTTTAATTTCCCTAAGCTATAGGACCATAAGTGGAAGTGCCCTAGGCTCTGTTGCTTTGTTTTTTAGATGTTTCAGGAAACACCATACACTTCTCCCGAGTGTCTGTTGGCAATTTACATCCCGCCCATCAGCATAACAAGGCTCCCAGTTCTCCATGGCCTGTCCTGCCTTTCTGGATTTTACACTTTTTTCAGATGGCCCTTTTGACCAGGAGGAAGTGAGACATCATTGTAGTGCAGATTTCCTTTGCAAGTTTGCTTGGTTGGCGAAAAAGTGCGTATGCGTTTTTTCCTGAATATATTCAGGAAAAAACGCATACGCCCTTTTTGGCCAAGTGCACCATTGTGGACGTTCTGCCTCTTTTCCTATGCTTTCAATGCAATTCCAGTCTACCTCCTGAAATCGGTTTCCTACAATTCTGCCCCGCTTTCAAGTCCTCTTGGCAGCCTTACTTCAGTATATTTTTGGACGATAGCTGTCATTTATAACTCTTCATGTTTGTGAATTACAGTGCCTCTGAGCTCCTTTCTTCAACTCGCTTTCTTGTGACCTGGCCGCAACACCGCAGGATGGATTCAGGCCCTAAACTGGTTCCGGCATGGCACGCTGAGCCTTTGGTTGTTTCCTCTTCCTGGTGGGAAATGAGAGTTAAATTTGCCCGTCCAGACACCTCCAGCTAGTCTCTCATTGGTTCTCCCTATTCCTGTTCATCTTCCGCAGAAATTGCAAACTGGGCCAAACAGGAGATTAAAGGCGCTGACTCTCCAAGTGGGGAGAGTGTTAGTAAAGCGTCTGGAATGTTGCACCCGAGTACCAGGGGATGAAAACTGAGACATATTTGAACACGTCTCCCGTTTACACGGTTGATCATACTCTGGGTTCCACATGCATGTTTTAGCTGAAGGAAGAATACCTTAAACCTGGAGAGTTGAGGCCCGTGGAATGGGTACCATGCAATATGACTTCAAAGGGTCTTCATTTGCTCACCGAACCTCTCCAATCCTATCACTGCTGCGTTTATGCCCCTGTACAAACGCTTGATTCTCTTTTGGAGACATAGCAATCCATAGGTTTTAAGATACTTACTATTCAGGTACATTCTTAGGCGTTTAATATGGGGTGTTGATTCCTTTTCGTTGAGCAAGGAGTAGCTCTTGTCTATTCCATATTTGGCTTAAGGAACTTTATCTGTGCTCATTTCAATCTCTGGTTTTATGCAGCACCCCAACTCACCTTTCCCCTTAAGCAAGCATAAGTTGGTTTTCTAAATTTGAGACCCTGTTCTGTTCTGTAATTCAGTTCCTGTGTAGCCAAGTTTACATTCCGTGTATTACTGATATCTTATGATGTTTCTTTTTCTGTGTGACTTATTTCAGTTAGAATCATCATACCTGAATCCACTCATTGTGCTGCTAAGGGCCTGATGACATAGATTTCATTGCTGAGTGATATTGCTTTGTAAGTAAATACCACAACTTCTTTATCCATTTTTCACTTTCTGCGATGTTGAACTTGTACTGTAAACGAGGTTCTTGTAAACAGAGGCGTCGCAAACTTTTGGGTGGCTGTGTCTTTTTGGTTTTAATTTCCCTAAGCCATAGGACCATAAGTGGAAGTGCCCTAGGATCTGTTGCTTTGTTTTTTAGATATTTCAGGAAACACCATACACTTCTCCCGAGTGTCTGTTGGCAATTTACATCCCGCCCATCAGTATAACAAGGCTCCCAGTTCTCCATGGCCTGTCCTGCCTTTCTGGATTTTACACTTTTTTCAGATGGCCCTTTTGACCGGGGGGAAGTGAGACTTCATTGTAGTGCAGATTTCCTTTGCAAGCTTGCTTGGTTGGCCAAAAAGTGCGTATGCGTTTTTTCCTGAATATATTCAGGAAAAAACGCATACGCCCTTTTTGGCCAAGTGCACCACTGTGGACGTTCTGCCTCTTTTCCTATGCTTTCAATGCAATTCCAGTCTACCTCCTGAAATCGGTTTCCTACAATTCTGCCCCGCTTTCAAGTCCTCTTGGCAGCCTTACTTCAGTATATTTTTGGACGATAGCTGTCATTTATAACTCTGCATATTTGTGAATTACAGTGCCTCTGAGCTCCTTTCTTCAACTCGCTTTCTTTTGAGCTGGCCGCAACACCGCAGGATGGCTTCAGGCCCTAATCTGGTTCCGGCACGGCACGCTGAGCCTTTGGTTAATTCCTTTTCCTGGTGGGAAATGAGAGTTAAATTTGCCTGTCCAGACACCTCCAGCTAGTCTCTCATTGTTTCTCGCTATTCCTGTTCATCTTCCGCAGAAATTGCTAACTGGGCCAAACAGGAGGTTAAAGGGACTGACTCTCCATGTCGGGAGAGTGTTAGTAAAGCATCTGGAATGTTGCACCCGAGTACCAGGGGATGAAAACTGAGACATATTTGAACACGTCTCCCATTCACACGGTTGATCATACTCTGGGTTCCACATGCATGTTTTAGCTGAAGGCAGAATACCTTAAACCTGGAGAGTTGAGACCCGTGGAATGGGTACCATGTAATATGACATCAAAGGGTCTTCATTTGCTCACCGAACCTCTCCAATCCTATCACTGCTGCGTTTATGCCCCTGTACACACGCTTGATTCTCTTTTGGAGACATAGCAATCCATAGGTTTTAAGATACTTACTAGTCAGGTACATTCTTAGGCGTTTAATATGGGGTGTTGAGTCCATTTCGTTGAACAAGGAGTAGCTCTTGTCTATTCCATATTTGGCTTAAGGAACTTTATCTGTGCTCATTTCAATCTCTGGTTTTATGCAGCACCCCAACTCACCTTTCCCCTTAAGCAAGCATAAGTTGGTTTTCTAAATTTGAGACCCTGTTCTGTTTTGGAATTCAGTTCCTGTGTAGCCAAGTTTACATTCCGTGTATTAGTGATATCTTATGATGTTTCTTTTTCTGTGTGACTTATTTCAGTTAGAATCATCGTACCTGAATCCACTCATTATGCTGCTACGGGCCTGATGACATAGATTTCATTGCTGAGTGATACTGCATTGTACGTAAGTACCACAAGTTCTTTATCCATTTTTCACTTTCTGTGATATTGAACTTGTACCGTAAACGAGGTTCTTGTAAACAGAGGCGTCACAAACTTTGGGGTGGCTGTGTCTTTTTGATTTTAATTTCCCTAAGCTATAGGACCATAAGTGGAAGTGCCCTAGGCTCTGTTGCTTTGTTTTTTAGATGTTTCAGGAAACACCATACGCTTCTCCCGAGTGTCTGTTGGCAATTTACATCCCGCCCATCAGCATAACAAGGCTCCCAGTTCTCCATGGCCTCTCCTGCCTTTCTGGATTTTACACTTTTTTCAGATGGCCCTTTTGACCGGGGGGAAGTGAGACTTCATTGTAGTGCAGATTTCCTTTGCAAGCTTGCTTGGTTGGCCAAAAAGGGCGTATGCGTTTTTTCCTGAATATATTCAGGAAAAAACGCATACGGCCTTTTTGGCCAAGTGCATCATTGTGGACGTTCTGCCTCTTTTCCTATGCTTTCAGTGCAATTCCAGTCTACCTCCTGAAATCGGTTTCCTGCAATTCTGCCCCGCTTTCAAGTCCTCTTGGCAGCCTTACTTCAGTATATTTTTGGACGATAGCTGTCATTTATAACTCTGCAGGTTTGTGAATTACAGTGCCCCTGAGCTCCTTTCTTCAACTCGCTTTCTTGTGACCTGGCCGCAACACCGCAGGATGGATTCAGGCCCTAAACTGGTTCCGGCATGGCACGCTGAGCCTTTGGTTGTTTCCTCTTCCTGGTGGGAAATGAGAGTTAAATTTGCCCGTCCAGACACCTCCAGCTAGTCTCTCATTGGTTCTCGCTATTCCTGTTCATCTTCCGCAGAAATTGCAAACTGGGCCAAACAGGAGATTAAAGGCGCTGACTCTCCAAGTGGGGAGAGTGTTAGTAAAGCGTCTGGAATGTTGCACCCGAGTACCAGGGGATGAAAACTGAGACATATTTGAACACGTCTCCCGTTTACACGGTTGATCATACTCTGGGTTCCACATGCATGTTTTAGCTGAAGGAAGAATAACTTAAACCTGGGTAGTTAAAACCCGTGGAATGGGTACCATGCAATATGACTTCAAAGGGTCTTCATTTGCTCACCGAACCTCTCCAATCCTATCACTGCTGCGTTTATGCCCCTGTACACACGCTTGATTCTCTTTTGGAGACATAGCAATCCATAGGTTTTAAGATACTTACTAGTCAGGTACATTCTTAGGCGTTTAATATGAGGTGTTGAGTCCATTTCGTTGAGCAAGGAGTAGCTCTTGTCTATTCCATATTTGGCTTAAGGAACTTTATCTGTGCTCATTTCAATCTCTGGTTTTATGCAGCACCCCAACTCACCTTTCCCCTTAAGCAAGCATAAGTTGGTTTTCTAAATTTGAGACCCTGTTCTGTTTTGGAATTCAGTTCCTGTGTAGCCAAGTTTACATTCCGTGTATTAGTGATATCTTATGATGTTTCTTTTTCTGTGTGACTTATTTCAGTTAGAATCATCGTACCTGAATCCACTCATTATGCTGCTACGTGCCTGATGACATAGATTTCATTGCTGAGTGATACTGCATTGTACGTAAGTACCACAAGTTCTTTATCCATTTTTCACTTTCTGTGATATTGAACTTGTACGGTAAACGAGGTTCTTGTAAACAGAGGCGTCGCAAACTTTTGGGTGGCTGTGTCTTTTTGATTTTAATTTCCCTAAGCTATAGGACCATAAGTGGAAGTGCCCTAGGATCTGTTGCTTTGTTTTTTAGATATTTCAGGAAACACCATACACTTCTCCCGAGTGTCTGTTGGCAATTTACATCCCGCCCATCAGCATAACAAGGCTCCCAGTTCTCCATGGCCTGTCCTGCCTTTCTGGATTTTACACTTTTTTCAGATGGCCCTTTTGACCGGGGGGAAGTGAGACTTCATTGTAGTGCAGATTTCCTTTGCAAGCTTGCTTGGTTGGCCAAAAAGGGCGTATGCGTTTTTTCCTGAATATATTCAGGAAAAAACGCATACGGCCTTTTTGGCCAAGTGCATCATTGTGGACGTTCTGCCTCTTTTCCTATGCTTTCAATGCAATTCCAGTCTACCTCCTGAAATCGGTTTCCTGCAATTCTGCCCCGCTTTCAAGTCCTCTTGGCAGCCTTACTTCAGTATATTTTTGGACGATAGCTGTCATTTATAACTCTGCAGGTTTGTGAATTACAGTGCCCCTGAGCTCCTTTCTTCAACTCGCTTTCTTTTGAGCTGGCCGCAACACCGCAGGATGGCTTCAGGTCCTAATCTGGTTCCGGCATGGCACGCTGAGCCTTAGGTTATTTCCTCTTCCTGGTGGGAAATGAGAGTTAAATTTGCCCGTCCAGACACCTCCAGCTAGTCTCTCATTGGTTCTCGCTATTCCTGTTCATCTTCCGCAGAAATTGCAAAATGGGCCAAACAGGAGGTTAAAGGCGCTGACTCTCCAAGTGGGGAGAGTGTTAGTAAAGCGTCTGGAATGTTTCACCCGAGTACCAGGGGAGGAAAACTGAGACATATTTGAACACGTCTCCCGTCCACACGGTTCATCATACTCTGGGTTCCACATGCATGTTTTACCTGAAGGAAGAATACCTTAAACCTGGAGAGTTGAGGCCCGTGGAATGGGTACCATGCAATATGACTTCAAAGGGTCTGCATTTGCTCACCGAACCTCTCCAATCCTATCACTGCTGCGTTTATGCCCCTGTACACACGCTTGATTCTCTTTTGGAGACATAGCAATCCATAGGTTTTAAGATACTTACTATTCAGGTACATTCTTAGGCGTTTAATATGGGGTGTTGAGTCCTTTTCGTTGAGCAAGGAGTAGCTCTTGTCTATTCCATATTTGGCTTAAGGAACTTTATCTGTGCTCATTTCAATCTCTGGTTTTATGCAGCACCCCAACTCACCTTTACCCTTAAGCAAGCATAAGTTGGTTTTCTAAATTTGAGACCCTGTTCTGTTCTGTAATTCAGTTCCTGTGTAGCCAAGTTTACATTCCGTGTATTACTGATATCTTATGATGTTTCTTTTTCTGTGTGACTTATTTCAGTTAGAATCATCATACCTGAATCCACTCATTGTGCTGCTAAGGGCCTGATGACATAGATTTCATTGCTGAGTGATATTGCTTTGTAAGTAAATACCACAACTTCTTTATCCATTTTTCACTTTCTGCGATGTTGAACTTGTACTGTAAACGAGGTTCTTGTAAACAGAGGCGTCGCAAACTTTTGGGTGGCTGTGTCTTTTTGATTTTAATTTCCCTAAGCTATAGGACCATAAGTGGAAGTGCCCTAGGATCTGTTGCTTTGTTTTTTAGATATTTCAGGAAACACCATACACTTCTCCCGAGTGTCTGTTGGCAATTTACATCCCGCCCATCAGCATAACAAGGCTCCCAGTTCTCCATGGCCTGTCCTGCCTTTCTGGATTTTACACTTTTTTCAGATGGCCCTTTTGACCGGGGGGAAGTGAGACTTCATTGTAGTGCAGATTTCCTTTGCAAGCTTGCTTGGTTGGCCAAAAAGGGCGTATGCGTTTTTTCCTGAATATATTCAGGAAAAAACGCATACGGCCTTTTTGGCCAAGTGCATCATTGTGGACGTTCTGCCTCTTTTCCTATGCTTTCAATGCAATTCCAGTCTACCTCCTGAAATCGGTTTCCTGCAATTCTGCCCCGCTTTCAAGTCCTCTTGGCAGCCTTACTTCAGTATATTTTTGGACGATAGCTGTCATTTATAACTCTGCAGGTTTGTGAATTACAGTGCCCCTGAGCTCCTTTCTTCTACTCGCTTTCTTTTGAGCTGGCCGCAACACCGCAGGATGGCTTCAGGTCCTAATCTGGTTCCGGCACGGCACGCTGAGCCTTAGGTTATTTCCTCTTCCTGGTGGGAAATGAGAGTTAAATTTGCCCGTCCAGACACCTCCAGCTAGTCTCTCATTGGTTCTCGCTATTCCTGTTCATCTTCCGCAGAAATTGCAAAATGGGCCAAACAGGAGGTTAAAGGCGCTGACTCTCCAAGTGGGGAGAGTGTTAGTAAAGCGTCTGGAATGTTTCACCCGAGTACCAGGGGAGGAAAACTGAGACATATTTGAACACGTCTCCCGTCCACATGGTTGATCATACTCTGGGTTCCACATGCATGTTTTAGCTGAAGGAAGAATACCTTAAACCTGGAGAGTTGAGGCCCGTGTAATGGGTACCATGCAATATGACTTCAAAGGGTCTTCATTTGCTCACCGAACCTCTCTAATCCTATCACTGCTGCGTTTATGCCCCCGTACACACGCTTGATTCTCTTTTGGAGACATAGCAATCCATAGGTTTTAAGATACTTACTAGTCAGGTACATTCTTAGGCGTTTAATATGGGGTGTTGAGTCCATTTCGTTGAGCAAGGAGTAGCTCTTGTCTATTCCATATCTGGCTTAAGGAACTTTATCTGTGCTCATTTCAATCTCTGGTTTTATGCAGCACCCCAACTCACCTTTCCCCTTAAGCAAGCATAAGTTGGTTTTCTAAATTTGAGACCCTGTTCTGTATTGGAATTCAGTTCCTGTGTAGCCAAGTTTACATTCCGTGTATTAGTGATATCTTATGATGTTTCTTTTTCTGTGTGACTTATTTCAGTTAGAATCATCGTACCTGAATCCACTCATTATGCTGCTACGGGCCTGATGACATAGATTTCATTGCTGAGTGATACTGCATTGTACGTAAGTACCACAAGTTCTTTATCCATTTTTCACTTTCTGTGATATTGAACTTGTACGGTAAATGAGGTTCTTGTAAACAGAGGCGTCCCAAACTTTGGGGTGGCTGTGTCTTTTTGATTTTAATTTCCCTAAGCTATAGGACCATAAGTGGAAGTGCCCTAGGCTCTGTTGCTTTGTTTTTTAGATATTTCAGGAAACACCATACACTTCTCCCGAGTGTCTGTTGGCAATTTACATCCCGCCCATCAGCATAACAAGGCTCCCATTTCTCCATGGCCTGTCCTGCCTTTCTGGATTTTACACTTTTTTCAGATGGCCCTTTTGACCGGGGGGAAGTGAGACTTCATTGTAGTGCAGATTTCCTTTGCAAGCTTGCTTGGTTGGCCAAAAAGGGCGTATGCGTTTTTTCCTGAATATATTCAGGAAAAAACGCATACGCCCTTTTTGACCAAGTGCATCATTGTGGACGTTCTGCCTCTTTTCCTATGCTTTCAATGCAATTCCAGTCTACCTCCTGAAATCGGTTTCCTGCAATTCTGCCCCGCTTTCAAGTCCTCTTGGCAGCCTTACTTCAGTATATTTTTGGACGATAGCTGTCATTTATAACTCTGCAGGTTTGTGAATTACAGTGCCCCTGAGCTCCTTTCTTCAACTCGCTTTCTTGTGACCTGGCCGCAACACCGCAGGATGGCTTCAGGCCCTAATCTGGTTCCGGCACGGCATGCTGAGCCTTTGGTTAATTCCTCTTCCTGGTGGGAAATGAGAGTTAAATTTGCCCGTCCAGACACCTCCAGCTAGTCTCTCATTGGTTCTCGCTATTCCTGTTCATCTTCCGCAGAAATTGCAAACTGGGCCAAATAGGAGGTTAAAGGGACTGACTCTCCAAGTCGGGAGAGTGTTAGTAAAGCGTCTGGAATGTTTCACCCGAGTACCAGGGGAGGAAAACTGAGACATATTTGAACACGTCTCCCGATCACATGGTTGATCATACTCTAGGTTCCACATGCATGTTTTAGCTGAAGGAAGAATACCTTAAACCTGGGTAGTTGAAACCCGTGGAATGGGTACCATGCAATATGACTTCAAAGGGTCTTCATTTGCTCAGTGAACCTCTCCAATCCTATCACTGCTGCGTTTATGCCCCCGTACACACGCTTGATTCTCTTTTGGAGACATAGCAATCCATAGGTTTTAAGATACTTACTAGTCAGGTACATTCTTAGGCGTTTAATATGGGGTGTTGAGTCCATTTCGTTGAGCAAGGAGTAGCTCTTGTCTATTCCATATTTGGCTTAAGGAACTTTATCTGTGCTCATTTCAATCTCTGGTTTTATGCAGCACCCCAACTCACCTTTCCCCTTAAGCAAGCATAAGTTGGTTTTCTAAATTTGAGACCCTGTTCTGTTCTGTAATTCAGTTCCTGTGTAGCCAAGTTTACATTCCGTGTATTACTGATATCTTATGATGTTTCTTTTTCTGTGTGACTTATTTCAGTTAGAATCATCGTACCTGAATCCACTCATTATGCTGCTACGGGCCTGATGACATAGATTTCATTGCTGAGTGATACTGCATTGTACGTAAGTACCACAAGTTCTTTATCCATTTTTCACTTTGTGTGATATTGAACTTGTACGGTAAACGAGGTTCTTGTAAACAGAGGCGTCCCAAACTTTGGGGTGGCTGTGTCTTTTTGATTTTAATTTCCCTAAGCTATAGGACCATAAGTGGAAGTGCCCTAGGCTCTGTTGCTTTGTTTTTTAGATGTTTCAGGAAACACCATACACTTCTCCCGAGTGTCTGTTGGCAATTTACATCCCGCCCATCAGCATAACAAGGCTCCCAGTTCTCCATGGCCTGTCCTGCCTTTCTGGATTTTACACTTTTTTCAGATGGCCCTTTTGACCGGGGGGAAGTGAGACTTCATTGTAGTGCAGATTTCCTTTGCAAGCTTGCTTGGTTGGCCAAAAAGGGCGTATGCGTTTTTTCCTGAATATATTCAGGAAAAAACGCATACGCCCTTTTTGGCCAAGTGCATCATTGTGGACGTTCTGCCTCTTTTCCTATGCTTTCAATGCAATTCCTGTCTACCTCCTGAAATCGGTTTCCTGCAATTCTGCCCCGCTTTCAAGTCCTCTTGGCAGCCTTACTTCAGTATATTTTTGGACGATAGCTGTCATTTATAACTCTGCAGGTTTGTGAATTACAGTGCCCCTGAGCTCCTTTCTTCAACTCGCTTTCTTGTGACCTGGCCGCAACACCGCCGGATGGCTTCAGGCCCTAATCTGGTTCTGGCACGGCACGCTGAGGCTTTGGTTAATTCCTCTTCCTGGTGGGAAATGAGAGTTAAATTTGCCCGTCCAGACACCTCCAGCTAGTCTCTCATTGGTTCTCGCTATTCCTGTTCATCTTCCGCAGAAATTGCAAACTGGGCCAAACAGGAGGTTAAAGGGACTGACTCTCCAAGTCGGGAGAGTGTTAGTAAAGCGTCTGGAATGTTGCACCCGAGTACCAGGGTACGAAAACTGAGACATATTTGAACACGTCTCCCGTTCACACGGTTGATCATACTCTGGGTTCCACATGCATGTTTTAGCTGAAGGAAGAATACCTTAAACCTGGAGAGTTGAGACCCGTGGAATGGGTACCATGCAATATGACTTCAAAGGGTCTTCATTTGCTCACCGAACCTCTCCAATCCTATCACTGCTGCGTTTATGCCCCTGTACACATGCTTGATTCTCTTTTGGAGACATAGCAATCCATAGGTTTTAAGATACTTACTAGTCAGGTACATTCTTAGGCGTTTAATATGGGGTGTTGAGTCCATTTCGTTGAGCAAGGAGTAGCTCTTGTCTATTCCATATTTGGCTTAAGGAACTTTATCTGTGCTCATTTCAATCTCTGGTTTTATGCAGCACCCCAACTCACCTTTCCCCTTAAGCAAGCATAAGTTGGTTTTCTAAATTTGAGACCCTGTTCTGTTTTGGAATTCAGTTCCTGTGTAGCCAAGTTTACATTCCGTGTATTAGTGATATCTTATGATGTTTCTTTTTCTGTGTGACTTATTTCAGTTAGAATCATCGTACCTGAATCCACTCATTATGCTGCTACGGGCCTGATGACATAGATTTCATTGCTGAGTGATACTGCATTGTACGTAAGTACCACAAGTTCTTTATCCATTTTTCACTTTGTGTGATATTGAACTTGTACGGTAAACGAGGTTCTTGTAAACAGAGGCGTCCCAAATTTTGGGGTGGCTGTGTCTTTTTGATTTTAATTTCCCTAAGCTATAGGACCATAAGTGGAAGTGCCCTAGGCTCTGTTGCTTTGTTTTTTAGATGTTTCAGGAAACACCATACACTTCTCCCGAGTGTCTGTTGGCAATTTACATCCCGCCCATCAGCATAACAAGGCTCCCAGTTCTCCATGGCCTGTCCTGCCTTTCTGGATTTTACACTTTTTTCAGATGGCCCTTTTGACCGGGGGGAAGTGAGACTTCATTGTAGTGCAGATTTCCTTTGCAAGCTTGCTTGGTTGGCCAAAAAGGGCGTATGCGTTTTTTCCTGAATATATTCAGGAAAAAACGCATACGCCCTTTTTGGCCAAGTGCACCACTGTGGACGTTCTGCCTCTTTTCCTATGCTTTCAATGCAATTCCAGTCTACCTCCTGAAATCGGTTTCCTGCAATTCTGCCCCGCTTTCAAGTCCTCTTGGCAGCCTTACTTCAGTATATTTTTGGACGATAGCTGTCATTTATAACTCTGCAGGTTTGTGAATTACAGTGCCCCTGAGCTCCTTTCTTCAACTCGCTTTCTTGTGACCTGGCCGCAACACCGCAGGATGGCTTCAGGCCCTAATCTGGTTCCGGCACGGCACGCTGAGCCTTTGGTTAATTCCTCTTCCTGGTGGGAAATGAGAGTTAAATTTGCCCGTCCAGACACCTCCAGCTAGTCTCTCATTGGTTCTCGCTATTCCTGTTCATCTTCCGCAGAAATTGCAAACTGGGCCAAACAGGAGGTTAAAGGGACTGACTCTCCATGTCGGGAGAGTGTTAGTAAAGCATCTGGAATGTTGCACCCGAGTACCAGGGGAGGAAAACTGAGACATATTTGAACACGTCTCCCGTTCACACGGTTGATCATACTCTGGGTTCCACATGCATGTTTTAGCTGAAGGCAGAATACCTTAAACCTGCAGAGTTGAGACCCGTGGAATGGGTACCATGCAATATGACTTCAAAGGGTCTTCGTTTGCTCACCGAACCTCTCCAATCCTATCACTGCTGCGTTTATGCCCCTGTACACACGCTTGATTCTCTTTTGGAGACATAGCAATCCATAGGTTTTAAGATACTTACTAGTCAGGTACATTCTTAGGCGTTTAATATGGGGTGTTGAGTCCATTTCGTTGAGCAAGGAGTAGCTCTTGTCTATTCCATATGTGGCTTAAGGAACTTTATCTGTGCTCATTTCAATCTCTGGTTTTATGCAGCACCCCAACTCACCTTTCCCCTTAAGCAAGCATAAGTTGGTTTTCTAAATTTGAGACCCTGTTCTGTTTTGGAATTCAGTTCCTGTGTAGCCAAGTTTACATTCCGTGTATTAGTGATATCTTATGATGTTTCTTTTTCTGTGTGACTTATTTCAGTTAGAATCATCGTACCTGAATCCACTCATTATGCTGCTACGGGCCTGATGACATAGATTTCATTGCTGAGTGATACTGCATTGTACGTAAGTACCACAAGTTCTTTATCCATTTTTCACTTTCTGTGATATTGAACTTGTACGGTAAACGAGGTTCTTGTAAACAGAGGCGTCCCAAACTTTGGGGTGGCTGTGTCTTTTTGATTTTAATTTCCCTAAACTATAGGACCATAAGTGGAAGTGCCCTAGGCTCTGTTGCTTTGTTTTTTAGATGTTTCAGGAAACACCATACACTTCTCCCGAGTGTCTGTTGGCAATTTACATCCCGCCCATCAGCATAACAAGGCTCCCAGTTCTCCATGGCCTGTCCTGCCTTTCTGGATTTTACACTTTTTTCAGATGGCCCTTTTGACCAGGGGGAAGTGAGACTTCATTGTAGTGCAGATTTCCTTTGCAAGCTTGCTTGGTTGGCCAAAAAGGGCGTATGCGTTTTTTCCTGAATATATTCAGGAAAAAACGCATACGCCCTTTTTGGCCAAGTGCATCATTGTGGACGTTCTGCCTCTTTTCCTATGCTTTCAATGCAATTCCAGTCTACCTCCTGAAATCGGTTTCCTGCAATTCTGCCCGGCTTTCAAGTCCTCTTGGCAGCCTTACTTCAGTATATTTTTGGACGATAGCTGTCATTTATAACTCTGCAGGTTTGTGAATTACAGTGCCCCTGAGCTCCTTTCTTCAACTCGCTTTCTTTTGAGCTGGCCGCAACACCGCAGGATGGCTTCAGGCCCTAATCTGGTTCCGGCACGGCATGCTGAGCCTTTGGTTAATTCCTCTTCCTGGTGGGAAATGAGAGTTAAATTTGCCCGTCCAGACACCTCCAGCTAGTCTCTCATTGGTTCTCGCTATTCCTGTTCATCTTCCGCAGAAATTGCAAACTGGGCCAAACATGAGGTTAAAGGGACTGACTCTCCATGTCGGGAGAGTGTTAGTAAAGCATCTGGAATGTTGCACCCGAGCACCAGGCAGGAAAACTGAGACATATTTGAACACGTCTCCCGTTCACACGGTTGATCATACTCTGGGTTCCACATGCATGTTTTAGCTGAAGGAAGAATAACTTAAACCTGGGTAGTTAAAACCCGTGGAATGGGTATCATGCAATATGACTTCAAAGGGTCTTCATTTGCTCACCGAACCTCTCCAATCCTATCACTGCTGGTTTATGCCCCTGTACACACGCTTGATTCTCTTTTGGAGACATAGCAATCCATAGGTTTTAAGATACTTACTAGTCAGGTACATTCTTAGGCGTTTAATATGAGGTGTTTAGTCCATTTCGTTGAGCAAGGAGTAGCTCTTGTCTATTCCATATTTGGCTTAAGGAACTTTATCTGTGCTCATTTCAATCTCTGGTTTTATGCAGCACCCCAACTCACCTTTCCCCTTAAGCAAGCATAAGTTGGTTTTCTAAATTTGAGACCCTGTTCTGTTTTGGAATTCAGTTCCTGTGTAGCCAAGTTTACATTCCGTGTATTAGTGATATCTTATGATGTTTCTTTTTCTGTGTGACTTATTTCAGTTAGAATCATCGTACCTGAATCCACTCATTATGCTGCTACGTGCCTGATGACATAGATTTCATTGCTGAGTGATACTGCATTGTACGTAAGTACCACAAGTTCTTTATCCATTTTTCACTTTCTGTGATATTGAACTTGTACGGTAAACGAGGTTCTTGTAAACAGAGGCGTCGCAAACTTTTGGGTGGCTGTGTCTTTTTTATTTTAATTTCCCTAAGCTATAGGACCATAAGTGGAAGTGCCCTAGGATCTGTTGCTTTGTTTTTTAGATATTTCAGGAAACACCATACACTTCTCCCGAGTGTCTGTTGGCAATTTACATCCCGCCCATCAGCATAACAAGGCTCCCAGTTCTCCATGGCCTGTCCTGCCTTTCTGGATTTTACACTTTTTTCAGATGGCCCTTTTGACCGGGGGGAAGTGAGACTTCATTGTAGTGCAGATTTCCTTTGCAAGCTTGCTTGGTTGGCCAAAAAGGGCGTATGCGTTTTTTCCTGAATATATTCAGGAAAAAACGCATACGGCCTTTTTGGCCAAGTGCATCATTGTGGACGTTCTGCCTCTTTTCCTATGCTTTCAATGCAATTCCAGTCTACCTCCTGAAATCGGTTTCCTGCAATTCTGCCCCGCTTTCAAGTCCTCTTGGCAGCCTTACTTCAGTATATTTTTGGACGATAGCTGTCATTTATAACTCTGCAGGTTTGTGAATTACAGTGCCCCTGAGCTCCTTTCTTCAACTCGCTTTCTTTTGAGCTGGCCGCAACACCGCAGGATGGCTTCAGGTCCTAATCTGGTTCCGGCATGGCACGCTGAGCCTTAGGTTATTTCCTCTTCCTGGTGGGAAATGAGAGTTAAATTTGCCCGTCCAGACACCTCCAGCTAGTCTCTCATTGGTTCTCGCTATTCCTGTTCATCTTCCGCAGAAATTGCAAAATGGGCCAAACAGGAGGTTAAAGGCGCTGACTCTCCAAGTGGGGAGAGTGTTAGTAAAGCGTCTGGAATGTTTCACCCGAGTACCAGGGGAGGAAAACTGAGACATATTTGAACACGTCTCCCGTCCACACGGTTCATCATACTCTGGGTTCCACATGCATGTTTTACCTGAAGGAAGAATACCTTAAACCTGGAGAGTTGAGGCCCGTGGAATGGGTACCATGCAATATGACTTCAAAGGGTCTGCATTTGCTCACCGAACCTCTCCAATCCTATCACTGCTGCGTTTATGCCCCTGTACACACGCTTGATTCTCTTTTGGAGACATAGCAATCCATAGGTTTTAAGATACTTACTATTCAGGTACATTCTTAGGCATTTAATATGGGGTGTTGAGTCCTTTTCGTTGAGCAAGGAGTAGCTCTTGTCTATTCCATATTTGGCTTAAGGAACTTTATCTGTGCTCATTTCAATCTCTGGTTTTATGCAGCACCCCAACTCACCTTTACCCTTAAGCAAGCATAAGTTGGTTTTCTAAATTTGAGACCCTGTTCTGTTCTGTAATTCAGTTCCTGTGTAGCCAAGTTTACATTCCGTGTATTACTGATATCTTATGATGTTTCTTTTTCTGTGTGACTTATTTCAGTTAGAATCATCATACCTGAATCCACTCATTGTGCTGCTAAGGGCCTGATGACGTAGATTTCATTGCTGAGTGATATTGCTTTGTAAGTAAATACCACAACTTCTTTATCCATTTTTCACTTTCTGCGATGTTGAACTTGTACTGTAAACGAGGTTCTTGTAAACAGAGGCGTCGCAAACTTTTGGGTGGCTGTGTCTTTTTGATTTTAATTTCCCTAAGCTATAGGACCATAAGTGGAAGTGCCCTAGGATCTGTTGCTTTGTTTTTTAGATATTTCAGGAAACACCATACACTTCTCCCGAGTGTCTGTTGGCAATTTACATCCCGCCCATCAGCATAACAAGGCTCCCAGTTCTCCATGGCCTGTCCTGCCTTTCTGGATTTTACACTTTTTTCAGATGGCCCTTTTGACCGGGGGGAAGTGAGACTTCATTGTAGTGCAGATTTCCTTTGCAAGCTTGCTTGGTTGGCCAAAAAGGGCGTATGCGTTTTTTCCTGAATATATTCAGGAAAAACCGCATACGGCCTTTTTGGCCAAGTGCATCATTGTGGACGTTCTGCCTCTTTTCCTATGCTTTCAATGCAATTCCAGTCTACCTCCTGAAATCGGTTTCCTGCAATTCTGCCCCGCTTTCAAGTCCTCTTGGCAGCCTTACTTCAGTATATTTTTGGACGATAGCTGTCATTTATAACTCTGCAGGTTTGTGAATTACAGTGCCCCTGAGCTCCTTTCTTCAACTCGCTTTCTTTTGAGCTGGCCGCAACACCGCAGGATGGCTTCAGGTCCTAATCTGGTTCCGGCACGGCACGCTGAGCCTTAGGTTATTTCCTCTTCCTGGTGGGAAATGAGAGTTAAATTTGCCCGTCCAGACACCTCCAGCTAGTCTCTCATTGGTTCTCGCTATTCCTGTTCATCTTCCGCAGAAATTGCAAAATGGGCCAAACAGGAGGTTAAAGGCGCTGACTCTCCAAGTGGGGAGAGTGTTAGTAAAGCGTCTGGAATGTTTCACCCGAGTACCAGGGGAGGAAAACTGAGACATATTTGAACACGTCTCCCGTCCACATGGTTGATCATACTCTGGGTTCCACATGCATGTTTTAGCTGAAGGCAGAATACCTTAAACCTGGAGAGTTGAGGCCCGTGTAATGGGTACCATGCAATATGACTTCAAAGGGTCTTCATTTGCTCACCGAACCTCTCTAATCCTATCACTGCTGCGTTTATGCCCCCGTACACACGCTTGATTCTCTTTTGGAGACATAGCAATCCATAGGTTTTAAGATACTTACTAGTCAGGTACATTCTTAGGCGTTTAATATGGGGTGTTGAGTCCATTTCGTTGAGCAAGGAGTAGCTCTTGTCTATTCCATATCTGGCTTAAGGAACTTTATCTGTGCTCATTTCAATCTCTGGTTTTATGCAGCACCCCAACTCACCTTTCCCCTTAAGCAAGCATAAGTTGGTTTTCTAAATTTGAGACCCTGTTCTGTATTGGAATTCAGTTCCTGTGTAGCCAAGTTTACATTCCGTGTATTAGTGATATCTTATGATGTTTCTTTTTCTGTGTGACTTATTTCAGTTAGAATCATCGTACCTGAATCCACTCATTATGCTGCTACGGGCCTGATGACATAGATTTCATTGCTGAGTGATACTGCATTGTACGTAAGTACCACAAGTTCTTTATCCATTTTTCACTTTCTGTGATATTGAACTTGTACGGTAAACGAGGTTCTTGTAAACAGAGGCGTCCCAAACTTTGGGGTGGCTGTGTCTTTTTGATTTTAATTTCCCTAAGCTATAGGACCATAAGTGGAAGTGCCCTAGGCTCTGTTGCTTTGTTTTTTAGATATTTCAGGAAACACCATACACTTCTCCCGAGTGTCTGTTGGCAATTTACATCCCGCCCATCAGCATAACAAGGCTCCCATTTCTCCATGGCCTGTCCTGCCTTTCTGGATTTTACACTTTTTTCAGATGGCCCTTTTGACCGGGGGGAAGTGAGACTTCATTGTAGTGCAGATTTCCTTTGAAAGCTTGCTTGGTTGGCCAAAAAGGGCGTATGCGTTTTTTCCTGAATATATTCAGGAAAAAACGCATACGCCCTTTTTGACCAAGTGCATCATTGTGGACGTTCTGCCTCTTTTCCTATGCTTTCAATGCAATTCCAGTCTACCTCCTGAAATCGGTTTCCTGCAATTCTGCCCCGCTTTCAAGTCCTCTTGGCAGCCTTACTTCAGTATATTTTTGGACGATAGCTGTCATTTATAACTCTGCAGGTTTGTGAATTACAGTGCCCCTGAGCTCCTTTCTTCAACTCGCTTTCTTGTGACCTGGCCGCAACACCGCAGGATGGCTTCAGGCCCTAATCTGGTTCTGGCACGGCACGCTGAGCCTTTGGTTAATTCCTCTTCCTGGTGGGAAATGAGAGTTAAATTTGCCCGTCCAGACACCTCCAGCTAGTCTCTCATTGGTTCTCGCTATTCCTGTTCATCTTCCGCAGAAATTGCAAACTGGGCCAAACAGGAGGTTAAAGGGACTGACTCTCCAAGTCGGGAGAGTGTTAGTAAAGCGTCTGGAATGTTGCACCCGAGTACCAGGGGAGGAAAACTGAGACATATTTGAACACGTCTCCCGTTCACACGGTTGATCATACTCTGGGTTCCACATGCATGTTTTAGCTGAAGGATGAATACCTTAAACCTGGAGAGTTGAGACCCGTGTAATGGGTACCATGCAATATGACTTCAAAGGGTCTTCATTTGCTCAGTGAACCTCTCCAATCCTATCACTGCTGCGTTTATGCCCCCGTACACACGCTTGATTCTCTTTTGGAGACATAGCAATCCATAGGTTTTAAGATACTTACTAGTCAGGTACATTCTTAGGCGTTTAATATGGGGTGTTGAGTCCATTTCGTTGAGCAAGGAGTAGCTCTTGTCTATTCCATATTTGGCTTAAGGAACTTTATCTGTGCTCATTTCAATCTCTGGTTTTATGCAGCACCCCAACTCACCTTTCCCCTTAAGCAAGCATAAGTTGGTTTTCTAAATTTGAGACCCTGTTCTGTTCTGTAATTCAGTTCCTGTGTAGCCAAGTTTACATTCCGTGTATTACTGATATCTTATGATGTTTCTTTTTCTGTGTGACTTATTTCAGTTAGAATCATCATACCTGAATCCACTCATTATGCTGCTACGGGCCTGATGACATAGATTTCATTGCTGAGTGATACTGCATTGTACGTAAGTACCACAAGTTCTTTATCCATTTTTCACTTTGTGTGATATTGAACTTGTACGGTAAACGAGGTTCTTGTAAACAGAGGCGTCCCAAACTTTGGGGTGGCTGTGTCTTTTTGATTTTAATTTCCCTAAGCTATAGGACCATAAGTGGAAGTGCCCTAGGCTCTGTTGCTTTGTTTTTTAGATGTTTCAGGAAACACCATACACTTCTCCCGAGTGTCTGTTGGCAATTTACATCCCGCCCATCAGCATAACAAGGCTCCCAGTTCTCCATGGCCTGTCCTGCCTTTCTGGATTTTACACTTTTTTCAGATGGCCCTTTTGACCGGGGGGAAGTGAGACTTCATTGTAGTGCAGATTTCCTTTGCAAGCTTGCTTGGTTGGCCAAAAAGGGCGTATGCGTTTTTTCCTGAATATATTCAGGAAAAAACGCATATGCCCTTTTTGGCCAAGTGCATCATTGTGGACGTTCTGCCTCTTTTCCTATGCTTTCAATGCAATTCCTGTCTACCTCCTGAAATCGGTTTCCTGCAATTCTGCCCCGCTTTCAAGTCCTCTTGGCAGCCTTACTTCAGTATATTTTTGGACGATAGCTGTCATTTATAACTCTGCAGGTTTGTGAATTACAGTGCCCCTGAGCTCCTTTCTTCAACTCGCTTTCTTGTGACCTGGCCGCAACACCGCAGGATGGCTTCAGGCCCTAATCTGGTTCTGGCACGGCACGCTGAGGCTTTGGTTAATTCCTCTTCCTGGTGGGAAATGAGAGTTAAATTTGCCCGTCCAGACACCTCCAGCTAGTCTCTCATTGGTTCTCGCTATTCCTGTTCATCTTCCGCAGAAATTGCAAACTGGGCCAAACAGGAGGTTAAAGGGACTGACTCTCCAAGTCGGGAGAGTGTTAGTAAAGCGTCTGGAATGTTGCACCCGAGTACCAGGGTACGAAAACTGAGACATATTTGAACACGTCTCCCGTTCACACGGTTGATCATACTCTGGGTTCCACATGCATGTTTTAGCTGAAGGCAGAATACCTTAAACCTGGAGAGTTGAGACCCGTGGAATGGGTACCATGCAATATGACTTCAAAGGGTCTTCATTTGCTCACCGAACCTCTCCAATCCTATCACTGCTGCGTTTATGCCCCTGTACACATGCTTGATTCTCTTTTGGAGACATAGCAATCCATAGGTTTTAAGATACTTACTAGTCAGGTACATTCTTAGGCGTTTAATATGGGGTGTTGAGTCCATCTCGTTGAGCAAGGAGTAGCTCTTGTCTATTCCATATTTGGCTTAAGGAACTTTATCTGTGCTCATTTCAATCTCTGGTTTTATGCAGCACCCCAACTCACCTTTCCCCTTAAGCAAGCATAAGTTGGTTTTCTAAATTTGAGACCCTGTTCTGTTTTGGAATTCAGTTCCTGTGTAGCCAAGTTTACATTCCGTGTATTAGTGATATCTTATGATGTTTCTTTTTCTGTATGACTTATTTCAGTTAGAATCATCGTACCTGAATCCACTCATTATGCTGCTACGGGCCTGATGACATAGATTTCATTGCTGAGTGATACTGCATTGTACGTAAGTACCACAAGTTCTTTATCCATTTTTCACTTTGTGTGATATTGAACTTGTACGGTAAACGAGGTTCTTGTAAACAGAGGCGTCCCAAATTTTGGGGTGGCTGTGTCTTTTTGATTTTAATTTCCCTAAGCTATAGGACCATAAGTGGAAGTGCCCTAGGCTCTGTTGCTTTGTTTTTTAGATGTTTCAGGAAACACCATACACTTCTCCCGAGTGTCTGTTGGCAATTTCCATCCCGCCCATCAGCATAACGAGGCTCCCAGTTCTCCATGGCCTGTCCTGCCTTTCTGGATTTTACACTTTTTTCAGATGGCCCTTTTGACCGGGGGGAAGTGAGACTTCATTGTAGTGCAGATTTCCTTTGCAAGCTTGCTTGGTTGGCCAAAAAGGGCGTATGCGTTTTTTCCTGAATATATTCAGGAAAAAACGCATACGGCCTTTTTGGCCAAGTGCATCATTGTGGACGTTCTGCCTCTTTTCCTACGCTTTCAATGCAATTCCAGTCTACCTCCTGAAATCGGTTTCCTACAATTCTGCCCCGCTTTCAAGTCCTCTTGGCAGCCTTACTTCAGTATATTTTTGGACGATAGCTGTCATTTATAACTCTGCATGTTTGTGAATTACAGTGCCTCTGAGCTCCTTTCTTCAACTCGCTTTCTTTTGAGCTGGCCGCAACACCGCAGGATGGCTTCAGGCCCTAATCTGGTTCCGGCACGGCACGCTGAGCCTTTGGTTAATTCCTTTTCCTGGTGGGAAATGAGAGTTAAATTTGCATGTCCAGACACCTCCAGCTAGTCTCTCATTGTTTCTCGCTATTCCTGTTCATCTTCCGCAGAAATTGCTAACTGGGCCAAACAGGAGGTTAAAGGGACTGACTCTCCATGTCGGGAGAGTGTTAGTAAAGCATCTGGAATGTTGCACCCGAGTACCAGGGGATGAAAACTGAGACATATTTGAACACGTCTCCCGTTCACACGGTTGATCATACTCTGGGTTCCACATGCATGTTTTAGCTGAAGGCAGAATACCTTAAACCTGGAGAGTTGAGACCCGTGGAATGGGTACCATGTAATATGACATCAAAGGGTCTTCATTTGCTCACCGAACCTCTCCAATCCTATCACTGCTGCGTTTATGCCCCTGTACACACGCTTGATTCTCTTTTGGAGACATAGCAATCCATAGGTTTTAAGATATTTACTAGTCAGGTACATTCTTAGGCGTTTAATATGGGGTGTTGAGTCCATTTCGTTGAACAAGGAGTAGCTCTTGTCTATTCCATATTTGGCTTAAGGAACTTTATCTGTGCTCATTTCAATCTCTGGTTTTATGCAGCACCCCAACTCACCTTTCCCCTTAAGCAAGCATAAGTTGGTTTTCTAAATTTGAGACCCTGTTCTGTTTTGGAATTCAGTTCCTGTGTAGCCAAGTTTACATTCCGTGTATTAGTGATATCTTATGATGTTTCTTTTTCTGTGTGACTTATTTCAGTTAGAATCATCGTACCTGAATCCACTCATTATGCTGCTACGGGCCTGATGACATAGATTTCATTGCTGAGTGATACTGCATTGTACGTAAGTACCACAAGTTCTTTATCCATTTTTCACTTTCTGTGATATTGAACTTGTACCGTAAACGAGGTTCTTGTAAACAGAGGCGTCACAAACTTTGGGGTGGCTGTGTCTTTTTGATTTTAATTTCCCTAAGCTATAGGACCATAAGTGGAAGTGCCCTAGGCTCTGTTGCTTTGTTTTTTAGATGTTTCAGGAAACACCATACGCTTCTCCCGAGTGTCTGTTGGCAATTTACATCCCGCCCATCAGCATAACAAGGCTCCTAGTTCTCCATGGCCTCTCCTGCCTTTCTGGATTTTACACTTTTTTCAGATGGCCCTTTTGACCAGGGGGAAGTGAGACTTCATTGTAGTGCAGATTTCCTTTGCAAGTTTGCTTGGTTGGCCAAAAAGTGCGTATGCGTTTTTTCTTGAATATACTCAGGAAAAAACGCATACGCCCTTTTTGGCCAAGTGCATCATTGTGGACGTTCTGCCTCTTTTCCTATGCTTTCAGTGCAATTCCAGTCTACCTCCTGAAATCGGTTTCCTGCAATTCTGCCCCGCTTTCAAGTCCTCTTGGCAGCCTTACTTCAGTATATTTTTGGACGATAGCTGTCATTTATAACTCTGCAGGTTTGTGAATTACAGTGCCCCTGAGCTCCTTTCTTCAACTCGCTTTCTTGTGACCTGGCCGCAACACCGCAGGATGGATTCAGGCCCTAAACTGGTTCCGGCATGGCACGCTGAGCCTTTGGTTGTTTCCTCTTCCTGGTGGGAAATGAGAGTTAAATTTGCCCGTCCAGACACCTCCAGCTAGTCTCTCATTGGTTCTCGCTATTCCTGTTCATCTTCCGCAGAAATTGCAAACTGGGCCAAACAGGAGATTAAAGGCGCTGACTCTCCAAGTGGGGAGAGTGTTAGTAAAGCGTCTGGAATGTTGCACCCGAGTACCAGGGGATGAAAACTGAGACCTATTTGAACACGTCTCCCGTTTACACGGTTGATCATACTCTGGGTTCCACATGCATGTTTTAGCTGAAGGAAGAATAACTTAAACCTGGGTAGTTAAAACCCGTGGAATGGGTACCATGCAATATGACTTCAAAGGGTCTTCATTTGCTCACCGAACCTCTCCAATCCTATCACTGCTGCGTTTATGCCCCTGTACACACGCTTGATTCTCTTTTGGAGACATAGCAATCCATAGGTTTTAAGATACTTACTAGTCAGGTACATTCTTAGGCGTTTAATATGAGGTGTTGAGTCCATTTCGTTGAGCAAGGAGTAGCTCTTGTCTATTCCATATTTGGCTTAAGGAACTTTATCTGTGCTCATTTCAATCTCTGGTTTTATGCAGCACCCCAACTCACCTTTCCCCTTAAGCAAGCATAAGTTGGTTTTCTAAATTTGAGACCCTGTTCTGTTTTGGAATTCAGTTCCTGTGTAGCCAAGTTTACATTCCGTGTATTAGTGATATCTTATGATGTTTCTTTTTCTGTGTGACTTATTTCAGTTAGAATCATCGTACCTGAATCCACTCATTATGCTGCTACGTGCCTGATGACATAGATTTCATTGCTGAGTGATACTGCATTGTACGTAAGTACCACAAGTTCTTTATCCATTTTTCACTTTCTGTGATATTGAACTTGTACGGTAAACGAGGTTCTTGTAAACAGAGGCGTCGCAAACTTTTGGGTGGCTGTGTCTTTTTGATTTTAATTTCCCTAAGCTATAGGACCATAAGTGGAAGTGCCCTAGGATCTGTTGCTTTGTTTTTTAGATATTTCAGGAAACACCATACACTTCTCCCGAGTGTCTGTTGGCAATTTACATCCCGCCCATCAGCATAACAAGGCTCCCAGTTCTCCATGGCCTGTCCTGCCTTTCTGGATTTTACACTTTTTTCAGATGGCCCTTTTGACCGGGGGGAAGTGAGACTTCATTGTAGTGCAGATTTCCTTTGCAAGCTTGCTTGGTTGGCCAAAAAGGGCGTATGCGTTTTTTCCTGAATATATTCAGGAAAAAACGCATACGGCCTTTTTGGCCAAGTGCATCATTGTGGACGTTCTGCCTCTTTTCCTATGCTTTCAATGCAATTCCAGTCTACCTCCTGAAATCGGTTTCCTGCAATTCTGCCCCGCTTTCAAGTCCTCTTGGCAGCCTTACTTCAGTATATTTTTGGACGATAGCTGTCATTTATAACTCTGCAGGTTTGTGAATTACAGTGCCCCTGAGCTCCTTTCTTCAACTCGCTTTCTTTTGAGCTGGCCGCAACACCGCAGGATGGCTTCAGGTCCTAATCTGGTTCCGGCATGGCACGCTGAGCCTTAGGTTATTTCCTCTTCCTGGTGGGAAATGAGAGTTAAATTTGCCCGTCCAGACACCTCCAGCTAGTCTCTCATTGGTTCTCGCTATTCCTGTTCATCTTCCGCAGAAATTGCAAAATGGGCCAAACAGGAGGTTAAAGGCGCTGACTCTCCAAGTGGGGAGAGTGTTAGTAAAGCGTCTGGAATGTTTCACCCGAGTACCAGGGGAGGAAAACTGAGACATATTTGAACACGTCTCCCGTCCACACGGTTCATCATACTCTGGGTTCCACATGCATGTTTTACCTGAAGGAAGAATACCTTAAACCTGGAGAGTTGAGGCCCGTGGAATGGGTACCATGCAATATGACTTCAAAGGGTCTGCATTTGCTCACCGAACCTCTCCAATCCTATCACTGCTGCGTTTATGCCCCTGTACACACGCTTGATTCTCTTTTGGAGACATAGCAATCCATAGGTTTTAAGATACTTACTATTCAGGTACATTCTTAGGCGTTTAATATGGGGTGTTGAGTCCTTTTCGTTGAGCAAGGAGTAGCTCTTGTCTATTCCATATTTGGCTTAAGGAACTTTATCTGTGCTCATTTCAATCTCTGGTTTTATGCAGCACCCCAACTCACCTTTACCCTTAAGCAAGCATAAGTTGGTTTTCTAAATTTGAGACCCTGTTCTGTTCTGTAATTCAGTTCCTGTGTAGCCAAGTTTACATTCCGTGTATTACTGATATCTTATGATGTTTCTTTTTCTGTGTGACTTATTTCAGTTAGAATCATCATACCTGAATCCACTCATTGTGCTGCTAAGGGCCTGATGACATAGATTTCATTGCTGAGTGATATTGCTTTGTAAGTAAATACCACAACTTCTTTATCCATTTTTCACTTTCTGCGATGTTGAACTTGTACTGTAAACGAGGTTCTTGTAAACAGAGGCGTCGCAAACTTTTGGGTGGCTGTGTCTTTTTTATTTTAATTTCCCTAAGCTATAGGACCATAAGTGGAAGTGCCCTAGGATCTGTTGCTTTGTTTTTTAGATATTTCAGGAAACACCATACACTTCTCCCGAGTGTCTGTTGGCAATTTACATCCCGCCCATCAGCATAACAAGGCTCCCAGTTCTCCATGGCCTGTCCTGCCTTTCTGGATTTTACAATTTTTTCAGATGGCCCTTTGAACCGGGGGGAAGTGAGACTTCATTGTAGTGCAGATTTCCTTTGCAAGCTTGCTTGGTTGGCCAAAAAGGGCGTATGCGTTTTTTCCTGAATATATTCAGGAAAAAACGCATACGGCCTTTTTGGCCAAGTGCATCATTGTGGACGTTCTGCCTCTTTTCCTATGCTTTCAATGCAATTCCAGTCTACCTCCTGAAATCGGTTTCCTGCAATTCTGCCCCGCTTTCAAGTCCTCTTGGCAGCCTTACTTCAGTATATTTTTGGACGATAGCTGTCATTTATAACTCTGCAGGTTTGTGAATTACAGTGCCCCTGAGCTCCTTTCTTCAACTCGCTTTCTTTTGAGCTGGCCGCAACACCGCAGGATGGCTTCAGGTCCTAATCTGGTTCCGGCACGGCACGCTGAGCCTTAGGTTATTTCCTCTTCCTGGTGGGAAATGAGAGTTAAATTTGCCCGTCCAGACACCTCCAGCTAGTCTCTCATTGGTTCTCGCTATTCCTGTTCATCTTCCGCAGAAATTGCAAAATGGGCCAAACAGGAGGTTAAAGGCGCTGACTCTCCAAGTGGGGAGAGTGTTAGTAAAGCGTCTGGAATGTTTCACCCGAGTACCAGGGGAGGAAAACTGAGACATATTTGAACACGTCTCCCGTCCACATGGTTGATCATACTCTGGGTTCCACATGCATGTTTTAGCTGAAGGCAGAATACCTTAAACCTGGAGAGTTGAGGCCCGTGTAATGGGTACCATGCAATATGACTTCAAAGGGTCTTCATTTGCTCAGTGAACCTCTCCAATCCTATCACTGCTGCGTTTATGCCCCCATACACACGCTTGATTCTCTTTTGGAGACATAGCAATCCATAGGTTTTAAGATACTTACTAGTCAGGTACATTCTTAGGCGTTTAATATGGGGTGTTGAGTCCATTTCGTTGAGCAAGGAGTAGCTCTTGTCTATTCCATATTTGGCTTAAGGAACTTTATCTGTGCTCATTTCAATCTCTGGTTTTATGCAGCACCCCAACTCACCTTTCCCCTTAAGCAAGCATAAGTTGGTTTTCTAAATTTGAGACCCTGTTCTGTTCTGTAATTCAGTTCCTGTGTAGCCAAGTTTACATTCCGTGTATTACTGATATCTTATGATGTTTCTTTTTCTGTGTGACTTATTTCAGTTAGAATCATTGTACCTGAATCCACTCATTATGCTGCTACGGGCCTGATGACATAGATTTCATTGCTGAGTGATACTGCATTGTACGTAAGTACCACAAGTTCTTTATCCATTTTTCACTTTGTGTGATATTGAACTTGTACGGTAAATGAGGTTCTTGTAAACAGAGGCGTCCCAAACTTTGGGGTGGCTGTGTCTTTTTGATTTTAATTTCCCTAAGCTATAGGACCATAAGTGGAAGTGCCCTAGGCTCTGTTGCTTTGTTTTTTAGATGTTTCAGGAAACACCATACACTTCTCCCGAGTGTCTGTTGGCAATTTACATCCCGCCCATCAGCATAACAAGGCTCCCAGTTCTCCATGGCCTGTCCTGCCTTTCTGGATTTTACACTTTTTTCAGATGGCCCTTTTGACCGGGGGGAAGTGAGACTTCATTGTAGTGCAGATTTCCTTTGCAAGCTTGCTTGGTTGGCCAAAAAGGGCGTATGCGTTTTTTCCTGAATATATTCAGGAAAAAACGCATATGCCCTTTTTGGCCAAGTGCATCATTGTGGACGTTCTGCCTCTTTTCCTATGCTTTCAATGCAATTCCTGTCTACCTCCTGAAATCGGTTTCCTGCAATTCTGCCCCGCTTTCAAGTCCTCTTGGCAGCCTTACTTCAGTATATTTTTGGACGATAGCTGTCATTTATAACTCTGCAGGTTTGTGAATTACAGTGTCCCTGAGCTCCTTTCTTCAACTCGCTTTCTTGTGACCTGGCCGCAACACCGCAGGATGGCTTCAGGCCCTAATCTGGTTCTGGCACGGCACGCTGAGGCTTTGGTTAATTCCTCTTCCTGGTGGGAAATGAGAGTTAAATTTGCCCGTCCAGACACCTCCAGCTAGTCTCTCATTGGTTCTCGCTATTCCTGTTCATCTTCCGCAGAAATTGCAAACTGGGCCAAACAGGAGGTTAAAGGGACTGACTCTCCAAGTCGGGAGAGTGTTAGTAAAGCGTCTGGAATGTTGCACCCGAGTACCAGGGTACGAAAACTGAGACATATTTGAACACGTCTCCCGTTCACACGGTTGATCATACTCTGGGTTCCACATGCATGTTTTAGCTGAAGGCAGAATACCTTAAACCTGGAGAGTTGAGACCCGTGGAATGGGTACCATGCAATATGACTTCAAAGGGTCTTCATTTGCTCACCGAACCTCTCCAATCCTATCACTGCTGCGTTTATGCCCCTGTACACATGCTTGATTCTCTTTTGGAGACATAGCAATCCATAGGTTTTAAGATACTTACTAGTCAGGTACATTCTTAGGCGTTTAATATGGGGTGTTGAGTCCATTTCGTTGAGCAAGGAGTAGCTCTTGTCTATTCCATATTTGGCTTAAGGAACTTTATCTGTGCTCATTTCAATCTCTGGTTTTATGCAGCACCCCAACTCACCTTTCCCCTTAAGCAAGCACAAGTTGGTTTTCTAAATTTGAGACCCTGTTCTGTTTTGGAATTCAGTTCCTGTGTAGCCAAGTTTACATTCCGTGTATTAGTGATATCTTATGATGTTTCTTTTTCTGTGTGACTTATTTCAGTTAGAATCATCGTACCTGAATCCACTCATTATGCTGCTACGGGCCTGATGACATAGATTTCATTGCTGAGTGATACTGCATTGTACGTAAGTACCACAAGTTCTTTATCCATTTTTCACTTTCTGTGATATTGAACTTGTACGGTAAACGAGGTTCTTGTAAACAGAGGCGTCCCAAACTTTGGGGTGGCTGTGTCTTTTTGATTTTAATTTCCCTAAGCTATAGGACCATAAGTGGAAGTGCCCTAGGCTCTGTTGCTTTGTTTTTTAGATATTTCAGGAAACACCATACACTTCTCCCGAGTGTCTGTTGGCAATTTACATCCCGCCCATCAGCATAACAAGGCTCCCAGTTCTCCATGGCCTGTCCTGCCTTTCTGGATTTTACACTTTTTTCAGATGGCCCTTTTGACCGGGGGGAAGTGAGACTTCATTGTAGTGCAGATTTCCTTTGCAAGCTTGCTTGGTTGGCCAAAAAGGGCGTATGCGTTTTTTCCTGAATATATTCAGGAAAAAACGCATACGCCCTTTTTGACCAAGTGTATCATTGTGGACGTTCTGCCTCTTTTCCTATGCTTTCAATGCAATTCCAGTCTACCTCCTGAAATCGGTTTCCTGCAATTCTGCCCCGCTTTCAAGTCCTCTTGGCAGCCTTACTTCAGTATATTTTTGGACGATAGCTGTCATTTATAACTCTGCAGGTTTGTGAATTACAGTGCCCCTGAGCTCCTTTCTTCAACTCGCTTTCTTGTGACCTGGCCGCAACACCGCAGGATGGCTTCAGGCCCTAATCTGGTTCCGGCACGGCACGCTGAGCCTTTGGTTAATTCCTCTTCCTGGTGGGAAATGAGAGTTAAATTTGCCCGTCCAGACACCTCCAGCTAGTCTCTCATTGGTTCTCGCTATTCCTGTTCATCTTCCGCAGAAATTGCAAACTGGGCCAAATAGGAGGTTAAAGGGACTGACTCTCCAAGTCGGGAGAGTGTTAGTAAAGCGTCTGGAATGTTTCACCCGAGTACCAGGGGAGGAAAACTGAGACATATTTGAACACGTCTCCCGATCACATGGTTGATCATACTCTAGGTTCCACATGCATGTTTTAGCTGAAGGAAGAATACCTTAAACCTGGGTAGTTGAAACCCGTGGAATGGGTACCATGCAATATGACTTCAAAGGGTCTTCATTTGCTCACCGAACTTCTCCAATCCTATCACTGCTGCGTTTATGCCCCCGTACACACGCTTGATTCTCTTTTGGAGACATAGCAATCCATAGGTTTTAAGATACTTACTAGTCAGGTACATTCTTAGGCGTTTAATATGGGGTGTTGAGTGCATTTCGTTGAGCAAGGAGTAGCTCTTGTCTATTCCATATTTGGCTTAAGGAACTTTATCTGTGCTCATTTCAATCTCTGGTTTTATGCAGCACCCCAACTCACCTTTCCCCTTAAGCAAGCATAAGTTGGTTTTCTAAATTTGAGACCCTGTTCTGTTCTGTAATTCAGTTCCTGTGTAGCCAAGTTTACATTCCGTGTATTACTGATATCTTATGATGTTTCTTTTTCTGTGTGACTTATTTCAGTTAGAATCATCGTACCTGAATCCACTCATTATGCTGCTACGGGCCTGATGACATAGATTTCATTGCTGAGTGATACTGCATTGTACGTAAGTACCACAAGTTCTTTATCCATTTTTCACTTTGTGTGATATTGAACTTGTACGGTAAACGAGGTTCTTGTAAACAGAGGCGTCCCAAACTTTGGGGTGGCTGTGTCTTTTTGATTTTAATTTCCCTAAGCTATAGGACCATAAGTGGAAGTGCCCTAGGCTCTGTTGCTTTGTTTTTTAGATGTTTCAGGAAACACCATACACTTCTCCCGAGTGTCTGTTGGCAATTTACATCCCGCCCATCAGCATAACAAGGCTCCCAGTTCTCCATGGCCTGTCCTGCCTTTCTGGATTTTACACTTTTTTCAGATGGCCCTTTTGACCGGGGGGAAGTGAGACTTCATTGTAGTGCAGATTTCCTTTGCAAGCTTGCTTGGTTGGCCAAAAAGGGCGTATGCGTTTTTTCCTGAATATATTCAGGAAAAAACGCATACGCCCTTTTTGGCCAAGTGCATCATTGTGGACGTTCTGCCTCTTTTCCTATGCTTTCAATGCAATTCCTGTCTACCTCCTGAAATCGGTTTCCTGCAATTCTGCCCCGCTTTCAAGTCCTCTTGGCAGCCTTACTTCAGTATATTTTTGGACGATAGCTGTCATTTATAACTCTGCAGGTTTGTGAATTACAGTGCCCCTGAGCTCCTTTCTTCAACTCGCTTTCTTGTGACCTGGCCGCAACACCGCAGGATGGCTTCAGGCCCTAATCTGGTTCTGGCACGGCACGCTGAGGCTTTGGTTAATTCCTCTTCCTGGTGGGAAATGAGAGTTAAATTTGCCCGTCCAGACACCTCCAGCTAGTCTCTCATTGGTTCTCCCTATTCCTGTTCATCTTCCGCAGAAATTGCAAACTGGGCCAAACAGGAGGTTAAAGGGACTGACTCTCCAAGTCGGGAGAGTGTTAGTAAAGCGTCTGGAATGTTGCACCCGAGTACCAGGGTACGAAAACTGAGACATATTTGAACACGTCTCCCATTCACACGGTTGATCATACTCTGGGTTCCACATGCATGTTTTAGCTGAAGGCAGAATACCTTAAACCTGGAGAGTTGAGACCCGTGGAATGGGTACCATGCAATATGACTTCAAAGGGTCTTCATTTGCTCACCGAACCTCTCCAATCCTATCACTGCTGCGTTTATGCCCCTGTACACATGCTTGATTCTCTTTTGGAGACATAGCAATCCATAGGTTTTAAGATACTTACTTGTCAGGTACATTCTTAGGCGTTGAATATGGGGTGTTGAGTCCATTTCGTTGAGCAAGGAGTAGCTCTTGTCTATTCCATATTTGGCTTAAGGAACTTTATCTGTGCTCATTTCAATCTCTGGTTTTATGCAGCACCCCAACTCACCTTTCCCCTTAAGCAAGCATAAGTTGGTTTTCTAAATTTGAGACCCTGTTCTGTTTTGGAATTCAGTTCCTGTGTAGCCAAGTTTACATTCCGTGTATTAGTGATATCTTATGATGTTTCTTTTTCTGTGTGACTTATTTCAGTTAGAATCATCGTACCTGAATCCACTCATTATGCTGCTACGGGCCTGATGACATAGATTTCATTGCTGAGTGATACTGCATTGTACGTAAGTACCACAAGTTCTTTATCCATTTTTCACTTTGTGTGATATTGAACTTGTACGGTAAACGAGGTTCTTGTAAACAGAGGCGTCCCAAACTTTGGGGTGGCTGTGTCTTTTTGATTTTAATTTCCCTAAGCTATAGGACCATAAGTGGAAGTGCCCTAGGCTCTGTTGCTTTGTTTTTTAGATATTTCAGGAAACACCATACACTTCTCCCGAGTGTCTGTTGGCAATTTACATCCCGTCCATCAGCATAACAAGGCTCCCAGTTCTCCATGGCCTGTCCTGCCTTTCTGGATTTTACACTTTTTTCAGATGGCCCTTTTGACCGGGGGGAAGTGAGACTTCATTGTAGTGCAGATTTCCTTTGCAAGCTTGCTTGGTTGGCCAAAAAGGGCGTATGCGTTTTTTCCTGAATATATTCAGGAAAAAACGCATACGCCCTTTTTGGCCAAGTGCATCATTGTGGACGTTCTGCCTCTTTTCCTATGCTTTCAATGCAATTCCAGTCTACCTCCTGAAATCGGTTTCCTGCAATTCTGCCCCGCTTTCAAGTCCTCTTGGCAGCCTTACTTCAGTATATTTTTGGACGATAGCTGTCATTTATAACTCTGCAGGTTTGTGAATTACAGTGCCCCTGAGCTCCTTTCTTCAACTCGCTTTCTTGTGACCTGGCCGCAACACCGCAGGATGGCTTCAGGCCCTAATCTGGTTCCGGCACGGCACGCTGAGCCTTTGGTTAATTCCTCTTCCTGGTGGGAAATGAGAGTTAAATTTGCCCGTCCAGACACCTCCAGCTAGTCTCTCATTGGTTCTCGCTATTCCTGTTCATCTTCCGCAGAAATTGCAAACTGGGCCAAATAGGAGGTTAAAGGGACTGACTCTCCAAGTCGGGAGAGTGTTAGTAAAGCGTCTGGAATGTTTCACCCGAGTACCAGGGGAGGAAAACTGAGACATATTTGAACACGTCTCCCGATCACATGGTTGATCATACTCTAGGTTCCACATGCATGTTTTAGCTGAAGGAAGAATACCTTAAACCTGGGTAGTTGAAACCCGTGGAATGGGTACCATGCAATATGACTTCAAAGGGTCTTCATTTGCTCACCGAACTTCTCCAATCCTATCACTGCTGCGTTTATGCCCCCGTACACACGCTTGATTCTCTTTTGGAGACATAGCAATCCATAGGTTTTAAGATACTTACTAGTCAGGTACATTCTTAGGCGTTTAATATGGGGTGTTGAGTCCATTTCGTTGAGCAAGGAGTAGCTCTTGTCTATTCCATATTTGGCTTAAGGAACTTTATCTGTGCTCATTTCAATCTCTGGTTTTATGCAGCACCCCAACTCACCTTTCCCCTTAAGCAAGCATAAGTTGGTTTTCTAAATTTGAGACCCTGTTCTGTTCTGTAATTCAGTTCCTGTGTAGCCAAGTTTACATTCCGTGTATTACTGATATCTTATGATGTTTCTTTTTCTGTGTGACTTATTTCAGTTAGAATCATCGTACTTGAATCCACTCATTATGCTGCTACGGGCCTGATGACATAGATTTCATTGCTGAGTGATACTGCATTGTACGTAAGTACCACAAGTTCTTTATCCATTTTTCACTTTCTGTGATATTGAACTTGTACGGTAAACGAGGTTCTTGTAAACAGAGGCGTCCCAAATTTTGGGGTGGCTGTGTCTTTTTGATTTTAATTTCCCTAAGCTATAGGACCATAAGTGGAAGTGCCCTAGGCTCTGTTGCTTTGTTTTTTAGATGTTTCAGGAAACACCATACACTTCTCCCGAGTGTCTGTTGGCAATTTACATCCCGCCCATCAGCATAACAAGGCTCCCAGTTCTCCATGGCCTGTCCTGCCTTTCTGGATTTTACACTTTTTTCAGATGGCCCTTTTGACCGGGGGGAAGTGAGACTTCATTGTAGTGCAGATTTCCTTTGCAAGCTTGCTTGGTTGGCCAAAAAGGGCGTATGCGTTTTTTCCTGAATATATTCAGGAAAAAACGCATACGCCCTTTTTGGCCAAGTGCATCATTGTGGACGTTCTGCCTCTTTTCCTATGCTTTCAATGCAATTCCTGTCTACCTCCTGAAATCGGTTTCCTGCAATTCTGCCCCGCTTTCAAGTCCTCTTGGCAGCCTTACTTCAGTATATTTTTGGACGATAGCTGTCATTTATAACTCTGCAGGTTTGTGAATTACAGTGCCCCTGAGCTCCTTTCTTCAACTCGCTTTCTTGTGACCTGGCCGCAACACCGCAGGATGGCTTCAGGCCCTAATCTGGTTCTGGCACGGCACGCTGAGGCTTTGGTTAATTCCTCTTCCTGGTGGGAAATGAGAGTTAAATTTGCCCGTCCAGAGACCTCCAGCTAGTCTCTCATTGGTTCTCGTTATTCCTGTTCATCTTCCGCAGAAATTGCAAACTGGGCCAAACAGGAGGTTAAAGGGACTGACTCTCCAAGTGGGGAGAGTGTTAGTAAAGCGTCTGGAATGTTGCACCCGAGTACCAGGGTACGAAAACTGAGACATATTTGAACACGTCTCCCGTTCACACGGTTGATCATACTCTGGGTTCCACATGCATGTTTTAGCTGAAGGCAGAATACCTTAAACCTGGAGAGTTGAGACCCGTGGAATGGGTACCATGCAATATGACTTCAAAGGGTCTTCATTTGCTCACCGAACCTCTCCAATTCTATCACTGCTGCGTTTATGCCCCTGTACACATGCTTGATTCTCTTTTGGAGACATAGCAATCCATAGGTTTTAAGATACTTACTAGTCAGGTACATTCTTAGGCGTTGAATATGGGGTGTTGAGTCCATTTCGTTGAGCAAGGAGTAGCTCTTGTCTATTCCATATTTGGCTTAAGGAACTTTATCTGTGCTCATTTCAATCTCTGGTTTTATGCAGCACCCCAACTCACCTTTCCCCTTAAGCAAGCATAAGTTGGTTTTCTAAATTTGAGACCCTGTTCTGTTTTGGAATTCAGTTCCTGTGTAGCCAAGTTTACATTCCGTGTATTAGTGATATCTTATGATGTTTCTTTTTCTGTGTGACTTATTTCAGTTAGAATCATCGTACCTGAATCCACTCATTATGCTGCTACGGGCCTGATGACATAGATTTCATTGCTGAGTGATACTGCATTGTACGTAAGTACCACAAGTTCTTTATCCATTTTTCACTTTGTGTGATATTGAACTTGTACGGTAAACGAGGTTCTTGTAAACAGAGGCGTCCCAAACTTTGGGGTGGCTGTGTCTTTTTGATTTTAATTTCCCTAAGCTATAGGACCATAAGTGGAAGTGCCCTAGGCTCTGTTGCTTTGTTTTTTAGATATTTCAGGAAACACCATACACTTCTCCCGAGTGTCTGTTGGCAATTTACATCCCGTCCATCAGCATAACAAGGCTCCCAGTTCTCCATGGCCTGTCCTGCCTTTCTGGATTTTACACTTTTTTCAGATGGCCCTTTTGACCGGGGGGAAGTGAGACTTCATTGTAGTGCAGATTTCCTTTGCAAGCTTGCTTGGTTGGCCAAAAAGGGCGTATGCGTTTTTTCCTGAATATATTCAGGAAAAAACGCATACGCCCTTTTTGGCCAAGTGCATCATTGTGGACGTTCTGCCTCTTTTCCTATGCTTTCAATGCAATTCCAGTCTACCTCCTGAAATCGGTTTCCTGCAATTCTGCCCCGCTTTCAAGTCCTCTTGGCAGCCTTACTTCAGTATATTTTTGGACGATAGCTGTCATTTATAACTCTGCAGGTTTGTGAATTACAGTGCCCCTGAGCTCCTTTCTTCAACTCGCTTTCTTGAGACCTGGCCGCAACACCGCAGGATGGCTTCAGGCCCTAATCTGGTTCCGGCACGGCACGCTGAGCCTTTGGTTAATTCCTCTTCCTGGTGGGAAATGAGAGTTAAATTTGCCCGTCCAGACACCTCCAGCTAGTCTCTCATTGGTTCTCCCTATTCCTGTTCATCTTCCGCAGAAACTGCAAACTGGGCCAAACAGGAGGTTAAAGGCGCTGACTCTCCAAGTGTGGAGAGTGTTAGTAAAGCGTCTGGAATGTTTCACCCGAGTACCAGGGGAGGAAAACTGAGACATATTTGAACACGTCTCCCGATCACATGGTTGATCATACTCTAGGTTCCACATGCATGTTTTAGCTGAAGGAAGAATACCTTAAACCTGGGTAGTTGAAACCCGTGGAATGGGTACCATGCAATATGACATCAAAGGGTCTTCATTTGCTCACCGAACTTCTCCAATCCTATCACTGCTGCGTTTATGCCCCCGTACACACGCTTGATTCTCTTTTGGAGACATAGCAATCCATAGGTTTTAAGATACTTACTAGTCAGGTACATTCTTAGGCGTTTAATATGGGGTGTTGAGTCCATTTCGTTGAGCAAGGAGTAGCTCTTGTCTATTCCATATTTGGCTTAAGGAACTTTATCTGTGCTCATTTCAATCTCTGGTTTTATGCAGCACCCCAACTCACCTTTCCCCTTAAGCAAGCATAAGTTGGTTTTCTAAATTTGAGACCCTGTTCTGTTCTGTAATTCAGTTCCTGTGTAGCCAAGTTTACATTCCGTGTATTACTGATATCTTATGATGTTTCTTTTTCTGTGTGACTTATTTCAGTTAGAATCATCGTACCTGAATCCACTCATTATGCTGCTACGGGCCTGATGACATAGATTTCATTGCTGAGTGATACTGCATTGTACGTAAGTACCACAAGTTCTTTATCCATTTTTCACTTTGTGTGATATTGAACTTGTACGGTAAACGAGGTTCTTGTAAACAGAGGCGTCCCAAACTTTGGGGTGGCTGTGTCTTTTTGATTTTAATTTCCCTAAGCTATAGGACCATAAGTGGAAGTGCCCTAGGCTCTGTTGCTTTGTTTTTTAGATGTTTCAGGAAACACCATACACTTCTCCCGAGTGTCTGTTGGCAATTTACATCCCGCCCATCAGCATAACAAGGCTCCCAGTTCTCCATGGCCTGTCCTGCCTTTCTGGATTTTACACTTTTTTCAGATGGCCCTTTTGACCGGGGGGAAGTGAGACTTCATTGTAGTGCAGATTTCCTTTGCAAGCTTGCTTGGTTGGCCAAAAAGGGCGTATGCGTTTTTTCCTGAATATATTCAGGAAAAAACGCATATGCCCTTTTTGGCCAAGTGCATCATTGTGGACGTTCTGCCTCTTTTCCTATGCTTTCAATGCAATTCCTGTCTACCTCCTGAAATCGGTTTCCTGCAATTCTGCCCCGCTTTCAAGTCCTCTTGGCAGCCTTACTTCAGTATATTTTTGGACGATAGCTGTCATTTATAACTCTGCAGGTTTGTGAATTACAGTGCCCCTGAGCTCCTTTCTTCAACTCGCTTTCTTGTGACCTGGCCGCAACACCGCAGGATGGCTTCAGGCCCTAATCTGGTTCTGGCACGGCACGCTGAGGCTTTGGTTAATTCCTCTTCCTGGTGGGAAATGAGAGTTAAATTTGCCCGTCCAGACACCTCCAGCTAGTCTCTCATTGGTTCTCGCTATTCCTGTTCATCTTCCGCAGAAATTGCAAACTGGGCCAAACAGGAGGTTAAAGGGACTGACTCTCCAAGTCGGGAGAGTGTTAGTAAAGCGTCTGGAATGTTTCACCCGAGTACCAGGGGAGGAAAACTGAGACATATTTGAACACGTCTCCCGATCACATGGTTGATCATACTCTAGGTTCCACATGCATGTTTTAGCTGAAGGAAGAATACCTTAAACTTGGGTAGTTGAAACCCGTGGAATGGGTACCATGCAATATGACTTCAAAGGGTCTTCATTTGCTCACCGAACCTCTCCAATCCTATCACTGCTGCGTTTATGCCCCCGTACACACGCTTGATTCTCTTTTGGAGACATAGCAATCCATAGGTTTTAAGATACTTACTAGTCAGGTACATTCTTAGGCGTTTAATATGGGGTGTTGAGTCCATTTAGTTGAGCAAGGAGTAGCTCTTGTCTATTCCATATTTGGCTTAAGGAACTTTATCTGTGCTCATTTCAATCTCTGGTTTTATGCAGCACCCCAACTCACCTTTCCCCTTAAGCAAGCATAAGTTGGTTTTCTAAATTTGAGACCCTGTTCTGTTCTGTAATTCAGTTCCTGTGTAGCCAAGTTTACATTCCGTGTATTACTGATATCTTATGATGTTTCTTTTTCTGTGTGACTTATTTCAGTTAGAATCATCGTACCTGAATCCACTCATTATGCTGCTACGGGCCTGATGACATAGATTTCATTGCTGAGTGATACTGCATTGTACGTAAGTACCACAAGTTCTTTATCCATTTTTCACTTTGTGTGATATTGAACTTGTACGGTAAACGAGGTTCTTGTAAACAGAGGCGTCCCAAACTTTGGGGTGGCTGTGTCTTTTTGATTTTAATTTCCCTAAGCTATAGGACCATAAGTGGAAGTGCCCTAGGCTCTGTTGCTTTGTTTTTTAGATGTTTCAGGAAACACCATACACTTCTCCCGAGTGTCTGTTGGCAATTTACATCCCGCCCATCAGCATAACAAGGCTCCCAGTTCTCCATGGCCTGTCCTGCCTTTCTGGATTTTACACTTTTTTCAGATGGCCCTTTTGACCGGGGGGAAGTGAGACTTCATTGTAGTGCAGATTTCCTTTGCAAGCTTGCTTGGTTGGCCAAAAAGGGCATATGCGTTTTTTCCTGAATATATTCAGGAAAAAACGCATATGCCCTTTTTGGCCAAGTGCATCATTGTGGACGTTCTGCCTCTTTTCCTATGCTTTCAATGCAATTCCTGTCTACCTCCTGAAATCGGTTTCCTGCAATTCTGCCCTGCTTTCAAGTCCTCTTGGCAGCCTTACTTCAGTATATTTTTGGACGATAGCTGTCATTTATAACTCTGCAGGTTTGTGAATTACAGTGCCCCTGAGCTCCTTTCTTCAACTCGCTTTCTTGTGACCTGGCCGCAACACCGCAGGATGGCTTCAGGCCCTAATCTGGTTCCGGCACGGCACGCTGAGCCTTTGGTTAATTCCTCTTCATGGTGGGAAATGAGAGTTAAATTTGCCCGTCCAGACACCTCCAGCTAGTCTCTCATTGGTTCTCGCTATTCCTGTTCATCTTCCGCAGAAATTGCAAACTGGGCCAAACAGGAGGTTAAAGGGACTGACTCTCCAAGTCGGGAGAGTGTTAGTAAAGCGTCTGGAATGTTTCACCCGAGTACCAGGGGAGGAAAACTGAGACATATTTGAACACGTCTCCCGATCACATGGTTGATCATACTCTAGGTTCCACATGCATGTTTTAGCTGAAGGAAGAATACCTTAAACCTGGGTAGTTGAAACCCGTGGAATGGGTACCATGCAATATGACTTCAAAGGGTCTTCATTTGCTCACCGAACCTCTCCAATCCTATCACTGCTGCGTTTATGCCCCCGTACACACGCTTGATTCTCTTTTGGAGACATAGCAATCCATAGGTTTTAAGATACTTACTAGTCAGGTACATTCTTAGGCGTTTAATATGGGGTGTTGAGTCCATTTCGTTGAGCAAGGAGTAGCTCTTGTCTATTCCATATTTGGCTTAAGGAACTTTATCTGTGCTCATTTCAATCTCTGGTTTTATGCAGCACCCCAACTCACCTTTCCCCTTAAGCAAGCATAAGTTGGTTTTCTAAATTTGAGACCCTGTTCTGTTCTGTAATTCAGTTCCTGTGTAGCCAAGTTTACATTCCGTGTATTACTGATATCTTATGATGTTTCTTTTTCTGTGTGACTTATTTCAGTTAGAATCATCGTACCTGAATCCACTCATTATGCTGCTACGGGCCTGATGACATAGATTTCATTGCTGAGTGATACTGCATTGTACGTAAGTACCACAAGTTCTTTATCCATTTTTCACTTTGTGTGATATTGAACTTGTACGGTAAACGAGGTTCTTGTAAACAGAGGCGTCCCAAACTTTGGGGTGGCTGTGTCTTTTTGATTTTAATTTCCCTAAGCTATAGGACAATAAGTGGAAGTGCCCTAGGCTCTGTTGCTTTGTTTTTTAGATATTTCAGGAAACACCATACACTTCTCCCGAGTGTCTGTTGGCAATTTACATCCCGCCCATCAGCATAACAAGGCTCCCAGTTCTCCATGGCCTGTCCTGCCTTTCTGGATTTTACACTTTTTGCAGATGGCCCTTTTGACCGGGGGGAAGTGAGACTTCATTGTAGTGCAGATTTCTTTGCAAGCTTGCTTGGTTGGCCAAAAAGGGCGTATGCGTTTTTTCCTGAATATATTCAGGAAAAAACGCATACGCCCTTTTTGGCCAAGTGCATCATTGTGGACGTTCTGCCTCTTTTCCTATGCTTTCAATGCAATTCCAGTCTACCTCCTGAAATCGGTTTCCTGCAATTCTGCCCCGCTTTCAAGTCCTCTTGGCAGCCTTACTTCAGTATATTTTTGGACGATAGCTGTCATTTATAACTCTGCAGGTTTGTGAATTACAGTGCCCCTGAGCTCCTTTCTTCAACTCGCTTTCTTGTGACCTGGCCGCAACACCGCAAGATGGCTTCAGGCCCTAATCTGGTTCCGGCACGGCACGCTGAGCCTTTGGTTAATTCCTCTTCCTGGTGGGAAATGAGAGTTAAATTTGCCCGTCCAGACACCTCCAGCTAGTCTCTCATTGGTTCTCGCTATTCCTGTTCATCTTCCGCAGAAATTGCAAACTGGACCAAACAGGAGGTTAAAGGGACTGACTCTCCAAGTCGGGAGAGTGTTAGTAAAGCGTCTGGAATGTTGCACCCGAGTACCAGGGTACGAAAACTGAGACATATTTGAACACGTCTCCCGATCACATGGTTGATCATACTCTAGGTTCCACATGCATGTTTTAGCTGAAGGAAGAATACCTTAAACCTGGAGAGTTGAGACCCGTGGAATGGGTACCATGCAATATGACTTCAAAGGGTCTTCATTTGCTCACCGAACCTCTCCAATCCTATCACTGCTGCGTTTATGCCCCTGTACACACGCTTGATTCTCTTATGGAGACATAGCAATCCATAGGTTTTAAGATACTTACTAGTCAGGTACATTCTTAGGCGTTTAATATGGGGTGTTGAGTCCATTTCGTTGAGCAAGGAGTAGCTCTTGTCTATTCCATATTTGGCTTAAGGAACTTTATCTGTGCTCATTTCAATCTCTGGTTTTATGCAGCACCCCAACTCACCTTTCCCCTTAAGCAAACATAAGTTGGTTTTCTAAATTTGAGACCCTGTTCTGTTTTGGAATTCAGTTCCTGTGTAGCCAAGTTTACATTCCGTGTATTAGTGATATCTTATGATGTTTCTTTTTCTGTGTGACTTATTTCAGTTAGAATCATCGTACCTGAATCCACTCATTATGCTGCTACGGGCCTGATGACAGAGATTTCATTGCTGAGTGATACTGTATTGTACGTAAGTACCACAAGTTCTTTATCCATTTTTTAATTTCTGCGTTGTTGAACTTGTACGGTAAACGAGGTTCTTGTAAACAGAGGCGTCCCAAACTTTGGGGTGGCTGTGTCTTTTTGATTTTAATTTCTCTAAGCTATAGGACCATAAGTGGAAGTGCCCTAGGCTCTGTTGCTTTGTTTTTTAGATGTTTCAGGAAACACCATACACTTCTCCCGAGTGTCTGTTTGCAATTTACATCCCGCCCATCAGCATAACAAGGCTCCCAGTTCTCCATGGCCTGTCCTGCCTTTCTGGATTTTACACTTTTTTCACATAGCCCTTTTGACTGGGGGGAAGTGAGACTTCATTGTAGTGCAGATTTCCTTTGCAAGGTTGCTTGGTTGGCCAAAAAGTGCGTATGCGTTTTTTCCTGAATATATTCAGGAAAAAACGCATACGCCCTTTATGGCCAAGTGCATCATTGTGGACGTTCTGCCTCTTTTCCTATGCTTTCAATGCAATTCCAGTCTACCTCCTGAAATCGGTTTCCTGCAATTCTGCCCCGCTTTCAAGTCCTCTTGGCAGCCTTCCTTCAGTATATTTTTGGACGATAGCTGTCATTTATAACTCTGCAGGTTTGTGAATTACAGTGCCCCTGAGCTCCTTTCTTCAACTCGCTTTCTTGTGACCTGGCCGCAACACCGCAAGATGGCTTCAGGCCCTAATCTGGTTCCGGCACGGCACGCTGAGCCTTTGGTTAATTCCTCTTCCTGGTGGGAAATGAGAGTTAAATTTGCCCGTCCAGACACCTCCAGCTAGTCTCTCATTGGTTCTCGCTATTCCTGTTCATCTTCCGCAGAAATTGCAAACTGGGCCATACAGGAGGTTAAAGGGACTGACTCTCCAAGTCGGGAGAGTGTTAGTAAAGCATCTGGAATGTTGCACCCGAGTACCAGGGTACCAAAACTGAGACATATTTGAACACGTCTCCCGATCACATGGTTGATCATACTCTAGGTTCCACATGCATGTTTTAGCTGAAGGAAGAATACCTTAAACCTGGAGAGTTGAGACCCGTGGAATGGGTACCATGCAATATGACTTCAAAGGGTCTTCATTTGCCCACCGAACCTCTCCAATCCTATCACTGCTGCGTTTATGCCCCTGTACACATGCTTGATTCTCTTTCGGAGACATAGCAATCCATAGGTTTTAAGATACTTACTTGTCAGGTACATTCTTAGGCGTTGAATATGGGGTGTTGAGTCCATTTCGTTGAGCAAGGAGTAGCTCTTGTCTATTCCATATTTGGCTTAAGGAACTTTATCTGTGCTCCTTTCAATCTCTGGTTTTATGCAGCACCCCAACTCACCTTTCCCCTTAAGCAAGCATAAGTTGGTTTTCTAAATTTGAGACCCTGTTCTGTTTTGGAATTCAGTTCCTGTGTAGCCAAGTTTACATTCCGTGTATTAGTGATATCTTATGATGTTTCTTTTTCTGTGTGACTTATTTCAGTTAGAATCATCGTACCTGAATCCACTCATTATGCTGCTACGGGCCTGATGACATAGATTTCATTGCTGAGTGATACTGCATTGTACGTAAGTACCACAAGTTCTTTATCCATTTTTCACTTTCTGTGATATTGAACTTGTATGGTAAATGATGTTCTTGTAAACAGAGGCGTCCCAAACTTTGGGGTGGCTGTGTCTTTTTGATTTTAATTTCCCTAAGCTATAGGACCATAAGTGGAAGTGCCCTAGGCTCTGTTGCTTTGTTTCTTAGATGTTTCAGGAAACACCATACACTTCTCCCGAGTGTCTGTTGGCAATTTACATCCCACCCATCAGCATAACAAGGATCCCAGTTCTCCATGGCCTGTCCTTTCTTTCTGGATTTTACACTTTTTTCAGATGGCCCTTTTGACCGGGGGGAAGTGAGACTTCATTGTAGTGCAGATTTCGTTTGCAAGCTTGCTTGCTTGGCCAAAAAGGGCGTATGCGTTTTTTCCTGAATATATTCAGGAAAAAACGCATACGCCCTTTTTGGCCAAGTGCATCATTGTGGACGTTCTGCCTCTTTTCCTATGCTTTCAATGCAATTCCTGTCTACCTCCTGAAATCGGTTTCCTGCAATTCTGCCCCGCTTTCAAGTCCTCTTGGCAGCCTTACTTCAGTATATTTTTGGACGATAGCTGTCATTTATAACTCTGCAGGTTTGTGAATTACAGTGCCCCTGAGCTCCTTTCTTCAACTCGCTTTCTTGTGACCTGGCCGCAACACCGCAGGATGGCTTCAGGCCCTAATCTGGTTCTGGCACGGCACGCTGAGGCTTTGGTTAATTCCTCTTCCTGGTGGGAAATGAGAGTTAAATTTGCCCGTCCAGACACCTCCAGCTAGTCTCTCATTGGTTCTCGCTATTCCTGTTCATCTTCCGCAGAAATTGCAAACTGGGCCAAACAGGAGGTTAAAGGGACTGACTCTCCAAGTCGGGAGAGTGTTAGTAAAGCGTCTGGAATGTTTCACCCGAGTACCAGGGGAGGAAAACTGAGACATATTTGAACACGTCTCCCGATCACATGGTTGATCATACTCTAGGTTCCACATGCATGTTTTAGCTGAAGGAAGAATACCTTAAACTTGGGTAGTTGAAACCCGTGGAATGGGTACCATGCAATATGACTTCAAAGGGTCTTCATTTGCTCACCGAACCTCTCCAATCCTATCACTGCTGCGTTTATGCCCCCGTACACACGCTTGATTCTCTTTTGGAGACATAGCAATCCATAGGTTTTAAGATACTTACTAGTCAGGTACATTCTTAGGCGTTTAATATGGGGTGTTGAGTCCATTTCGTTGAGCAAGGAGTAGCTCTTGTCTATTCCATATTTGGCTTAAGGAACTTTATCTGTGCTCATTTCAATCTCTGGTTTTATGCAGCACCCCAACTCACCTTTCCCCTTAAGCAAGCATAAGTTGGTTTTCTAAATTTGAGACCCTGTTCTGTTCTGTAATTCAGTTCCTGTGTAGCCAAGTTTACATTCCGTGTATTACTGATATCTTATGATGTTTCTTTTTCTGTGTGACTTATTTCAGTTAGAATCATCGTACCTGAATCCACTCATTATGCTGCTACGGGCCTGATGACATAGATTTCATTGCTGAGTGATACTGCATTGTACGTAAGTACCACAAGTTCTTTATCCATTTTTCACTTTGTGTGATATTGAACTTGTACGGTAAACGAGGTTCTTGTAAACAGAGGCGTCCCAAACTTTGGGGTGGCTGTGTCTTTTTGATTTTAATTTCCCTAAGCTATAGGACCATAAGTGGAAGTGCCCTAGGCTCTGTTGCTTTGTTTTTTAGATGTTTCAGGAAACACCATACACTTCTCCCGAGTGTCTGTTGGCAATTTACATCCCGCCCATCAGCATAACAAGGCTCCCAGTTCTCCATGGCCTGTCCTGCCTTTCTGGATTTTACACTTTTTTCAGATGGCCCTTTTGACCGGGGGGAAGTGAGACTTCATTGTAGTGCAGATTTCCTTTGCAAGCTTGCTTGGTTGGCCAAAAAGGGCATATGCGTTTTTTCCTGAATATATTCAGGAAAAAACGCATATGCCCTTTTTGGCCAAGTGCATCATTGTGGACGTTCTGCCTCTTTTCCTATGCTTTCAATGCAATTCCTGTCTACCTCCTGAAATCGGTTTCCTGCAATTCTGCCCTGCTTTCAAGTCCTCTTGGCAGCCTTACTTCAGTATATTTTTGGACGATAGCTGTCATTTATAACTCTGCAGGTTTGTGAATTACAGTGCCCCTGAGCTCCTTTCTTCAACTCGCTTTCTTGTGACCTGGCCGCAACACCGCAGGATGGCTTCAGGCCCTAATCTGGTTCCGGCACGGCACGCTGAGCCTTTGGTTAATTCCTCTTCATGGTGGGAAATGAGAGTTAAATTTGCCCGTCCAGACACCTCCAGCTAGTCTCTCATTGGTTCTCGCTATTCCTGTTCATCTTCCGCAGAAATTGCAAACTGGGCCAAACAGGAGGTTAAAGGGACTGACTCTCCAAGTCGGGAGAGTGTTAGTAAAGCGTCTGGAATGTTTCACCCGAGTACCAGGGGAGGAAAACTGAGACATATTTGAACACGTCTCCCGATCACATGGTTGATCATACTCTAGGTTCCACATGCATGTTTTAGCTGAAGGAAGAATACCTTAAACCTGGGTAGTTGAAACCCGTGGAATGGGTACCATGCAATATGACTTCAAAGGGTCTTCATTTGCTCACCGAACCTCTCCAATCCTATCACTGCTGCGTTTATGCCCCCGTACACACGCTTGATTCTCTTTTGGAGACATAGCAATCCATAGGTTTTAAGATACTTACTAGTCAGGTACATTCTTAGGCGTTTAATATGGGGTGTTGAGTCCATTTCGTTGAGCAAGGAGTAGCTCTTGTCTATTCCATATTTGGCTTAAGGAACTTTATCTGTGCTCATTTCAATCTCTGGTTTTATGCAGCACCCCAACTCACCTTTCCCCTTAAGCAAGCATAAGTTGGTTTTCTAAATTTGAGACCCTGTTCTGTTCTGTAATTCAGTTCCTGTGTAGCCAAGTTTACATTCCGTGTATTACTGATATCTTATGATGTTTCTTTTTCTGTGTGACTTATTTCAGTTAGAATCATCGTAGCTGAATCCACTCATTATGCTGCTACGGGCCTGATGACATAGATTTCATTGCTGAGTGATACTGCATTGTACGTAAGTACCACAAGTTCTTTATCCATTTTTCACTTTGTGTGATATTGAACTTGTACGGTAAACGAGGTTCTTGTAAACAGAGGCGTCCCAAACTTTGGGGTGGCTGTGTCTTTTTGATTTTAATTTCCCTAAGCTATAGGACAATAAGTGGAAGTGCCCTAGGCTCTGTTGCTTTGTTTTTTAGATATTTCAGGAAACACCATACACTTCTCCCGAGTGTCTGTTGGCAATTTACATCCCGCCCATCAGCATAACAAGGCTCCCAGTTCTCCATGGCCTGTCCTGCCTTTCTGGATTTTACACTTTTTTCAGATGGCCCTTTTGACCGGGGGGAAGTGAGACTTCATTGTAGTGCAGATTTCATTTGCAAGCTTGCTTGGTTGGCCAAAAAGGGCGTATGCGTTTTTTCCTGAATATATTCAGGAAAAAACGCATACGCCCTTTTTGGCCAAGTGCATCATTGTGGACGTTCTGCCTCTTTTCCTATGCTTTCAATGCAATTCCAGTCTACCTCCTGAAATCGGTTTCCTGCAATTCTGCCCCGCTTTCAAGTCCTCTTGGCAGCCTTCCTTCAGTATATTTTTGGACGATAGCTGTCATTTATAACTCTGCAGGTTTGTGAATTACAGTGCCCCTGAGCTCCTTTCTTCAACTCGCTTTCTTTTGAGCTGGCCGCAACACCGCAGGATGGCTTCAGGCCCTAATCTGGTTCCGGCACTGCACGCTGAGCCTTTGGTTAATTCCTCTTCCTGGTGGGAAAGGAGAGTTAAATTTGCCCGTCCAGACACCTCCAGCTAGTCTCTCATTGGTTCTCGCTATTCCTGTTCATCTTCCGCAGAAATTGCAAACTGGACCAAACAGGAGGTTAAAGGGACTGACTCTCCAAGTCGGGAGAGTGTTAGTAAAGCGTCTGGAATGTTTCACCCGAGTACCAGGGGAGGAAAACTGAGACATATTTGAACACGTCTCCCGATCACATGGTTGATCATACTCTAGGTTCCACATGCATGTTTTAGCTGAAGGAAGAATACCTTAAACTTGGGTAGTTGAAACCCGTGGAATGGGTACCATGCAATATGACTTCAAAGGGTCTTCATTTGCTCACCGAACCTCTCCAATCCTATCACTGCTGCGTTTATGCCCCCGTACACACGCTTGATTCTCTTTTGGAGACATAGCAATCCATAGGTTTTAAGATACTTACTAGTCAGGTACATTCTTAGGCGTTTAATATGGGGTGTTGAGTCCATTTCGTTGAGCAAGGAGTAGCTCTTGTCTATTCCATATTTGGCTTAAGGAACTTTATCTGTGCTCATTTCAATCTCTGGTTTTATGCAGCACCCCAACTCACCTTTCCCCTTAAGCAAGCATAAGTTGGTTTTCTAAATTTGAGACCCTGTTCTGTTCTGTAATTCAGTTCCTGTGTAGCCAAGTTTACATTCCGTGTATTACTGATATCTTATGATGTTTCTTTTTCTGTGTGACTTATTTCAGTTAGAATCATCGTACCTGAATCCACTCATTATGCTGCTACGGGCCTGATGACATAGATTTCATTGCTGAGTGATACTGCATTGTACGTAAGTACCACAAGTTCTTTATCCATTTTTCACTTTGTGTGATATTGAACTTGTACGGTAAACGAGGTTCTTGTAAACAGAGGCGTCCCAAACTTTGGGGTGGCTGTGTCTTTTTGATTTTAATTTCCCTAAGCTATAGGACCATAAGTGGAAGTGCCCTAGGCTCTGTTGCTTTGTTTTTTAGATGTTTCAGGAAACACCATACACTTCTCCCGAGTGTCTGTTGGCAATTTACATCCCGCCCATCAGCATAACAAGGCTCCCAGTTCTCCATGGCCTGTCCTGCCTTTCTGGATTTTACACTTTTTTCAGATGGCCCTTTTGACCGGGGGGAAGTGAGACTTCATTGTAGTGCAGATTTCCTTTGCAAGCTTGCTTGGTTGGCCAAAAAGGGCGTATGCGTTTTTTCCTGAATATATTCAGGAAAAAACGCATACGCCCTTTTTGGCCAAGTGCATCATTGTGGACGTTCTGCCTCTTTTCCTATGCTTTCAATGCAATTCCAGTCTACCTCCTGAAATCGGTTTCCTGCAATTCTGCCCCGCTTTCAAGTCCTCTTGGCAGCCTTACTTCAGTATATTTTTGGACGATAGCTGTCATTTATAACTCTGCAGGTTTGTGAATTACAGTGCCCCTGAGCTCCTTTCTTCAACTCGCTTTCTTGTGACCTGGCCGCAACACCGCAAGATGGCTTCAGGCCCTAATCTGGTTCCGGCACGGCACGCTGAGCCTTTGGTTAATTCCTCTTCCTGGTGGGAAATGAGAGTTAAATTTGCCCGTCCAGACACCTCCAGCTAGTCTCTCATTGGTTCTCGCTATTCCTGTTCATCTTCCGCAGAAATTGCAAACTGGACCAAACAGGAGGTTAAAGGGACTGACTCTCCAAGTCGGGAGAGTGTTAGTAAAGCGTCTGGAATGTTGCACCCGAGTACCAGGGTACGAAAACTGAGACATATTTGAACACGTCTCCCGATCACATGGTTGATCATACTCTAGGTTCCACATGCATGTTTTAGCTGAAGGAGGAATACCTTAAACCTGGAGAGTTGAGACCCGTGGAATGGGTACCATGCAATATGACTTCAAAGGGTCTTCATTTGCTCACCGAACCTCTCCAATCCTATCACTGCTGCGTTTATGCCCCTGTACACATGCTTGATTCTCTTTCGGAGACATAGCAATCCATAGGTTTTAAGATACTTACTTGTCAGGTACATTCTTAGGCGTTGAATATGGGGTGTTGAGTCCATTTCGTTGAGCAAGGAGTAGCTCTTGTCTATTCCATATTTGGCTTAAGGAACTTTATCTGTGCTCCTTTCAATCTCTGGTTTTATGCAGCACCCCAACTCACCTTTCCCCTTAAGCAAGCATAAGTTGGTTTTCTAAATTTGAGACCCTGTTCTGTTTTGGAATTCAGTTCCTGTGTAGCCAAGTTTACATTCCGTGTATTAGTGATATCTTATGATGTTTCTTTTTCTGTGTGACTTATTTCAGTTAGAATCATCGTACCTGAATCCACTCATTATGCTGCTACGGGCCTGATGACATAGATTTCATTGCTGAGTGATACTGCATTGTACGTAAGTACCACAAGTTCTTTATCCATTTTTCACTTTCTGTGATATTGAACTTGTATGGTAAATGATGTTCTTGTAAACAGAGGCGTCCCAAACTTTGGGGTGGCTGTGTCTTTTTGATTTTAATTTCCCTAAGCTATACGACCATAAGTGGAAGTGCCCTAGGCTCTGTTGCTTTGTTTCTTAGATGTTTCAGGAAACACCATACACTTCTCCCGAGTGTCTGTTGGCAATTTACATCCCACCCATCAGCATAACAAGGATCCCAGTTCTCCATGGCCTGTCCTTTCTTTCTGGATTTTACACTTTTTTCAGATGGCCCTTTTGACCGGGGGGAAGTGAGACTTCATTGTAGTGCAGATTTCGTTTGCAAGCTTGCTTGCTTGGCCAAAAAGGGCGTATGCGTTTTTTCCTGAATATATTCAGGAAAAAACGCATACGCCCTTTTTGGCCAAGTGCATCATTGTGGACGTTCTGCCTCTTTTCCTATGCTTTCAATGCAATTCCAGTCTACCTCCTGAAATCGGTTTCCTGCAATTCTGCCCCGCTTTCAAGTCCTCTTGGCAGCCTTACTTCAGTATATTTTTGGACGATAGCTGTCATTTATAACTCTGCAGGTTTGTGAATTACAGTGCCCCTGAGCTCCTTTCTTCAACTCGCTTTCTTTTGAGCTGGCCGAAACACCGCAGGATGGCTTCAGGCCCTAATCTGGTTCCGGCACTGCACGCTGAGCCTTTGGTTAATTCCTCTTCCTGGTGGGAAATGAGAGTTAAATTTGCCCGTCCAGACACCTCCAGCTAGTCTCTCATTGGTTCTCGCTATTCCTGTTCATCTTCCGCAGAAATTGCAAACTGGACCAAACAGGAGGTTAAAGGGACTGACTCTCCAAGTCGGGAGAGTGTTAGTAAAGCGTCTGGAATGTTGCACCCGAGTACCAGGGTACGAAAACTGAGACATATTTGAACACGTCTCCCGATCACATGGTTGATCATACTCTAGGTTCCACATGCATGTTTTAGCTGAAGGAAGAATACCTTAAACCTGGAGAGTTGAGACCCGTGGAATGGGTACCATGCAATATGACTTCAAAGGGTCTTCATTTGCTCACCGAACCTCTCCAATCCTATCACTGCTGCGTTTATGCCCCTGTACACACGCTTGATTCTCTTATGGAGACATAGCAATCCATAGGTTTTAAGATACTTACTAGTCAGGTACATTCTTAGGCGTTTAATATGGGGTGTTGAGTCCATTTCGTTGAGCAAGGAGTAGCTCTTGTCTATTCCATATTTGGCTTAAGGAACTTTATCTGTGCTCATTTCAATCTCTGGTTTTATGCAGCACCCCAACTCACCTTTCCCCTTAAGCAAACATAAGTTGGTTTTCTAAATTTGAGACCCTGTTCTGTTTTGGAATTCAGTTCCTGTGTAGCCAAGTTTACATTCCGTGTATTAGTGATATCTTATGATGTTTCTTTTTCTGTGTGTCTTATTTCAGTTAGAATCATCGTACCTGAATCCACTCATTATGCTGCTACGGGCCTGATGACATAGATTTCATTGCTGAGTGATACTGTATTGTACGTAAGTACCACAAGTTCTTTATCCATTTTTTAATTTCTGCGTTGTTGAACTTGTACGGTAAACGAGGTTCTTGTAAACAGAGGCGTCCCAAACTTTGGGGTGGCTGTGTCTTTTTGATTTTAATTTCCCTAAGCTATAGGACCATAAGTGGAAGTGCCCTAGGCTCTGTTGCTTTGTTTTTTAGATGTTTCAGGAAACACCATACACTTCTCCCGAGTGTCTGTTGGCAATTTACATCCTGCCCATCAGCATAACAAGGCTCCCAGTTCTCCATGGCCTGTCCTGCCTTTCTGGATTTTACACTTTTTTCACATAGCCCTTTTGACTGGGGGGAAGTGAGACTTCATTGTAGTGCAGATTTCCTTTGCAAGGTTGCTTGGTTGGCCAAAAAGTGCGTATGCATTTTTTCCTGAATATATTCAGGAAAAAACACATACGCCCTTTATGGCCAAGTGCATCATTGTGGACGTTCTGCCTCTTTTCCTATGCTTTCAATGCAATTCCAGTCTACCTCCTGAAATCGGTTTCCTGCAATTCTGCCCCGCTTTCAAGTCCTCTTGGCAGCCTTCCTTCAGTATATTTTTGGACGATAGCTGTCATTTATAACTCTGCAGGTTTGTGAATTACAGTGCCCCTGAGCTCCTTTCTTCAACTCGCTTTCTTGTGACCTGGCCGCAACACCGCAAGATGGCTTCAGGCCCTAATCTGGTTCCGGCACGGCATGCTGAGCCTTTGGTTAATTCCTCTTCCTGGTGGGAAATGAGAGTTAAATTTGCCCGTCCAGACACCTCCAGCTAGTCTCTCATTGGTTCTCGCTATTCCTGTTCATCTTCCGCAGAAATTGCAAACTGGGCCAAACAGGAGGTTAAAGGGACTGACTCTCCAAGTCGGGAGAGTGTTAGTAAAGCATCTGGAATGTTGCACCCGAGTACCAGGGTACCAAAACTGAGACATATTTGAACACGTCTCCCGATCACATGGTTGATCATACTCTAGGTTCCACATGCATGTTTTAGCTGAAGGAAGAATACCTTAAACCTGGAGAGTTGAGACCCGTGGAATGGGTACCATGCAATATGACTTCAAAGGGTCTTCATTTGCCCACCAAACCTCTCCAATCCTATCACTGCTGCGTTTATGCCCCTGTACACATGCCTGATTCTCTTTCGGAGACATAGCAATCCATAGGTTTTAAGATACTTACTTGTCAGGTACATTCTTAGGCGTTGAATATGGGGTGTTGAGTCCATATCGTTGAGCAAGGAGTAGCTCTTGTCTATTCCATATTTGGCTTAATGAACTTTATCTGTGCTCATTTCAATCTCTGGTTTTATGCAGCACCCCAACTCACCTTTCCCCTTAAGCAAGCATAAGTTGGTTTTCTAAATTTGAGACCCTGTTCTGTTTTGGAATTCAGTTCCTGTGTAGCCAAGTTTACATTCCGTGTATTAGTGATATCTTATGATGTTTCTTTTTCTGTGTGACTTATTTCAGTTAGAATCATCGTACCTGAATCCACTCATTATGGTGCTACGGGCCTGATGACATAGATTTCATTGCTGAGTGATACTGCATTGTACGTAAGTACCACAAGTTCTTTATCCATTTTTCACTTTCTGTGATATTGAACTTGTACGGTAAATGATGTTCTTGTAAACAGAGGCGTCCCAAACTTTGGGGTGGCTGTGTCTTTTTGATTTTAATTTCCCTAAGCTATAGGACCATAAGTGGAAGTGCCCTAGGCTCTGTTGCTTTGTTTCTTAGATGTTTCAGGAAACACCATACACTTCTCCCGAGTGTCTGTTGGCAATTTACATCCCACCCATCAGCATAACAAGGATCCCAGTTCTCCATGGCCTGTCCTTTCTTTGTGGATTTTACACTTTTTTCAGATGGCCCTTTTGACCGGGGGGAAGTGAGACTTCATTGTAGTGCAGATTTCGTTTGCAAGCTTGCTTGCTTGGCCAAAAAGGGCGTATGCGTTTTTTCCTGAATATATTCAGGAAAAAACGCATACGCCCTTTTTGGCCAAGTGCATCATTGTGGACGTTCTGCCTCTTTTCCTATGCTTTCAATGCAATTCCAGTCTACCTCCTGAAATCGGTTTCCTGCAATTCTGCCCCGCTTTCAAGTCCTCTTGGCAGCCTTACTTCAGTATATTTTTGGACGATAGCTGTCATTTATAACTCTGCAGGTTTGTGAATTACAGTGCCCCTGAGCTCCTTTCTTCAACTCGCTTTCTTTTGAGCTGGCCGCAAAACCGCAGGATGGCTTCAGGCCCTAATCTGGTTCCGGCTCTGCACGCTGAGCCTTTGGTTAATTCCTCTTCCTGGTGGGAAATGAGAGTTAAATTTGCCCGTCCAGACACCTCCAGCTAGTCTCTCATTGGTTCTCGCTATTCCTGTTCATCTTCCGCAGAAATTGCAAACTGGACCAAACAGGAGGTTAAAGGGACTGACTCTCCAAGTCGGGAGAGTGTTAGTAAAGCGTCTGGAATGTTGCACCCGAGTACCAGGGTACGAAAACTGAGACATATTTGAACACGTCTCCCGATCACATGGTTGATCATACTCTAGGTTCCACATGCATGTTTTAGCTGAAGGAAGAATACCTTAAACCTGGAGAGTTGAGACCCGTGGAATGGGTACCATGCAATATGACTTCAAAGGGTCTTCATTTGCCCACCGAACCTCTCCAATCCTATCACTGCTGCGTTTATGCCCCTGTACACATGCTTGATTCTCTTTCGGAGACATAGCAATCCATAGGTTTTAAGATACTTACTTGTCAGGTACATTCTTAGGCGTTGAATATGGGGTGTTGAGTCCATTTCGTTGAGCAAGGAGTAGCTCTTGTCTATTCCATATTTGGCTTAAGGAACTTTATCTGTGCTCCTTTCAATCTCTGGTTTTATGCAGCACCCCAACTCACCTTTCCCCTTAAGCAAGCATAAGTTGGTTTTCTAAATTTGAGACCCTGTTCTGTTCTGTAATTCAGTTCCTGTGTAGCCAAGTTTACATTCCGTGTATTACTGATATCTTATGATGTTTCTTTTTCTGTGTGACTTATTTCAGTTAGAATCATCATATCTGAATCCACTCATTGTGCTGCTACGGGCCTGATGACATAGATTTCAGTGCTGAGTGATATTGCTTTGTAAGTATATACCACAAATTCTTTATCCATTTTTCAATTTCTGCGATGTTGAACTTGTACTGTAAACGAGGTTCTTGTAAACAGAGCCGTTCCAAACTTTGGGGTGGCTGTGTCTTTTTGATTTTAATTTCCCTAAGCTATAGGACCATAAGTGGAAGTGCCCTAGGCTCTGTTGCTTTGTTTTTTAGATGTTTCAGGAAACACCATACACTTCTCCCGAGTGTCTGTTGGCAATTTACATCCCGCCCATCAGCATAACAAGGCTCCCAGTTCTCCATGGCCTGTCCTGCCTTTCTGGATTTTACACTTTTTTCAGATGGCCCTTTTGACCGGGGGGAAGTGAGACTTCATTGTAGTGCAGATTTCCTTTGCAAGCTTGCTTGGTTGGCCAAAAAGGGCGTATGCGTTTTTTCCTGAATATATTCAGGAAAAAACGCATACGCCCTTTTTGGCCAAGTGCATCATTGTGGACGTTCTGCCTCTTTTCCTATGCTTTCAATGCAATTCCAGTCTACCTCCTGAAATTGGTTTCCTGCAATTCTGCCCCGCTTTCAAGTCCTCTTGGCAGCCTTACTTCAGTATATTTTTGGACGATAGCTGTCATTTATAACTCTGCAGGTTTGTGAATTACAGTGCCCCTGAGTTCCTTTCTTCAACTCGCTTTCTTTTGAGCTGGCCGCAACACCGCAAGATGGCTTCAGGCCCTAATCTGTTTCGGGCACGGCACGCTGAGCCTTTGGTTAATTCCTCTTCCTGGTGGGAAATGAGAGTTAAATTTGCCCGTCCAGACACCTCCAGCTAGTCTCTCATTGGTTCTCCCTATTCCTGTTCATCTTCCGCAGAAATTGCAAACTGGGCCAAACAGGAGGTTAAAGGGACTGACTCTCCAAGTTGGGAGAGTGTTAGTAAAGCGTCTGGAATGTTGCACCCGAGTACCAGGGTACGAAAACTGAGACATATTTGAACACGTATCCCGATCACATGGTTGATCATACTCTAGGTTCCACATGCATGTTTTAGCTGAAGGAAGAATACCTTAAACCTGGGTAGTTGAAACCCGTGGAATGGGTACCATGCAATATGACTTCAAAGGGTCTTCATTTGCTCACCGAACTTCTCCAATCCTATCACTGCTGCATTTATGCCCCTGTACACATGCTTGGTTCTCTTTCGGAGACATAGCAATCCATAGGTTTTAAGATACTTACTAGTCAGGTACATTCTTAGGCGTTTAATATGCGGTGTTGAGTCCATTTCGTTGAGCAAGGAGTAGCTCTTGTCTATTCCATATTTGGCTTAAGGAACTTTATCTGTGCTCATTTCAATCTCTGGTTTTATGCAGCACCCCAACTCACCTTTCCCCTTAAGCAAGCATAAGTTGGTTTTCTAAATTTGAGACCCTGTTCTGTTTTGGAATTCAGTTCCTGTGTAGCCAAGTTTACATTCCGTGTATTAGTGATATCTTATGATGTTTCTTTTTCTGTGTGACTTATTTCAGTTAGAATCATCATATCTGAATCCACTCATTGTGCTGCTAAGGGCCTGAGGACATAGATTTCATTGCTGAGTGATATTGCTTTGTAAGTATATACCACAAATTCTTTATCCATTTTTCAATTTCTGCGATGTTGAACTTGTACTGTAAACGAGGTTCTTGTAAACAGAGCCGTTCCAAACTTTGGGGTGGCTGTGTCTTTTTGATTTTAATTTCCCTAAGCTATAGGACCATAAGTGGAAGTGCCCTAGGCTCTGTTGCTTTGTTTTTTAGATGTTTCAGGAAACACCATACACTTCTCCCGAGTGTCTGTTGGCAATTTACATCCCGCCCATCAGCATAACAAGGCTCCCAGTTCTCCATGGCCTGTCCTGCCTTTCTGGATTTTACACTTTTTTCAGATGGCCCTTTTGACCGGGGGGAAGTGAGACTTCATTGTAGTGCAGATTTCCTTTGCAAGCTTGCTTGGTTGGCCAAAAAGGGCGTATGCGTTTTTTCCTGAATATATTCAGGAAAAAACGCATACGCCCTTTTTGGCCAAGTGCATCATTGTGGACGTTCTGCCTCTTTTCCTATGCTTTCAATGCAATTCCAGTCTACCTCCTGAAATTGGTTTCCTGCAATTCTGCCCCGCTTTCAAGTCCTCTTGGCAGCCTTACTTCAGTATATTTTTGGACGATAGCTGTCATTTATAACTCTGCAGGTTTGTGAATTACAGTGCCCCTGAGTTCCTTTCTTCAACTCGCTTTCTTTTGAGCTGGCCGCAACACCGCAAGATGGCTTCAGGCCCTAATCTGTTTCGGGCACGGCACGCTGAGCCTTTGGTTAATTCCTCTTCCTGGTGGGAAATGAGAGTTAAATTTGCCCGTCCAGACACCTCCAGCTAGTCTCTCATTGGTTCTCCCTATTCCTGTTCATCTTCCGCAGAAATTGCAAACTGGGCCAAACAGGAGGTTAAAGGGACTGACTCTCCAAGTTGGGAGAGTGTTAGTAAAGCGTCTGGAATGTTGCACCCGAGTACCAGGGTACGAAAACTGAGACATATTTGAACACGTATCCCGATCACATGGTTGATCATACTCTAGGTTCCACATGCATGTTTTAGCTGAAGGAAGAATACCTTAAACCTGGGTAGTTGAAACCCTTGGAATGGGTACCATGCAATATGACTTCAAAGGGTCTTCATTTGCTCACCGAACCTCTCCAATCCTATCACTGCTGCATTTATGCCCCTGTACACATGCTTGGTTCTCTTTCGGAGACATAGCAATCCATAGGTTTTAAGATACTTACTAGTCAGGTACATTCTTAGGCGTTTAATATGCGGTGTTGAGTCCATTTCGTTGAGCAAGGAGTAGCTCTTGTCTATTCCATATTTGGCTTAAGGAACTTTATCTGTGCTCATTTCAATCTCTGGTTTTATGCAGCACCCCAACTCACCTTTCCCCTTAAGCAAGCATAAGTTGGTTTTCTAAATTTGAGACCCTGTTCTGTTTTGGAATTCAGTTCCTGTGTAGCCAAGTTTACATTCCGTGTATTAGTGATATCTTATGATGTTTCGTTTTCTGTGTGACTTATTTCAGTTAGAATCATCATACCTGAATCCACTCATTGTGCTGCTAAGGGCCTGATGACATAGATTTCATTGCTGAGTGATACTGCATTGTACGTAAGTACCACAAGTTCTTTATCCATTTTTCACTTTCTGTGATATTGAACTTGTACGGTAAACGAGGTTCTTGTAAACAGAGGCGTCCCAAACTTTGGGGTGGCTGTGTCTTTTTGATTTTAATTTCTCTAAGCTATAGGACCATAAGTGGAAGTGCCCTAGGCTCTGTTGCTTTGTTTCTTAGATGTTTCAGGAAACACCATACACTTCTCCCGAGTGTCTGTTGGCAATTTACATCCTGCCCATCAGCATAACAAGGCTCCCAGTTCTCCATGGCCTGTCCTGCCTTTCTGGATTTTACACTTTTTTCAGATGGCCCTTTTGACCGGGGGGAAGTGAGACTTCATTGTAGTGCAGATTTCCTTTGCAAGCTTGCTTGGTTGGCCAAAAAGGGCGTATGCGTTTTTTCCTGAATATATTCAGGAAAAAACGCATACGCCCTTATTGGCCAAGTGCATCATTGTGGACGTTCTGCCTCTTTTCCTATGCTTTCAATGCAATTCCAGTCTACCTCCTGAAATCGGTTTCCTGCAATTCTGCCCCGCTTTCAAGTCCTCTTGGCAGCCTTACTTCAGTATATTTTTGGACGATAGCTGTCATTTATAACTCTGCAGGTTTGTGAATTACAGTGCCCCTGAGCTCCTTTCTTCAACTCGCTTTCTTTTGAGCTGGCCGCAACACCGCAGGATGGCTTCAGGCCCTAATCTGGTTCCGGCACGGCATGCTGAGCCTTTGGTTATTTCCTCTTCCTGGTGGGAAATGAGAGTTAAATTTGCCCGTCCAGACACCTCCAGCTAGTCTCTCATTGGTTCTCCCCATTCCTGTTCATCTTCTGCAGAAATTGCAAACTGGGCCAAAGAGGAGGTTAAAGGCGCTGACTCTCCAAGTGGGGAGACTGTTAGTAAAGCGTCTGGAATGTTGCACCCGAGTACCGGGGAGGAAAACTGAGACATATTTGAACACGTCTCCTGTTCACACGGTTGATCATACTCTGGGTTCCACATGCATGTTTAGCTGAAGGAAGAATACCTTAAACCTGGAGAGTTGAGACCCGTGGAATGGGTACCATGCAATATGACTTCAAAGGGTCTTCATTTGCTCACCGAACCTCTCCAATCCTATCACTGCTGCGTTTATGCCCCTGTACACATGCTTGATTCTCTTTTGGAGACATAGCAATCCATAGGTTTTAAGATACTTACTAGTCAGGTACATTCTTAGGCGTTTAATATGGGGTGTTGAGTCCATTTCGTTGAGCAAGGAGTAGCTCTTGTCTATTCCATATTTGGCTTAAGGAACTTTATCTGTGCTCATTTCAATCTCTGGTTTTATGCAGCACCCCAACTCACCTTTCCCCTTAAGCAAGCATAAGTTGGTTTTCTAAATTTGAGACCCTGTTCTGTTTTGGAATTCAGTTCCTGTGTAGCCAAGTTTACATTCCGTGTATTAGTGATATCTTATGATGTTTCGTTTTCTGTGTGACTTATTTCAGTTAGAATCATCATACCTGAATCCACTCATTGTGCTGCTAAGGGCCTGATGACATAGATTTTATTGCTGAGTGATACTGCATTGTACGTAAGTACCACAAGTTCTTTATCCATTTTTCACTTTCTGTGATATTGAACTTGTACGGTAAACGAGGTTCTTGTAAACAGAGGCGTCCCAAACTTTGGGGTGGCTGTGTCTTTTTGATTTTAATTTCTCTAAGCTATAGGACCATAAGTGGAAGTGCCCTAGGCTCTGTTGCTTTGTTTCTTAGATGTTTCAGGAAACACCATACACTTCTCCCGAGTGTCTGTTGGCAATTTACATCCTGCCCATCAGCATAACAAGGCTCCCAGTTCTCCATGGCCTGTCCTGCCTTTCTGGATTTTACACTTTTTTCAGATGGCCCTTTTGACCGGGGGGAAGTGAGACTTCATTGTAGTGCAGATTTCCTTTGCAAGCTTGCTTGGTTGGCCAAAAAGGGCGTATGCGTTTTTTCCTGAATATATTCAGGAAAAAACGCATACGCCCTTATTGGCCAAGTGCATCATTGTGGACGTTCTGCCTCTTTTCCTATGCTTTCAATGCAATTCCAGTCTACCTCCTGAAATCGGTTTCCTGCAATTCTGCCCCGCTTTCAAGTCCTCTTGGCAGCCTTACTTCAGTATATTTTTGGACGATAGCTGTCATTTATAACTCTGCAGGTTTGTGAATTACAGTGCCCCTGAGCTCCTTTCTTCAACTCGCTTTCTTTTGAGCTGGCCGCAACACCGCAGGATGGCTTCAGGCCCTAATCTGGTTCCGGCACGGCATGCTGAGCCTTTGGTTATTTCCTCTTCCTGGTGGGAAATGAGAGTTAAATTTGCCCGTCCAGACACCTCCAGCTAGTCTCTCATTGGTTCTCCCCATTCCTGTTCATCTTCTGCAGAAATTGCAAACTGGGCCAAAGAGGAGGTTAAAGGCGCTGACTCTCCAAGTGGGGAGACTGTTAGTAAAGCGTCTGGAATGTTGCACCCGAGTACCGGGGAGGAAAACTGAGACATATTTGAACACGTCTCCTGTTCACACGGTTGATCATACTCTGGGTTCCACATGCATGTTTAGCTGAAGGAAGAATACCTTAAACCTGGAGAGTTGAGACCCGTGGAATGGGTACCATGCAATATGACTTCAAAGGGTCTTCATTTGCTCACCGAACCTCTCCAATCCTATCACTGCTGCGTTTATGCCCCTGTACACATGCTTGATTCTCTTTTGGAGACATAGCAATCCATAGGTTTTAAGATACTTACTAGTCAGGTACATTCTTAGGCGTTTAATATGGGGTGTTGAGTCCATTTCGTTGAGCAAGGAGTAGCTCTTGTCTATTCCATATTTGGCTTAAGGAACTTTATCTGTGCTCATTTCAATCTCTGGTTTTATGCAGCACCCCAACTCACCTTTCCCCTTAAGCAAGCATAAGTTGGTTTTCTAAATTTGAGACCCTGTTCTGTTTTGGAATTCAGTTCCTGTGTAGCCAAGTTTACATTCCGTGTATTAGTGATATCTTATGATGTTTCGTTTTCTGTGTGACTTATTTCAGTTAGAATCATCATACCTGAATCCACTCATTGTGCTGCTAAGGGCCTGATGACATAGATTTTATTGCTGAGTGATACTGCATTGTACGTAAGTACCACAAGTTCTTTATCCATTTTTCACTTTCTGTGATATTGAACTTGTACGGTAAACGAGGTTCTTGTAAACAGAGGCGTCCCAAACTTTGGGGTGGCTGTGTCTTTTTGATTTTAATTTCTCTAAGCTATAGGACCATAAGTGGAAGTGCCCTAGGCTCTGTTGCTTTGTTTTTTAGATGTTTCAGGAAACACCATACACTTCTCCCGAGTGTCTGTTGGCAATTTACATCCCGCCCATCAGCATAACAAGGCTCCCAGTTCTCCATGGCCTGTCCTGCCTTTCTGGATTTTACACTTTTTTCAGATGGCCCTTTTGACCGGGGGAAATGAGACTTCATTGTAGTGCAGATTTCCTTTGCAAGCTTGCTTGGTTGGCCAAAAAGGGCGTATGCGTTTTTTCCTGAATATATTCAGGAAAAGACGCATACGCCCTTTTTGGCCAAGTGCATCATTGTGGACGTTCTGCCTCTTTTCCTATGCTTTCAATGCAATTCCAGTCTACCTCCTGAAATCGGTTTCCTGCAATTCTGCCCCGCCTTCAAGTCCTCTTGGCAGCCTTCCTTCAGTATATTTTTGGACGATAGCTGTCATTTATAACTCTGCAGGTTTGTGAATTACAGTGCCCCTGAGCTCCTTTCTTCAACTCGCTTTCTTGTGACCTGGCCGCAACACCGCAGGATGGCTTCAGGCCCTAATCTGGTTCTGGCACGGCACGCTGAGCCTTTGGTTAATTCCTCTTCCTGGTGGGAAATGAGAGTTAAATTTGCCCGTCCAGACACCTCCAGCTAGTCTCTCATTGGTTCTCGCTATTGCTGTTCATCTTCCGCTGAAATTGCAAACTGGGCCAAACAGGAGATTAAAGGGACTGACTCTCCAAGTCGGGAGAGTGTTAGTAAAGCGTCTGGAATGTTGCACCCGAGTACCAGGGTACCAAAACTGAGACATATTTGAACACGTCTCCCGATCACATGGTTGATCATACTCTAGGTTCCTCATGCATGTTTTAGCTGAAGGAAGAATACCTTAAACCTGGAGAGTTGAGACCCGTGGAATGGGTACCATGCAATATGACTTCAAAGGGTCTTCATTTGCTCACCGAACCTCTCCAATCCTATCACTGCTGCGTTTATGCCCCTGTACACACGCTTGATTCTCTTTTGGAGACATAGCAATCCATAGGTTTTAAGATACTTACTAGTCAGGTACATTCTTAGGCGTTTAATATGCGGTGTTGAGTCCATTTCGTTGAGCAAGGAGTAGCTCTTGTCTATTCCATATTTGGCTTAAGGAATTTATCTGTGCTCATTTCAATCTCTGGTTTTATGCAGCACCCCAACTCACCTTTACCCTTAAGCAAGCATAAGTTGGTTTTCTAAATTTGAGACCCTGTTCTGTTTTGGAATTCAGTTCCTGTGTAGCCAAGTTTACATTCCGTGTATTACTGATATCTTATGATGTTTCTTTTTCTGTGTGACTTATTTCAGTTAGAATCATCATATCTGAATCCACTCATTGTGCTGCTAAGGGCCTGATGACATAGATTTCAGTACTGAGTGATATTGCTTTGTAAGTATATACCACAACTTCTTTATCCATTTTTCAATTTCTGCGATGTTGAACTTGTACTGTAAACGAGGTTCTTGTAAACAGAGCCGTTCCAAACTTTGGGGTGGCTGTGTCTTTTTGATTTTAATTTCCCTAAGCTATAGGACCATAAGTGGAAGTGCCCTAGGCTCTGTTGCTTTGTTTTTTAGATGTTTCAGGAAACACCATACACTTCTCCCGAGTGTCTGTTGGCAATTTACATCCCGCCCATCAGCATAACAAGGCTCCCAGTTCTCCATGGCCTGTCCTGCCTTTCTGGATTTTACACATTTTTCAGATGGCCCTTTTGACCGGGGGGAAGTGAGACTTCATTGTAGTGCAGATTTCCTTTGCAAGCTTGCTTGGTTGGCCAAAAAGGGCGTATGCGTTTTTTCCTGAATATATTCAGGAAAAAACGCATACGCCCTTTTTGGCCAAGTGCATCATTGTGGACGTTCTGCCTCTTTTCCTATGCTTTCAATGCAATTCCAGTCTACCTCCTGAAATTGGTTTCCTGCAATTCTGCCCGGCTTTCAAGTCCTCTTGGCAGCCTTACTTCAGTATATTTTTGGACGATAGCTGTCATTTATAACTCTGCAGGTTTGTGAATTACAGTGCCCCTGAGTTCCTTTCTTCAACTCGCTTTCTTTTGAGCTGGCCGCAACACCGCAAGATGTCTTTAGGCCCTAATCTGTTTCGGGCACGGCACGCTGAGCCTTTGGTTAATTCCTCTTCCTGGTGGGAAATGAGAGTTAAATTTGCCCGTCCAGACACCTCCAGCTAGTCTCTCATTGGTTCTCCCTATTCCTGTTCATCTTCCGCAGAAATTGCAAACTGGGCCAAACAGGAGGTTAAAGGGACTGACTCTCCAAGTTGGGAGAGTGTTAGTAAAGCGTCTGGAATGTTGCACCCGAGTACCAGGGTACGAAAACTGAGACATATTTGAACACGTATCCCGATCACATGGTTGATCATACTCTAGGTTCCACATGCATGTTTTAGCTGAAGGAAGAATACCTTAAACCTGGGTAGTTGAAACCCGTGGAATGGGTACCATGCAATATGACTTCAAAGGGTCTTCATTTGCTCACCGAACCTCTCCAATCCTGTCACTGCTGCATTTATGCCCCTGTACACATGCTTGGTTCTCTTTCGGAGACATAGCAATCCATAGGTTTTAAGATACTTACTAGTCAGGTACATTCTTAGGCGTTTAATATGTGGTGTTGAGTCCATTTCGTTGAGCAAGGAGTAGCTCTTGTCTATTCCATATTTGGCTTAAGGAACTTTATCTGTGCTCATTTCAATCTCTGGTTTTATGCAGCACCCCAACTCACCTTTCCCCTTAAGCAAGCATAAGTTGGTTTTCTAAATTTGAGACCCTGTTCTGTTCTGTAATTCAGTTCCTGTGTAGCCAAGTTTACATTCCGTGTATTAGTGATATCTTATGATGTTTCTTTTTCTGTGTGACTTATTTCAGTTAGAATCATCATACCTGAATCCACTCATTGTGCTGCTAAGGGCCTGATGACATAGATTTCATTGCTGAGTGATATAGCTTTGTAAGTAAATACCACAAGTTCTTTATCCATTTTTCACTTTCTGCGATGTTGAACTTGTACTGTAAACGAGGTTCTTGTAAACAGAGGCGTCCCAAACTTTGGGGTGGCTGTGTCTTTTTGATTTTAATTTCCCTATGCTATAGGACCATAAGTGGAAGTGCCCTAGGCTCTGTTGCTTTGTTTTTTAGATGTTTCAGGAAACACCATACGCTTCTCCTGAGTGTTTGTTGGCAATTTACATCCCGCCCATGAGCATAACAAGGCTCCCAGTTCTCCATGGCCTGTCCTGCCTTTCTGGATTTTACACTTTTTTCAGATGGCCCTTTTGACCGGGGGGAAGTGAGACTTCATTTTAGTGCAGATTTCCTTTGCAAGTTTGCTTGGTTGGCCAAAAAGGGCGTATGCGTTTTTTCCTGAATATATTCAGGAAAAAACGCATACGCCCTTTTTGGCCAAGTGCATCATTCGGGACGTTCTGCCTCTTTTCCTATGCTTTCAATGCAATTCCAGTCTACCTCCTGAAATCGGTTTCCTGCAATTCTGCCCCGCTTTCAAGTCCTCTTGGCAGCCTTCCTTCAGTATATTTTTGGACGATAGCTGTCATTTATAACTCTGCAGGTTTGTGAATTACAGTGCCCCTGAGCTCCTTTCTTCAACTCGCTTTCTTGTGAGCTGGCCGCAACCCCGCAGGATGGCTTCAGGCCCTAATCTTGTTCCGGCACGGCACGCTGAGCCTTTGGTTATTTCCTCTTCCTGGTGGGAAATGAGAGTTAAATTTGCCCGTCCAGACACCTCCAGCTAGTCTCTCATTGGTTCTCCTTTTTCCTGTTCATTTTCCGCAGAAATTGCAAACTGGACCAAACAGGAGGTTAAAGGCGCTGACTCTCCAAGTGGGGAGAGTGTTAGTAAAGCGTCTGGAATGTTGCACCCGAGTACCAGGTTAGGAAAACTGAGACATATTTGAACACGTCTCCCGTTCACACGGTTGATCATACTCTGGGTTCCACATGCATGTTTTAGCTGAAGGAAGAATACCTTAAACCTGGAGAGTTGAGACCCGTGGAATGGGTACCATGCAATATGACTTCAAAGGGTCTTCATTTGCTCACCGAACCTCTCCAATCCTATCACTGCTGCATTTATGCCCCTGTACACATGCTTGGTTCTCTTTCGGAGACATAGCAATCCATAGGTTTTAAGATACTTACTAGTCAGTTACATTCTTAGGCGTTCGATATGGGGTGTTGAGTCCATTTCGTTGAGCAAGGAGTAGCTCTTGTCTATTCCATATTTGGCTTAAGGAACTTTATCTGTGCTCATTTCAATCTCTGGTTTTATGCAGCACCCCAACTCACCTTTCCCCTTAAGCAAGCATAAGTTGGTTTTCTAAATTTGAGACCCTGTTCTGTTCTGTAATTCAGTTCCTGTGTAGCCAAGTTTACATTCCGTGTATTAGTGATATCTTATGATGTTTCTTTTTCTGTGTGACTTATTTCAGTTAGAATCATCATACCTGAATCCACTCATTGTGCTGCTAAGGGCCTGATGACATAGATTTCATTGCTGAGTGATACTTCATTGTACGTAAGTACCACAAGATCTTTATCCATTTTTCAATTTCTGTGATATTGAACTTGTACGGTAAACGAGGTTCTTGTATACAGAGGCGTCCCAAACTTTGGGGTGGCTGTGTCTTTTTGATTTTAATTTCTCTAAGCTATAGGACCATAAGTGGAAGTGCCCTAGGCTCTGTTGCTTTGTTTCTTAGATGTTTCAGGAAACACCATACACTTCTCCCGAGTGTCTGTTGGCAATTTACTTCCCGCCCATCAGCATAACAAGGCTCCCAGTTCTCCATGGCCTGTCCTGCCTTTCTGGATTTTACACTTTTTTCAGATGGCCCTTTTGACCGGGGGGAAGTGAGACTTCATTGTAGTGCAGATTTCCTTTGCAAGTTTGCTTGTTTGGCCAAAAAGGGCGTATGCGTTTTTTCCTGAATATATTCAGGAAAAAACGCATACGCCCTTTTTGGCCAAGTGCATCATTGTGGACGTTCTGCCTCTTTTCCTATGCTTTCAATGCAATTCCAGTCTACCTCCTGAAATCGGTTTCCTGCAATTCTGCCCCGCTTTCAAGTCCTCTTGGCAGCCTTACTTCGGTATATTTTTGGACGATAGCTGTCATTTATAACTCTGCAGGTTTGTGAATTACAGTGCCCCTGAGCTCCTTTCTTCAACTCGCTTTCTTTTGAGCTGGCCGCAACACCGCAGGATGGCTTCAGGCCCTAATCTGGTTCCGGCACGGCATGCTGAGCCTTTGGTTATTTCCTCTTCCTGGTGGGAAATGAGAGTTAAATTTGCCCGTCCAGACACCTCCAGCTAGTCTCTCATTGGTTCTCCCCATTCCTGTTCATCTTCTGCAGAATTTGCAAACTGGGCCAAAGAGGAGGTTAAAGGTGCTGACTCTCCAAGTGGGGAGACTGTTAGTAAAGCGTCTGGAATGTTGCACCCGAGTACCGGGGAGGAAAACTGAGACATATTTGAACACGTCTCCTGTTCACACGGTTGATCATACTCTGGGTTCCACATGCATGTTTTAGCTGAAGGAAGAATACCTTAAACCTGGAGAGTTGAGACCCGTGGAATGGGTACCATGCAATATGACTTCAAAGGGTCTTCATTTGCTCACCGAACCTCTCCAATCCTATCACTGCTGCGTTTATGCCCCTGTACACACGCTTGATTCTCTTTTGGAGACATAGCAATCCATAGGTTTTAAGATACTTACTAGTCAGGTACATTCTTAGGCGTTTAATATGGGGTGTTGAGTCCATTTCGTTGAGCAAGGAGTAGCTCTTGTCTATTCCATATTTGGCTTAAGGAACTTTATCTGTGCTCATTTCAATCTCTGATTTTATGCAGCACCCTAACTCACCTTTCCCCTTAAGCAAGCATAAGTTGGTTTTCTAAATTTGAGACCCTGTTCTGTTTTGGAATTCAGTTCCTGTGTAGCCAAGTTTACATTCCGTGTATTAGTGATATCTTATGATGTTTCTTTTTCTGTGTGACTTATTTCAGTTAGAATCATCGTACCTGAATCCACTCATTATGCTGCTACGGGCTTGATGACATAGATTTCATTGCTGAGTGATACTGCATTGTATGTAAGTACCACAAGTTCTTTATCCATTTTTCACTTTCTGCGATATTGAACTTGTACTGTAAACGAGGTTCTTGTAAACACAGGCGTCCCAAACTTTGGGGTGGCTGTGTCTTTTTGATTTTAATTTCCCTGAGCTATAGGACCATAAGTGGAAGTGCCCTAGGCTCTGTTGCTTTGTTTTTTAGATGTTTCAGGAAACACCATACACTTCTCCCGAGTGTCTGTTGGCAATTTACATCCCGCCCATCAGCATAACAAGGCTCCCAGTTCTCCATGGCCTGTCCTGCCTTTCTGGATTTTACACTTTTTTCAGATGGCCCTTTTGACCGGGGGGAAGTGAGACTTCATTGTAGTGCAGATTTCCTTTGCAAGTTTGCTTGGTTGGCCAAAAAGGGCGTATGCGTTTTTTCCTGAATATATTCAGGAAAAAACGCATACGCCCTTTTTGGCCAAGTGCATCATTGTGGACGTTCTGCCTCTTTTCCTATGCTTTCAATGCAATTCCAGTCTACCTCCTGAAATCGGTTTCCTGCAATTCTGCCCCGCTTTCAAGTCCTCTTGGCAGCCTTACTTCAGTATATTTTTGGACGATAGCTGTCATTTATAACTCTGCAGGTTTGTGAATTACAGTGCCCCTGAGCTCCTTTCTTCAACTCGCTTTCTTGTGACCTGGCTGCAACACCGCAGGATGGCTTCAGGCCCTAATCTGGTTCCGGCATGGCACGCTGAGCCTTTGGTTAATTCCTCTTCCTGGTGGGAAATGAGAGTTAAATTTGCCCGTCCAGACACCTCCAGCTAGTCTCTCATTGGTTCTCGCTATTCCTGTTCATCTTCCGCAGAAATTGCAAACTGGGCCAAACAGGAGGTTAAAGGGACTGACTCTCCAAGTTGGGAGAGTGTTAGTAAAGCATCTGGAACGTTGCACCCGAGTACCAGAGTACGAAATCTGAGACATATTTGAACACGTCTCCCAATCACATGGTTGATCATACTCTAGGTTCCACATGCATGTTTTAGCTGAAGGAAGAATACCTTAAACCTGGGTAGTTGAAACCCGTGGAATGGGTACCATGCAATATGACTTCAAAGTGTCTTCATTTGCTCAGTGAACCTCTCCAATCCTATCACTGCTGCGTTTATGCCCCTGTACACATGCTTGATTCTCTTTCGGAGACATAGCAATCCATAGGTTTTAAGATACTTACTAGTCAGGTACATTCTTAGGCGTTTAATATCGGGTGTTGAGTCCATTTCGTTGAGCAAGGAGTAGCTCTTGTCTATTCCATATTTGGCTTAAGGAACTTTATCTGTGCTCATTTCAATCTCTGTTTTTGTGCAGCACCCCAACTCACCTTTCCCCTTAAGCAAGCATAAGTTGGTTTTCTAAATTTGAGACACTATTCTGTTCTGTAATTCAGTTCCTGTGTAGCCAAGTTTACATTCCGTGTATTACTGATATCTTATGATGTTTCTTTTTCTGTGTGACTTATTTCAGTTAGAATCATCATATCTGAATCCACTCATTGTGCTGCTACGGGCCTGATGACATAGATTTCAGTGCTGAGTGATATTGCTTTGTAAGTAAATACCACAACTTCTTTATCCATTTTTCAATTTCTGCGATGTTGAACTTGTACTGTAAACGAGGTTCTTGTAAACAGATGTGTCCCAAACTTTGGGGTGGCTGTGTCCTTTTGATTTTAACTTCCCTAAGCTATAGTACCATAAGTGGAAGTGCCCTAGGCTCTGTTGCTTTGTTTTTTAGTTGTTTCAGGAAACACCATACACTTCTCTCGAGTGTCTGTTGGCACTTTACATCCCGCCAATCAGCATAACAAGGCTCCCAGTTCTCCATGGCTTGTCCTGCCTTTCTGGATTTTACACTTTTTTCAGATGGCCCTTTTGACCGGGGGGAAGTGAGACTTCATTGTAGTGCAGATTTCCTTTGTAAGTTTGCTTGGTTGGCCAAAAAGGGCGTATGCGTTTTTTCTTGAATATATTCAGGAAAAAACGCATACGCCCTTTTTGGCCAAGTGCATCATTGTGGACGTTCTGCCTCTTTTCCTATGCTTTCAATGCAATTCCTGTCTACCTCCTGAAATCAGTTTCCTGCAATTCTCCCCCGCTTTCAAGTCCTCTTGGCAGCCTTACTTCAGTATATTTTTGGACGATAGCTGTCATTTATAACTCTGCAGGTTTGTGAATTACAGTGCCCCTGAGCTCCTTTCTTCAACTCGCTTTCTTGTGAGCTGGCCGCAACACCGCAGGATGGCTTCAGGCCCTAATCTGGTTCCGGCACGGCACGCTGAGCCTTTGGTTATTTCCTCTTCCTGGTGGGAAATGAGAGTTAAATTTGCCCGTCCAGACACCTCCAGCTAGTCTCTCATTGGTTCTCGCTATTCCTGTTCATCTTCCGCAGAAATTGCAAACTGGGCAAAACAGGAGGTTAAAGGCGCTGACTCTCCAAGACGGGAGAGTGTTAGTAAAGCGTCTGGAATGTTGCACCCGAGTTCCAGGGTACGAAAACTGAGACATATTTGAACACGTCTCCCGATCATATGGTTGATCATACTCTAGGTTCCACATGCATGTTTTAGCTGAAGGAAGAATACCTTAAACCTGGGTAGTTGAAACCCGTGGAATGGGTTCCATGCAATATGACTTCAAAGGGTCTTCATTTGCCCACCGAACATCTCCAGTCCTATCACTGCTGCGTTTATGCTCCTGTACACATGCTTGATTCTCTTTTGGAGACATAGCAATCCATAGGTTTTAAGATACTTACTAGTCAGGTACATTCTTAGGCGTTTAATATGGGGTGTTGAGTCCATTTCGTTGAGCAAGGAGTAGCTCTTGTCTATTCCATATTTGGCTTAAGGAACTTTATCTGTGCTCATTTCAATCTCTGGTTTTATGCAGCACCCCAACTCACCTTTCCCCTTAAGCAAGCATAAGTTGGTTTTCTAAATTTGAGACCCTGTTCTGTTTTGGAATTCAGTTCCTGTGTAGCCAAGTTTACATTCTGTCTATTAGTGATATCTTATGATGTTTCTTTTTCTGTGTGACTTATTTCAGTTAGAATCATTGTACCTGAATCCACTCATTATGCTGGTACGGGCCTGATGACATAGATTTCATTGCTGAGTAATACTGCATTGTACGTAAGTACCACAAGTTCTTTATCCATTTTTCACTTTCTGTGATATTGAACTTGTATGGTAAATGAGGTTCTTGTAAACAGAGGCGTCCCAAACTTTGGGGTGGCTGTGTCTTTTTGATTTTAATTTCCGTAAGCTATAGGACCATAAGTGGAAGTGCCCTAGGCTCTGTTGCTTTGTTTCTTAGATGTTTCAGGAAACACCATACACTTCTCCCGAGTGTCTGTTGGCAATTTACATCCCGCCCATCAGCATAACAAGGCTCCCAGTTCTCCATGGCCTGTCCTGCCTTTCTGGATTTTACACTTTTTTCAGATGGCCCTTTTGACCGGGGGGAAGTGAGACTTCATTGTAGTGCAGATTTCGTTTGCAAGCTTGCTTGGTTGGCCAAAAAGGGCGTATGCGTTTTTTCCTGAATATATTCAGGAAAAAACGCATACGCCCTTTTTGGCCAAGTGCATCATTGTGGACGTTCTGCCTCTTTTCCTATGCTTTCAATGCAATTCCAGTCTACCTCCTGAAATCGGTTTCCTGCAATTCTGCCCCGCTTTCAAGTCCTCTTGGCAGCCTTACTTCAGTATATTTTTGGACGATAGCTGTCATTTATAACTCTGCAGGTTTGTGAATTACAGTGCCCCTGAGCTCCTTTCTTCAACTCGCTTTCTTGTGAGCTGGCTGCAACCCCGCAGGATGGCTTCAGGTCCTAATCTTGTTCCGGCACGGCACGCTGAGCCTTTGGTTATTTCCTCTTCCTGGTGGGAAATGAGAGTTAAATTTGCCCGTCCAGACACCTCCAGCTAGTCTCTCATTGGTTCTCCCTATTCCTGTTCATCTTCCGCAGAAATTGCAAACTGGACGAAGCAGGAGGTTAAAGACGCTGACTCTCCAAGTGGGGAGAGTGTTAGTAAAGCGTCTGGAATGTTGCACCCGAGTACCAGGGTATGAAAACTGAGACATATTTGAACACGTATCCCGATCACATGGTTGATCATACTCTGGGTTCCACATGCATGTTTTAGCTGAAGGAAGAATACCTTAAACCTGGAGAGTTGAGACCCGTGTAATGGGTACCATGCAATATGACTTCAAAGGGTCTTCGTTTGCTCACCGAACCTCTCCAATCCTATCACTGCTGCATTTATGCCCCTGTACACACGCTTGATTCTCTTTCGGAGACATAGCAATCCATAGGTTTTAAGATACTTACTAGTCAGGTACATTCTTAGGCGTTGAATATGGGGTGTTGAGTCCATTTCGTTGAGCAAGGAGTAGCTCTTGTCTATTCCATATTTGGCTTAAGGAACTTTATCTGTGCTCATTTCAATCTCTGGTTTTATGCAGCACCCCAACTCACCTTTCCCCTTAAGCAAGCATAAGTTGGTTTTCTAAATTTGAGACCCTGTTCTGTTCTGTAATTCAGTTCCTGTGTAGCCAAGTTTACATTCCGTGTATTAGTGATATCTTATGATGTTTCTTTTTCTGTGTGACTTATTTCAGTTAGAATCATCATACCGGAATCCACTCATTGTGCTGCTAAGGGCCTGATGACATAGATTTCATTGCTGAGTGATATAGCTTTGTAAGTAAATACCACAAGTTCTTTATCCATTTTTCACTTTCTGCGATGTTGAACTTGTACTGTAAACGAGGTTCTTGTAAACAGAGGCGTCCCAAACTTTGGGGTGGCTGTGTCTTTTTGATTTTAATTTCCCTATGCTATAGGACCATATGTGGAAGTGCCCTAGGCTCTGTTGCTTTGTTTTTTAGATGTTTCAGGAAACACCATACACTTCTCCCGAGTGTCTGTTGGCAATTTACATCCCGCCCATGAGCATAACAAGGCTCCCAGTTCTCCATGGCCTGTCCTGCCTTTCTGGATTTTACACTTTTTTCAGATGGCCCTTTTGACCGGGGGGAAGTGAGACTTCATTTTAGTGCAGATTTCCTTTGCAAGTTTGCTTGGTTGGCCAAAAAGGGCGTATGCGTTTTTTCCTGAATATATTCAGGAAAAAACGCATACGCCCTTTTAGGCCAAGTGCATCATTGGGGACGTTCTGCCTCTTTTCCTATGCTTTCAATGCAATTCCAGTCTACTTCCTGAAATCGGTTTCCTGCAATTCTGCCCCGCTTTCAAGTCCTCTTGGCAGCCTTACTTCAGTATATTTTTGGACGATAGCTGTCATTTATAACTCTGCAGGTTTGTGAATTACAGTGCCCCTGAGCTCCTTTCTTCAACTCGCTTTCTTGTGAGCTGGCCGCAACCCCGCAGGATGGCTTCAGGCCCTAATCTTGTTCCGGCACGGCACGCTGAGCCTTTGGTTATTTCCTCTTCCTGGTGGGAAATGAGAGTTAAATTTGCCCGTCCAGACACCTCCAGCTAGTCTCTCATTTGTTCTCCTTTTTCCTGTTCATTTTCCGCAGAAATTGCAAACTGGACCAAACAGGAGGTTAAAGGCGCTGACTCTCCAAGTGGGGAGAGTGTTAGTAAAGCCTCTGGAATGTTGCACCCGAGTACCAGGGTAGGAAAACTGAGACATATTTGAACACGTCTCCCGTTCACACGGTTGATCATACTCTGGGTTCCACATGCATGTTTTAGCTGAAGGAAGAATACCTTAAACCTGGGTAGTTGAAACCCGTGGAATGGGTACCATGCAATATGACTTCAAAGGGTCTTCATTTGCTCACCGAACCTCTCCAATCCTATCACTGCTGCATTTATGCCCCTGTACACATGCTTGGTTCTCTTTCGGAGACATAGCTATCCATAGGTTTTAAGATACTTACTAGTCAGGTACATTGTTAGGCGTTCGATATGGGGTGTTGAGTCCATTTCGTTGAGCAAGGAGTAGCTCTTGTCTATTCCATATTTAGCTTAAGGAACTTTATCTGTGCTCATTTCAATCTCTGGTTTTATGCAGCACCCCAACTCACCTTTCCCCTTAAGCAAGCATAAGTTGGTTTTCTAAATTTGCGACCCTGTTCTGTTCTGTAATTCAGTTCCTGTGTAGCCAAGTTTACATTCCGTGTATTAGTGATATCTTATGATGTTTCTTTTTCTGTGTGACTTATTTCAGTTAGAATCATCATACCTGAATCCACTCATTGTGCTGCTAAGGGCCTGATGACATAGATTTCATTGCTGAGTGATACTGCATTGTACGTAAGTACCACAAGTTCTTTATCCATTTTTCAATTTCTGTGATATTGAACTTGTACGGTAAACGAGGTTCTTGTAAACAGAGGCGTCCCAAACTTTGGGGTGGCTGTGTCTTTTTGATTTTAATTTCTCTAAGCTATAGGACCATAAGTGGAAGTGCCCTAGGCTCTGTTGCTTTGTTTCTTAGATGTTTCAGGAAACACCATACACTTCTCCCAAGTGTCTGTTGGCAATTTACATCCCGCCCATCAGCATAACAAGGCTCCTAGTTCTCCATGGCCTGTCCTGCCTTTCTGGATTTTACACTTTTTTCAGATGGCCCTTTTGACCGGGGGGAAGTGAGACTTCATTGTAGTGCAGATTTCCTTTGCAAGCTTGCTTGGTTGGCCAAAAAGGGCGTATGCGTTTTTTCCTGAATATATTCAGGAAAAAACGCATACGCCCTTTTTGGCCAAGTGCATCATTGTGGACGTTCTGCCTCTTTTCCTATGCTTTCAATGCAATTCCAGTCTACCTCCTGAAATCGGTTTCCTGCAATTCTGCCCCGCTTTCAAGTCCTCTTGGCAGCCTTACTTCGGTATATTTTTGGACGATAGCTGTCATTTATAACTCTGCAGCTTTGTGAATTACAGTGCCCCTGAGCTCCTTTCTTCAACTCGCTTTCTTTTGAGCTGGCCGCAACACCGCAGGATGGCTTCAGGCCCTAATCTGGTTCCGGCACGGCATGCTGAGCCTTTGGTTATTTCCTCTTCCTGGTGGGAAATGAGAGTTAAATTTGCCCGTCCAGACACCTCCAGCTAGTCTCTCATTGATTCTCCCTATTCCTGTTCATCTTCCGCAGAAATTGCAAACTGGACCAAACAGGAGTTTAAAGGCGCTGACTCTCCAAGTGGGGAGAGTGTTAGTAAAGCGTCTGTAATGTTGCACCCGAGTACCAGGGTAGGAAAACTGAGACATATTTGAACACGTCTCCCGTTCACACGGTTGATCATACCCTGGGTTCCACATGCATGTTTTAGCTGAAGGAAGAATACCTTAAACATGGAGAGTTGAGACCCGTGGAATGGGTACCATGCAATATGACTTCAAAGGGTCTTCATTTGCTCACCGAACCTCTCCAATCCTATCACTGCTGCCTTTATGCCCCTGTACACATGCTTGATTCTCTTTCAGAGACATAGCAATCCATACGTTTTAAGATACTTACTAGTCAGGTACATTCTTAGGCATTTAATATGCGGTTTTGAGTCCATATCGTTGAGCAAGGAGTAGCTCTTGTCTATTCCATATTTGGCTTAAGGAACTTTATCTGTGCTCATTTCAATCTCTGGTTTTATGCAGCACCCCAACTCACCTTTCCCCTTAAGCAAGCATAAGTTGGTTTTCTAAATTTGAGACCCTGTTCTGTTCTGTAATTCAGTTCCTCTGTAGCCAAGGTTACATTCCGTGTATTACTGATATCTTATGATGTTTCTTTTTCTGTGTGACTTATTTCAGTTAGAATCATCATACCTGAATCCACTCATTGTCCTGCTAAGGGCCTGATGACATAGATTTCATTGCTGAGTGATATTGCTTTGTAAGTAAATACCAAAACTTCTTTATCAATTTTTCACTTTCTGCGATGTTGAACTTGTACTGTAAACGAGGTTCTTGTAAACACAGGCGTCCCAAACTTTGGGGTGGCTGTGTCTTTTTGATTTTAATTTCCCTAAGCTATAGGACCATAAGTGGAAGTGCCCTAGGCTCTGTTGCTTTGTTTTTTAGATGTTTCAGGAAACACCATACACTTCTCCGGAGTGTCTGTTGGCAATTTACATCCCGCCCATCATCATAACAAGGCTCCCAGTTCTCCATGGCCTGTCCTGCCTTTCTGGATTTTACACTTTTTTCAGATGGCCCTTTTGACCGGGGGGAAGTGAGACTTCATTGTAGTGCAGATTTCCTTTGCAAGCTTGCTTGGTTGGCCAAAAAGGGCGTATGCGTTTTTTCCTGAATATATTCAGGAAAAAACGCATACGCCCTTTTTGGCCAAGTGCATCATTGTGGACGTTCTGCCTCTTTTCCTATGCTTTCAATGCAATTCCAGTCTACCTCCTGAAATCGGTTTCCTGCAATTCTGCCCCGTTTTAAGTCCTCTTGGCAGCCTTACTTCAGTATATTTTTGGACGATAGCTGTCATTTATAACTCTGCAGGTTTGTGAATTACAGTGCCCCTGAGCTCCTTTCTTCAACTCGCTTTCTTTTGAGCTGGCCGTAACACCGCAGGATGGCTTCAGGCCCTAATCTGGTTCCGGCACGGCACGCTGAGCCTTTGGTTATTTCCTCTTCCTGGTGGGAAATGAGAGTTAAATTTCCCCGTCCAGACACCTCCAGCTAGTCTCTCATTGGTTCTCGCTATTCCTGTTCATCTTCCGCAGAAATTGCAAACTGGGCCAAACTGGAGGTTAAAGGGACTGACTCTCCAAGTGTGGAGAATGTTAGTAAAGCGTCTGGAATGTTGCACCCGAGTACCAGGGGAGGAAAACTGAGGCATATTTGAACACGTCTCCCATTCACATGGTTGATCATACTCTGGGTTACACATGCATGTTTTAGCTGAAGGAAGAATACCTTAAACCTGGAGAGTTGAGACCCGTGTAATGGGTACCATGCAATATGACTTCAAAGGGTCTTCATTTGCTCACCAAACCTCTCCAATCCTATCACTGCTGCGTTTATGCCCCTGTACACAGGCTTGATTCTCTTTTGGAGACAGAGCAATCCATAGGTTTTAAGATACTTACTAGTCAGGTACATTCTTAGGCGTTTAATATGGGGTGTTGAGTCCATTTCGTTGAGCAAGGAGTAGCTCTTGTCTATTCCATATTTGGCTTAAGGAACTTTATCTGTGCTCATTTCAATCTCTGGTTTTATGCAGCACCCCAACTCACCTTTCCCCTTAAGCAAGCATAAGTTGGTTTTCTAAATTTGCGACCCTGTTCTGTTTTGGAATTCAGTTCCTGTGTAGCCAAGTTTACATTCCGTGTATTAGTGATATCTTATGATGTTTCTTTTTCTGTGTGACTTATTTCAGTTAGAATCATCGTACCTGAATCCACTCATTATGCTGCTACGGGCCTGATGACATAGATTTCATTGCTGAGTGATACTGCATTGTACGTAAGTACCACAAGTTCTTTATCCATTTTTCACTTTCTGTGATATTGAACTTGTACGGTACGTGAGGTTCTTGTAAACAGAGGCGTCCCAAACTTTGGGGTGGCTGTGTCTTTTTGATTTTAATTTCCCTAAGCTATAGGACCATAAGTGGAAGTGCCCTAGGCTCTGTTGCTTTGTTTCTTAGATGTTTCAGGAAACACCATACACTTCTCCCGAGTGGCTGTTGGCAATTTACATCCCACCCATCAGCATAACAAGGCTCCCAGTTCTCCATGGCCTGTCCTGCCTTTCTGGATGTTACACTTTTTTCAGATGGCCCTTTTGACCGGGGGGAAGTGAGACTTCATTGTAGTGCAGATTTCGTTTGCAAGCTTGCTTGGTTGGCCAAAAAGGGCGTATGCGTTTTTTCCTGAATATATTCAGGAAAAAACGCATACGCCCTTTTTGGCCAAGTGCATCATTGTGGACGTTCTGCCTCTTTTCCTATGCTTTCAATGCAATTCCAGTCTACCTCCTTAAATCGGTTTCCTGCAATTCTGCCCCGCTTTCAAGTCCTCTTGGCAGCCTTACTTCAGTATATTTTTGGACGATAGCTGTCATTTATAACTCTGCAGGTTTGTGAATTACAGTGCCCCTGAGCTCCTTTCTTCAACTCGCTTTCTTGTGAGCTGGCCGCAACCCCGCAGGATGGCTTCAGGCCCAAATCTTGTTCCGGCACGGCACGCTGAGCCTTTGGTTATTTCCTCCTCCTGGTGGGAAATGAGAGTTAAATTTGCCGGTCCAGACACCTCCAGCTAGTCTCTCATTGGTTCTCCATATTCCTGTTCATCTTCCGCAGAAATTGCAAACTGGGCCAAACAGGAGGTTAAAGAGACTGACTCTCCATGTCGGGAGAGTGTTAGTAAAGCATCTGGAATGTTGCACCCGAGTACCAGGGGAGGAAAACTGAGACATATTTGAACACGTCTCCCGTTCACACGGTTGATCATACTCTGGGTTCCACATGAATGTTTTAGCTGAAGGAAGAATACCTTAAACCTGGAGAGTTGAGACCCGTGTAATGGGTACCATGCAATATGACTTCAAAGGGTCTTGATCTGCTCACCAAACCTCTCCAATCCTATCACTGCTGCGTTTATGCCCCTGTACACACGCTTGATTCTCTTTTGGAGACATAGCAATCCATAGGTTTTAAGATACTTACTAGTCAGGTACATTCTTAGGCGTTTAATATGCGGTGTTGAGTCCATTTCGTTGAGCAAGGAGTAGCTCTTGTCTATTCCATATTTGGCTTAAGGAACTTTATCTGTGCTCATTTCAATCTCTGGTTTTATGCAGCACCCCAACTCACCTTTCCCCTTAAGCAAGCATAAGTTGGTTTTCTAAATTTGAGACCCTGTTCTGTTCTGTAATTCAGTTCCTGTGTAGTCAAGTTTACATTCCGTGTATTACTGATATCTTATGATGTTTCTTTTTCTGTGTGACTTATTTCAGTTAGAATTATCATACCTGAATCCACTCATTGTGCTGCTACGGGCCTGATGACATAGATTTCATTGCTGAGTGATATTGCTTTGTAAGTAAATACCACAACTTCTTTATCCATTTTTCACTTTCTCCGATGTTGAACTTGTACTGTAAACGAGGTTCTTGTAAACAGAGGCGTCCCAAACTTTTGGTGGCTGTGTCTTTTTGATTTTAATTTCCCTAAGCTATAGGACCATAAGTGGAAGTGCCCTAGGCTCTGTTGCTTTGTTTTTTAGATGTTTCATGAAACACCATACACTTCTCCCGAGTGTCTGTTGGCAATTTACATCCCGCCCATCAGCATAACGAGGCTCCCAGTTCTCCATGGCCTGTCCTGCCTTGCTGGATTTTACACTTTTTTCAGATGGCCCTTTTGACCGGGGGGAAGTGAGACTTCATTGTAGTGCAGATTTCCTTTGCAAGCTTGCTTGGTTGGCCAAAAAGGGCGTATGCGTTTTTTCCTGAATATATTCAGGAAAAAACGCATACGCCCTTTTTGGCCAAGTGCATCATTGGGGACGTTCTGCCTCTTTTCCTATGCTTTCAATGCAATTCCAGTCTACCTCCTGAAATCGGTTTCCTGCAATTCTGCCCCGCTTTCAAGTCCTCTTGGCAGCCTTACTTCAGTATATTTTTGGACGATAGCTGTCATTTATAACTCTGCAGGTTTGTGAATTACAGTGCCCCTGAGCTCCTTTCTTCAACTCGCTTTTTTTTGAGCTGGTCACAACACCGCAGGATGGCTTCAGGCCCTAATCTGGTTCCGGCACGGCACGCTGAGCCTTTGGTTAATTCCTCTTCCTGGTGGGAAATGAGAGTTAAATTTGCCCGTCCAGACACCTTCAGCTAGTCTCTCATTGGTTCTCCCTATTCCTGTTCATCTTCCGCAGAAATTGCAAACTGGGCCAAACAGGAGGTTAAAGGCGCTGACTCTCCAAGTGTGGAGAGTGTTAGTAAAGCATCGGGAATGTTGCACCCGAGTACCAGGGGACGAAAACTGAGACATATTTGAACACGTCTCCCGATCACATGGTTGATCATACTCTAGGTTCCACATGCATGTTTTAGCTGAAGGAAGAATACCTTAAACCTGGAGAGTTGAGGCCCTTGGAATGGGTACCATGAAATATGACTTCAAAGGGTCTTCATTTGCTCACCGAACCTCTGCAATCCTATCACTGCTGCGTTTATGCCCCTGTACACACGCTTGATTCTCTTTCAGAGACATAGCAATCCATAGGTTTTAAGATACTTACTAGTCAGGTACATTCTTAGGCGTTTAATATGGGGTGTTGAGTCGATTTCGTTGAGCAAGGAGTAGCTCTTGTCTATTCCATATTTGGCTTAAGGAACTTTATCTGTGCTCATTTCAATCTCTGGTTTTATGCAGCACCCCAACTCACCTTTCCCCTTAAGCAAGCATAAGTTGGTTTTCTCAATTTGAGACCCTGTTCTGTTTTGTAATTCAGTTCCTCTGTAGCCAAGTTTACATTCCATGTATTAGTGATATTTATTGATGTTTCTTTTTCTGTGTGACTTATTTCAGTTAGAATCACCATACCCGAATCCACTCATTGTGCTGCTAAGGGCCTGGTGACATAGATTTCATTGCTGAGTGATATTGCATTGTACTTGAGTACCCAAACTTCTTTATCCATTTTTCACTTTCTGTGATATTGAACTTGTACTGTAAACGAGGTTGTTGTAAACAGAGCCGTCCCAAACTTTGGGGTGGCTGTGTCTTTTTGATTTTAATTTCCCTAAGCTATAGGACCATAAGTGGAAGTGCCCTAGGCTCTGTTGCTTTGTTTTTTAGATGTTTCAGGAAACACCATACACTTCTCCCGAGTGTCTGTTGGCAATTTACATCCCGCCCATCAGCATAACAAGGCTCCCAGTTCTCCATGGCCTGTCCTGCCTTTCTGGATTTTACACTTTTTTCAGATGGCCCTTTTGACCTGGGGGAAGTGAGACTTCATTGTAGTGCCGATTTCCTTTGCAGGTTTGCTTGGTTGGCCAAAAAGGGCGTATGCGTTTTTTCCTGAATATATTCAGGAAAAAACGCATACGCCCTTTTTCTCCAAGTGCATCATTGTCGAGGTTCTGACTCTCTTCATATGTTTTCAATGCAATTCCAGTCTACCTCCTGAAATTGGTTTCCTGCAATTCTGCCTTGCTTTCATTGCCTCTTCATAGCCTTACCTCAATATATTTTTTGAATATAGTTGGCCTTTATAACTCTGCAGGTTTTTGAATTGCAGTGGCCCTTAGCTCCATTTTTCAGCTCTTATTTTTGTGGTCTTGCCCCATAACCACAGGATTCCTTGAAGCCCTATTTTTCTTCTGGGGCACCTTGCTGTGCCTTTGGTTAATTCTTCTTACTGATGTGACATTAGAGTGACATGTGCCCATTGAAACCGCTACAGCTAGTTTCTCACTGGTTCCCCCTATTCCCATTCATCCTCTGCACTAACTGCAGACTGTGCGATACCAGAACTTAAAGGCATTGACTCCATGTGGGGATGTTGTTAGTAAAGCGGCTGGAATGTCGATCCGGAGCCCCAGGAGAGGAAAAATGAGGTGCGTTTTAGAAACCTTTCCCGAACATATGGTATACCAGTCACTGGGTTTCCCAAGCATGGTTTAGCTGTAGGAAGATTCCCTTCAACCTGGAGTGTTGGGACCCTTGGACTGAGCAGCATGAAGTATTGCATTAAACTTTCGGCAGTTGCTCACCAAAGCTCACCAATCCTCTCAGCCCCAAGTGTCCAGCCTTATGTCTTATCCAGCTGTGGGTTTATATGTGGTCAATCCAGGTTACATCACAGCCCCTGAGCGAATTTTGTAAGAATTTTTCTCTTTCATTGTTTCAGCGTTTTCTTTTTAAAATTTATTTCTATAATGGGGTTTAGCTCATTTTCACTGCTGTGTTTGTGCCGCTCTGCACACACTTGATTCCCTTATGGAGATATATCAATACATGGGTTTTAAGATTCTTATTACTCAGATATATTTCTCTGCGGTGTATAGGGTGTGTTGAGGCCAGTTCATTGAGCAAGGTGTAGATCTTGTCTAATACCTATTTGGTTTATTGAACGGTATCTGTGCTAATTTCAAACTCTGGTTTTATGCATCACCCCACCTCTCCTTTCCCCTTAAGCTGACATAAGTGTGTTTTCTAAATGTGAGACACTGTTCTGTTCTGTAATTCATTTCTTGTGCAGCCATATTTACCCTCCCTCTATAAGTGATATCTTATGATATGTTTCTTTTTCTGTTTGACTTATTTCAAGTAGTATTATCGGACCTAAATCCACTCTTTATCCTTCTACTAGCCTTATTACATTGATTTCATGGTGAAGAGATATTCCATTGTACATAAGTACCACATCTTCTTTATCCATTGTTCTCTTTCCTGGGATATTTAAGGTGTACTGAAGTTGAGGTTCTTGTAAACAGAGTAGCCCTAAACTGTGGTGTGCTTGTGTCTTGTTGATTTTTAGACTTCCCTAGATATACTCCCATGATTGGAAGTGTCCTATGCTCTGTAGCTCTGTTTTTTAGATGATTTAGGAACCACCATACACTTCTCCAGAGTGGCTCTCGGCAGTTCACACACTGCCCATCAGCGTATAAAGGCTCCCTGTTCTCCATGGCCTGTCCTGCATTTCTGGTTTTTACAGTTTTTTAGGATGGCCCTTTTGACCGGTGGGAAGTGAGACTTCTTTGTTGTGCACATTTGCATTGCTTGCTTGCTTCGTTGCCCATAAAGTGCGTATGCGTTTTTTCCTGGATATAATCAGGAAAAAACGCATACGCCCTTTTGGGCCAACTGCATCATTGTCGAAAGTCTGCCGCTTTTCATGTGCATTAAAGACGAGTCCAATCTATCTCTTGAAATCTGTTTCTTGCAATTCTGTCTTGCATTCAGATCCTCTTCTTTGCCTTACCTCAACATATTTTTGGACGTTAGTTTTCATTTATAACTCTGCAGGTTTGTGAATTGCAGTGACCCTGAGCTCCATTTTTTAAGTTGCTCTTTTGTGAGCTGGCCACAAACCCACAGGATTGCTTCAGGCCCTATTTTGGCTCCGGCGAGGCAGGCTGAGCCTTTCTTTAATTCTTATTCTTAATGGGAAATTAGAGTGATATGTGCCCGTCCAAACCCCTACAACTATTCTCTCATTGGTTCCCCCTCTTCCCGTTCATCCTCCTCACAATTTGCAAAATGTGTGAAACAAAAGTTTAACTGTGCTGATTCTCCAAGTGGGGAGATTCTAAGTAACGTGGCTGGAATGGTGAACAGGAGCACCAGGAGAGGATAAATGAGGTGCATTTTAGACACATCTCCCGATCACATGGTGTACAGTCCTCTGGGTTTTCCATGCATGTTTTAGCTGTAGGAAGATCCCTTGAACCTGCAGATTTGGGACCCATTGAATGGGTACCAGGTAGTATTACTTTAAAGGGTGTGCATTTCCTCACCCAACCTCACATTTCTCTTAGCGCAAACAGTTTCCAGCCTTATGTCTCATCCTGCTGTGGGTCTAGATGTGTTCAATCCATGTTGCATCACCGTCCCTGAGGAAAAGTTGTAAGAGGTTTTCTCTGTCTCTCTGTCGTTTATTTTTTTCAATTTATTACTATATTGGTTACAGCTGATTTTCAAAGCTCTGTTTCTTGCTGCTGTACATCCACTTGATTCACGTACAGAGAGTCATCAATAAATTCTTTTTCAGATTCTTACCAGTCGTATATATTCTTTTCCGGTGACTTGAGTGTGCTGAGTGCAGTTCTTTTAGCTACCGTGTAGGCCTTGTTGATTATCAGTTTGGTATTTGGAATGGTATCTTTGCTAATTTCAACCTCCTGGATGATGCCTCACCCCTCCCCACCTTTCCCGTTTAGCAGCCTTATGCGTGTTTTCTACATATTTGACTATGTTTTTGTTTTGTAATTTATTTCATGTGTAGCCATTTTGGATTCCACCTTTAAGTGATATCTTATGATATGTGTCTTTTTCTTTTTGAATTCTGTCACTTAGAATGATCATACGTAACTCCTCCGGAGTTGTTACAACTGGCCATATTTCATTGATTTCCAGGCTGAATAATATTCCACTCTACCTAAGTACCACATCTCTATCCATTTTTTCCCTCCAGAGACATTTAAGTTATATCCTAGTCGAGGATCTTTTAAACAGAGAGGGGGTAAACATTGGGGTGCCTGTGTCCTCTCGATTTTTGTTTTTCCCAAGATATACGCCCATGAGTGCAAGTGCCCTATGCTCTGTAGCTCATTTTTTAGATGCTTTAGTAAACACAATACACTTTTCCAGAATGGCCGTTGGCAATATACATTTCCACTATAAGTCTCACAGGGCTCCCTCTTCTCGTTGCCCTGTCCTGCATTTCTGTTGTTTACGCTTTATGAGGATGGCTCTTCTGACTGATGCGAAGTGATATCTTTTGTAGTATTGTCTTCCAGTGCCCACCTGTTTGGTTGGCTAAAAAAGTGTATGCCCTTTTCTTGAATATATACAGAAAAAAACGCATGCACCCTTTTTGGCCAACTGCAATGTTGGCAATGTTCAGCTCCTTTTCTTGTGCTTAATGGCGAGTCCTTTCTACCTCTTCAAATCCCTTTCCTGCCATTCTCCCTTGCTTACAAGTCCTTTTCTCTGACTTTCCTCAAGACATTTTTCAGTGATGGATATTTTCAACTCTGCAGTTTTGTGAATTTTACTGCCCCTGAGTTCCATTGTTCAACTTGTGTTTATGGGAACTGGCCACAAAGCAGCGGGATTTCCTCAAGCCCTATACTGTTTCCATGGGCAACCCTAGCCTTTGGTCAATTCGTCTTCCTGATTGGAAATTAGAGTGACATGTGCCTGTCTGAACACCTAGGACTTGTCTCTCATTGTTCCTCATCCTTCCGCTTCATCCTCTGGACAAATTCCAAACTGTACGCAACAGGATGTTGACAGTGCTGACATCTCCAAGTGGGGAGACTGTTAGTAAAGACGCTGGAGGGGTGAACCCGAGCACCAGGAGATGAGGAGATGAGATGCCTTTTCCAAACTCTTCCCGATCAGACGGTATACCATCCTCTGGGTGTGACAGACATGTTTTAGCAGTAGGAAGAGTCCCATTCATGTAAGGAGAACACCAGGGCTTTTTCAAAATCAGTGTCTCCCCGAAACCCAAACTGGGGAAGTTTTTAAGCTACGGCTACACATATGTTCATTAAGGGCCTTGGGAAGTAGGCAGAGTCCAAACTTTAGATGATTGAAGTCTTCAGGGTCAGAAGCACTCACCACCAGCTTCCCTTAGGCTACACTTTAACTATCATTGATAGATGATGTCAATAAAAATATCTATTCTTTTTCAGATTATTTCCCCTTATAGGTTATTGCAAAATGTTGAGTGTAGTTCCCTGTGCTATACAGTAGTTCCTTGTTGATGATCTATTTTATACATAGCAGTGTGTATGTGTTAATTCCAAACTGTTAATTTATCCCTCCTCCCACCTTTCCCCTTTGGTAATAATAAATTATAAGATTTTATACTTCTCAGAAATGGGGGAGCTGAAAGAGAGGTATCATTTTCAATGGAAAAGCATTTAAAACAAGATTGAAGGTTTAACCAAGATTATTAGATGTACATCCTTGGAAAGAAATCACTTCGTTTCTCTAATATTGACCTGACAAATAAGACAAACCTTTTCACTGAACTTGCTTATAAAAAGTGATGGAAATATCAAATGGAAGTGTTAGAAACATCTTATTTTACCCGAGCCTTATACACTGTTCTATGTTAACTACAGTTTGGCTCACACATCTGTTCATTGAGGTTACAATAGTCTCAATTTCTGTTACTGATCCTCCAGAGTGGACCCCAACAAGTGTCCCCCTGCCCAGTGTCATTGGGGCCAACAGATCGAGACTGAGTTTGGTTCACAAGCAAAGGAAACTTTATATTTTGATCAGAGAATGGAGAGGTGAGAGCATGCACTACCCCGTGGGCTGTGGGCTGGGCTGCTGTGTAGAGATCCTGTCAGAGTCAGTGGGAGGGAGGGAGGCGGCGGAGCTCTCGAGGGCCGGGTTGGCTGTAGCTCAGGCTCTATATCGTGGAGTCTGCACTGGGCCCCAGGAGCTGAGGTGTCGACCCAGCCATTCTGCACTAGGAAATCTGGTCTGAAGTGCCGGGTGTGGAACCTCTGCATGCGGGACCCTAGGAGCACGTGAAATTAGACAAAGCACAAAGGATAAAAAAGGCTAGACTTGACTTTATTGCCCAGATTCTATGTTTATCTCCCAGGGATTTTTAATGGGCTTTGCTGGGGACAAACCCCTCCTCTGCCTTTTGTCCCGTTCCTCATTCTTGGAGTGCTGAGGGTGCAGACCTTTCTTCTGTAACTGCTGAGTGCTGAGTTGGGAGCCCTCATACCCTGGGGCGAGGGTCAGAGCTTCTCCCCAGCAGCCTCCCGGTGACGTTGATTGTCCCCAGGACCCCTGCCTCCCTGCTCGTCCACCTGAGCACCAGCATTGGAAGTGTTATAGATTCTAATGACCTTTAAGGGTCCAGGAAAGAGATGTGCAGAGACGCTGTGGGGGCCGGTTTCACCCCGCCCCACATTTGTTCGGCCACCTTAGGCTGACCGTTTCTGCCAGCCTAGATGCTCTGACCAGTAGTCTGCGCTTTCTTCAATTAGGCCCCTGAATTAACGTACAAACAGCACCAGGTGTCAGAGCCCTGCCCGCTCAACTCCCAGACAGTCCAGGGTCAGTGGTGATAAGGACCATGATGGCTACTGAGTCAACAGCCTTTTGAAGTAAACAGGAGTTCAGCCGGTCTTATTGGCCACCATCATCACGGTGTCTGTAGGCTTTTCTATGGTGACAGTGTGGTATACGGTTCCCCCACCAAGATTATTAGCTCCCCGCTGGGTGCAGTAAGTCCTGCAAGCAGTAGTCTACTCTTTTGGGACACACTCTTGTTGTTTTATGAGAGAAACTCCAGGTCAAGTGATGTTCACACGAGTCGTCATGGTGCCCTGTTGCCCCCGGTTATCTCTCTGGATGTTGGAGTTGGAGGGCCTCCTCACTCGAGGTCGGTGTGCCCACGGAGCGAACCCTGCAACTTCAGGGCATGGTTGGTGGTTAGGATCACCACGTGGGGTCCTTTTCCCTTAGGAGGGAGGTGGCCTTTTGGGCTGCTGATTTCCAGGTTTTTAGATACCGCCAGTATCTTGGCCAGATGTGGCAGTGGGCCAAGCCCCTTAGTGACCGTAGTTTATCCTACCTGGATGGCATTCTTGCATTGTTCCATTTCAAGTGGTCCCAGTTTTTGCACTAATTCTCCAATGGCGATTCACCTTTCACCGGGAATGTAAAGGTCAAAGGGTTTAGCTAAATTAGGGAGTTCCAGGGCAAGGGTCTGAATTGACTGCTCTTTCCATTCTTGAAAGGCCACTTCTGGATTCTATTCAAAAGGATCATCATCTTTTCCTTTCAGTGTTTCATATAGAGGCCCAGCTAGTAGACTGTAGTTAGGGATCCAGAAGCAGCAAACCCTGGCCTCCCCAGGAACCCCTAAGCTGTCTTCTAGTTTTAGAAAGGGGTAAGGCTGAAAATGGTTTCTTCCCTTTCCTGGGATGGGCTTCTCTGACCTTGTGTGAGAATGAAGCCCAGGCAGGTCACCACAGTCTGTGATATTTGAGCTTTTCCTTGGACAACTTCTATCCTTTATTGGCTTGGTAGTTCAGAGGCCTCCTTAGTAGGGCTGGCGATCAGAATGTCGTCTGCATATTGAAGGAGGGTTTCCTTTTCCAGAGGTAGAACTTTTAGGTCTTTAGCTAAGCTTTCCCCAAAGACGGTGTGGGAATTTTTGCACCCTTGGGTCCAGACGGCCCGGAAGTATTGTTTTAGTTGTATGTTGAGTCCTGCCACTCACAAGCCAAAATTTCTTGTGACTCTGGGACTAATGGAATACAAAAGAAGGCATCATTGAAGACTAATACAGAATACCATGTCCTGGTGGTTGGTAGAATGACCAGCAGGGTGTAGGAATTAGGAGCAACTGGAGGTATATCCTCGGTGGCTTCACTGACTGTCCTGACATCCTTTACCAGGTCCCCAGCAGCCCATGGGGCTCTCGTGGTCAGACCAATCCCAGAATATGGAGCTCACCTGGGCAGGTACCCCACCCCCACCCCAGCCCACGGGGTTCTCGTGGTCAGGCCCCTCCCAGGATACAGAGCTACCCTTGCAGGTACCGTGGCAGGGCTGGGCACACAGGAACCGTGCACATAGCCCTCATTGCAGAGCACCCCCAGCTCACCTGTCGCTCAGAGCTGACACAGAGCACCTCAGAGCAGGACTTGAACTAACAAACAGCAGCTGCGACAGGTCTGTGACCCTGGGCATCACTCCGTGAGGCCTCCCTCCACCTGGTCTTCCAGAGACTTCCACTGCACCCGGGGCACCAGGCCTCTGTCTCCAACCACCACCCACCCCTCCTCTCCCTGACTCCTGGGTTCCTCTCATTAGGAGAGGGTTTTCTTGAAGTTATCTCCCACTCATGGGCCAGATAAAATGATTAGAAAACAAGCCAAAGCTGCAGCCCCTTGTCTATCCTGACTCTCAGGAGCCCACACCTGTTCCTTGGACCTGGCCGGTTCAGCAAGTTCCATTTTCTGCAACTGTGAGCCCCTGAGGGGTGATGATTGGCTGACCTGGGCAGCCTTACCGTGCCGGCCAGCCCTCCCCAGGTGTGCCTGGGTTGAGATCAATATAAATACCACTCCAGGCAGCAAGAGCCCCTGCAGCCGTGCCTGACACCATTTTCTCTGCCCTGTCAGCAGTCTCGGGGCTGGGCTGGTGAGAGGGAGTGAGAGGCCACGGCTCTGTGGGTGGCCCAGTGTGAGTGGGGCTCTGCTGGACTTTCTGCAGCAGTTGCCAGGCTGCCACCTGCTAAAGAAGAGGATGTGTCACCCATACCTGCTGCTGGAATTTCTCCCTGGGCAGAGGTGAGGAAGGAAAAAAGCAGTGGGGGCAGGGACAGGACGGGTATCTCAGGCAGGGAAATGGAAATCTTCCAGAAGAGCACCCAGGGCCAGGACCATCCTGGCTGGCCTGCAGGCACCAAGTTGGCCGGCATGCTGTCACTCGTGTGGCTCTATGGCCCTTCCTCTAGGCTTTCAAGTCCTTGTATATATTCAGGTGTTTTACCTGGGACGGGTGGGAATAGTTCAGCAGCAACTGGCCTGGGGCTCAGCTCACGTTTACTCACAGATGCCTCGGCACGGTGCCCCAGCTTTGCAATGAGGACGCTTGTTGCGTGGGGGCTGCTGGCTGAATGGGAGACGATTCCCCACCACTGACCAACTTCAGAATTGTTTACAACTGGAGCAAGTGCCCTGATACGGTTTTCCTCTGTGTAACTGGTGGGTTCTGTGTTTTTTTCTCTTTTTCGTTTTTGGTTCAAGGTAGATTTTATTCCTCTTTTTTGTATTTACAGATATAAGCATGGAAATAATTTATTCATATAAATACATGTATGTGCAGGGAATAATTGTTTTTTCTGTTTTATTTTTTAAATTTTATTTCTTTTTAATTTTGAATTTTATTTTATATTTTTATACAGCAGGTTCTTATTGGTTATCTATTTTATACATATAAATGTATACATGCCAATCCCAGTCTCTCAACTCCTCCCACCACCACCCCCCCAACAGCTTTCCCCCCTTGTTGTCCATACGTTTGCTCTATTTATGCCTTGCAAAATGGTTAATCTGTACAGTTTTTCTAGGTTCCACATATATGCATGAATATACAAGATTTGTTTTTCTCTTTCTGACTTACTTCACTCTGTATGACAGTCTCTAGATCCATCGACATCTCTACAAATGACCCAATTTCATTCCTTTTCATGGCTTAGTAATATTCCATTTTATATATGTACCACAGCTTTATGCATTCGTCTGTCTGTGGGCATTTAGGTTGCTTCCATTACCTCGATATTGTAAATAGTGATGCAATGAACATTGCGGTGAATGACTCTTTTTGATTTATGGTTTTGTCTGGGTATATGTCCAGTACTGGGATTGCTGTATCATATGGTAATTCTATTGTTAGTTTCTTAAGAAATTCCATATTGTTCTCCATAATGACTGTATCAATTTATATTCCCAACAATAGTGGAAGAGGGTTCCTTTTCTCCACACCCTTTCCAGCATTTTTTGTTTGTAGATTTTCTATGATGCCTATTCTACCAGGTGTGAGGTGATACCTCATTGTTGAATCCATTTCGTTGAGCAAGGGGTAGGTCTTGTCTATTACATATTTGGCTTATGGAACGGTATCTGTGCTAATTTCAAACTCTGCTTTTATGCAGCACCCCAACTCACCTTCCCCCTTAAGCAAGCATAAGTTGGTTTTCTAAATTTGAGACCCTGTTCTGTTTTGTAATTCAGTTCATGTGTAGCCAAGTTCACATTCCGTGTATTAGTGATACCTTATGATGTTTCTTTTTCTGTGTGACTTCTTTCACTTAGAATCATCGTGCCTCAATCCACTCATTATGCTGGTACGGGCCTGGTGACATAGATTTCATTGCTGATGGTATTCTGTTGTACATAAGTACCGCAACTTCTTTATCCATTATTTGCTCTCTGGGATATTTAACTTGTGCCGCAGAAGAGATTCCTGTAAAAAGAGCCATCCCAAATTTTGGGGTGGCTGTGTCTTTTTGATTTTAATTTCCCTAAACTATAGGACCATAAGTGGAAGTGCCCTAGGCTCTGTTGCTTTGTTTTTTAGATGTTTCAGGAAACACCATACACTTCTACAGAGTGGCTGTTGGTAATTTACATCCCGCCCATCAGCATAACAAGGCTCCCAGTTCTCCATGGCCTGTTCTGCCTTTCTGGATTTTACACTTTTTTCAGATGGCCCTTTAGACCGGGGGGAAGTGAGACTTCATTGTAGTGCAGATTTCCTTTGCAAGCTTGCTTGGTTGGCCAAAAAGGGCGTATGAGTTTTTTCCTGAATATATTCAGGAAAGAACACATACGCCCTTTTTGGTCAAGTGCATCATTGTCGACGTTCTTCCTCTTTTCCTGTGTTTTAAATGCAATCCAATTCCGATTCCTCCTGAAATCGGTTTCCTGCAATTCTGCCCCGCATTCAAGTCCTCTTGGCAGCCCTACTTCAGTATATTTTCGGACAATAGCTGTCATTTATAAATCTGCAGGTTTGTGAATTACAGTGCCCCTGAGCTCCTTTCTTCAACTCGCTTTCTTTTGAGCTGGCCACAACACCGCAGGATTGCTTCAGGCCCTAATCTGGTTCCGGCACGGCATGCTGAGCCTTTGGTTTATTCCTCTTCCCTGTGGGAAATGAGAGTTAAATTTGCCCGTCCAGACACCTCCAGCTAGTCTCTCATTGGTTCTCCCTATTCCTGTTCATCTTCCGCAGAAATTGCAAACTGGGCCAAACAGGAGGTTAAAGGGACTGACTCTCCAAGTCGGGAGAGTGTTAGTAAAGCGTCTGGAATGTTGCACCCGAGTACCAGGGAACGAAAAGTGAGACACATTTGAACACGTTTCTCGATCACATGGTGGATCATACTCTGGGTTCCACATGCATGTTTTAGATGAAGGAAGAATCCCTTAAACCTGGAGAGTTGAGACCCATGGAATGGGTACCATGCAATATGACTTCAAAGGGTCTGCATTTGCTCACCGAACCTCACCAATCTTATGAGCCCCAAGTGTCCAGCCTTATGTGTCACCCAGCTCTGGGTGTAGATATGGTAAATGCAGGTTGCATCAGAAGCCTTCAATGAATTACTTAAGTATTGCTCTCTATTTCACTGTCATTGTGTTTTGTTTAAGAAATTTATTTCTAATATGGGATTTAGCTGATTTTCACTGCTTTAATGCCGCTGTACACACTCTTGATTCTCTTACAGAGATATATAAATACATTGTTTTTATGATTCTTACTAGGCAGGTATATTCCTAGGCGTTGAATATGGGGTGTTGAGTCCATTTCGTTGAGCAAGGAGTAGCTCTTGTCTATTCCATATTTGCCTTATAGAACGTTATCTGTGCTCATTTCAATCTCTGGTTTTATGCAGCACCCCAACTCACCTTTCCCCTTAAGCAAGCATAAGTTGGTTTTCTAAATTTGAGACCCTGTTCTGTTTTGGAATTCAGTTCCTGTGTAGCCAAGTTTACATTCCGTGTATTAGTGATATCTTATGATGTTTCTTTTTCTGTGTGACTTATTTCAGTTAGAATCATCGTACCTGAATCCACTCATTATGCTGCTACGGGCCTGATGACATAGATTTCATTGCTGAGTGATACTGCATTGTACGTAAGTACCACAAGTTCTTTATCCATTTTTCACTTTCTGTGATATTGAAGTTGTACAGTAAACGAGGTTCTTGTAAACAGAGGCGTCCCAAACTTTGGGGTGGCTGTGTCTTTTTGATTTTAATTTCCCTAAGCTATAGGACCATAAGTGGAAGTGTCCTACGCTCTGTTGCTTTGGTTTTTAGATGTTTCAGGAAACACCATACACTTCTCCCGAGTGTCTGTTGGCAATTTACATCCCGCCCATCAGCATAACGAGGCTCCCAGTTCTCCATGGCCTGTCCTGCCTTTCTGGATTTTACACTTTTTTCAGATGGCCCTTTTGACCAGGGGGAAGTGAGACTTCATTGTAGTGCAGATTTCCTTTGCAAGTTTGCTTCCTTGGCCAAAAAGGGCGTATGCGTTTTTTCCTGAATATATTCAGGAAAAAACGCATACGCCCTTTTTGGCCAAGTGCATCATTGTGGACGTTCTGCCTCTTTTCCTATGCTTTCAATGCAATTCCAGTCTACCTCCTGAAATCGGTTTCCTGCAATTCTGCCCCGCTTTCAAGTCCTCTTGGCAGCCTTACTTCAGCATATTTTTGGACGATAGTTGTCATTTATAACTCTGCAGGTTTGTGAATTACAGTGGCCCTGAGCTCCTTTCTTCAACTCGCTTTCTTTTGAGCTGGCCGCAACACCGCAGGATGGCTTCAGGCCCTAATCTGGTTCCGGCACGGCACGCTGAGCCTTTGGTTATTTCCTCTTCCTGGTGGGAAATGAGAGTTAAATTTGCCCGTCCAGACACCTCCAGCTAGCCTCTCATTGGTTCTCCCTATTCCTGTTCATCTTCCGCAGAAATTGCAAACTGGGCCAAACAAGAGGTTAAGGGGACTGACTCTCCAAGTCGGGAGAGTGTTAGTAAAGCGTCTGGAATGTTGCACCCGAGTACCAGGGTACGACAATTGAGACATATTTGAACACGTCTCCCGATCACACGGTTGATCATACTCTAGGTTCCACATGCATGTTTTAGCTGAAGGAAGAATACCTTAAAGCTGGGTAGTTGAAACCCGTGGAATGGGTACCATGCAATATGACTTCAAAGGGTCTTAATTTGCTCACCGAACTTCTCCAATCCTATCACTGCTGCGTTTATGCCCCTGTACACACGCTTCATTCTCTTTCGGAGACATAGCAATCCATAGGTTTTAAGACACTTACTAGTCAGGTACATTCTTAGGCGTTTAATATGGGGTGTTGAGTCCATTTCGTTGAGCAAGGAGTAGCTCTTGTCTATTCCATATTTGGCTTAAGGAACTTTATCTGTGCTCATTTCAATCTCTGGTTTTATGCAGCACCCCAACTCACCTTTCTCCTTAAGCAAGCATAAGTTGGTTTTCTAAATTTGAGACCCTGTTCTGTTTTGGAATTCAGTTCCTGTGTAGCCACGTTTACATTCCGTGTATTAGTGATATCTTATGATGTTTCTTTTTCTGTGTGACTTGTTTCAGTTAGAATCATCGTACCTGAATCCGCTCATTATGCTGCTACCGGCCTGATGACATAGATTTCATTGCTGAGTGATACTGCATTGTACGTAAGTACCACAAGTTCTTTATCCATTTTCCGCTTTCTGTGATACTGAACTTGTACGGTAAACGAGGTTCTTGTAAACAGAGGCGTCCCAAACTTTGGGGTGGCTGTGTCTTTTTGATTTTAATTTCCCTAAGCTATAGGACCATAAGTGGAAGTGCCCTAGGCTCTGTTGCTTTGTTTTTTAGATGTTTCAGGAAACACCATACACTTCTCCCGAGTGTCTGTTGGCAATTTACATCCCGCCCATCAGCATAACGAGGCTCCCAGTTCTCCATGGCCTGTCCTGCCTTTCTGGATTTTACACTTTTTTCAGATGGCCCTTTTGACCGGGGGGAAGTGAGACTTCATTGTAGTGCAGATTTCCTTTTCAAGCTTGCTTGGTTGGCCAAAAAGGGCGTATGCGTTTTTTCCTGAATATATTCAGGAAAAAACGCATACGCCCTTTTTGGCCAAGTGCATCATTGTGGACGTTCTGCCTCTTTTCCTATGCTTTCAATGCAATTCCAGTCTACCTCCTGAAATCGGTTTCCTGCAATTCTGCCCCGCTTTCAAGTCCTCTTGGCAGCCTTACTTCAGTATATTTTTGGATGATAGCTGTCATTTATAACTCTGCAGGTTTGTGAATTACAGTGCCCCTGAGCTCCTTTCTTCAACTCGCTTTCTTGTGACCTGGCCGCAACACCGCAGGATGGCTTCAGGCCCTAATCTGGTTCCGGCACGGCACGCTGAGCCTTTGGTTAATTCCTCTTCCTGGTGGGAAATGAGAGTTAAACTTGCCCGTCCAGACACCTCCAGCTAGTCTCTCATTGGTTCTCGCTATTCCTGTTCATCTTCCGCAGAAATTGCAAACTGGGCCAAACAGGAGGTTAAAGGGACTGACTCTCCAAGTCGGGAGAGTGTTAGTAAAGCGTGTGGAATGTTGCACCTGAGTTCCAGGGGACGAAAACTGAGACATATTTGAACACGTCTCCCGTTCACACGGTTGATCATACTCTGGGTTCCACATGCATGTTTTAGCTGAAGGAAGAATACCTTAAACCTGGAGAGTTGAGACCCGTGTAATGGGTACCATGCAATATGACTTCAAAGGGTCTTCATTTGCTCACCGAACCTCTCCAGTCCTACCACTGCTGCGTTTATGCCTCTGTACACACGCTTGATTCTCTTTTGGAGACATAGGAATCCATAGGTTTTCAGATACTTACTAGTCAGGTACATTCTTAGGCGTTTAATATGGGGTGTTGAGTCCATTTCGTTGAGCAAGGAGTAGCTCTTGTCTATTCCATATTTGGCTTAAGGAACTTTATCTGTGCTCATTTCAATCTCTGGTTTTATGCAGCACCTCAACTCACCTTTCCCCTTAAGCAAGCATAAGTTGGTTTTCTAAATTTGAGACCCTGTTCTGTTCTGTAATTCAGTTCCTGTGTAGCCAAGTTTACATTCCGTGTATTACTGATATCTTATGATGTTTCTTTTTCTGTGTGACTTATTTCAGTTAGAATCATCATACCTGAATCCACTCATTGTGCTGCTAAGGGCCTGATGACATAGATTTCATTGCTGAGTGATATTGCTTTGTAAGTAAATTCCACAACTTCTTTATCCATTTTTCACTTTCTCCGATGTTGAACTTGTACTGTAAACGAGATTCTTGTAAACAGAGGCGTCCCAAACTTTTGGTGGCTGTGTCTATTTGATTTTAATTTCCCTAAGCTATAGGACCATAAGTGGAAGTGCCCTAGGCTCTGTTGCTTTGTTTTTTAGATGTTTCAGGAAACACCATACACTTCTCCCGAGTGTCTGTTGGCAATTTACATCCCGCCCATCAGCATAACGAGGCTCCCAGTTCTCCATGGCCTGTCCTGCCTTGCTGGATTTTACACTTTTTTCAGATGGCCCTTTTGACCGGGGGGAAGTGAGACTTCATTGTAGTGCAGATTTCCTTTGCAAGCTTGCTTGGTTGGCCAAAAAGGGCGTATGCGTTTTTTCCTGAATATATTCAGGAAAAAACGCATACGCCCTTTTTGGCCAAGTGCATCATTGGGGACGTTCTGCCTCTTTTCCTATGCTTTCAATGCAATTCCAGTCTACCTCCTGAAATCGGTTTCCTGCAATTCTGCCCCGCTTTCAAGTCCTCTTGGCAGCCTTACTTCAGTATATTTTTGGACGATAGCTGTCATTTATAACTCTGCAGGTTTGTGAATTACAGTGCCCCTGAGCTCCTTTCTTCAACTCGCTTTTTTTTGAGCTGGTCACAACACCGCAGGATGGCTTGAGGCCCTAATCTGGTTCCGGCACGGCACGCTGAGCCTTTGGTTAATTCCTCTTCCTGGTGGGAAATGAGAGTTAAATTTGCCCGTCCAGACACCTTCAGCTAGTCTCTCATTGGTTCTCCCTATTCCTGTTCATCTTCCGCAGAAATTGCAAACTGGGCCAAACAGGAGGTTAAAGGCGCTGACTCTCCAAGTGTGGAGAGTGTTAGTAAAGCATCGGGAATGTTGCACCCGAGTACCAGGGGACGAAAACTGAGACATATTTGAACACGTCCCCCGATCACATGGTTGATCATACTCTAGGTTCCACATGCATGTTTTAGCTGAAGGAAGAATACCTTAAACCTGGAGAGTTGAGGCCCTTGGAATGGGTACCATGAAATATGACTTCAAAGGGTCTTCATTTGCTCACCGAACCTCTGCAATCCTATCACTGCTGCGTTTATGCCCCTGTACACACGCTTGATTCTCTTTCGGAGACATAGCAATCCATAGGTTTTAAGATACTTACTAGTCAGGTACATTCTTAGGCGTTTAATATGGGGTGTTGAGTCGATTTCGTTGAGCAAGGAGTAGCTCTTGTCTATTCCATATTTGGCTTAAGGAACTTTATCTGTGCTCATTTCAATCTCTGGTTTTATGCAGCACCCCAACTCACCTTTCCCCTTAAGCAAGCATAAGTTGGTTTTCTCAATTTGAGACCCTGTTCTGTTTTGTAATTCAGTTCCTCTGTAGCCAAGTTTACATTCCATGTATTAGTGATATTTATTGATGTTTCTTTTTCTGTGTGACTTATTTCAGTTAGAATCACCATACCCGAATCCACTCATTGTGCTGCTAAGGGCCTGGTGACATAGATTTCATTGCTGAGTGATATTGCATTGTACTTGAGTACCCAAACTTCTTTATCCATTTTTCACTTTCTGTGATATTGAACTTGTACTGTAAACGAGGTTGTTGTAAACAGAGCCGTCCCAAACTTTGGGGTGGCTGTGTCTTTTTGATTTTAATTTCCCTAAGCTATAGGACCATAAGTGGAAGTGCGCTAGGCTCTGTTGCTTTGTTTTTTAGATGTTTCCGGAAACACCATACAGTTCTCCTGAGTGTCTGTTGGCAATTTACATCCCGCCCATCAGCATAACAAGGCTCCCAGTTCTCCATGGCCTGTCCTGCCTTTCTGGATTTTACACTTTTTTCAGATGGCCCTTTTGACCTGGGGGAAGTGAGACTTCATTGTAGTGCCGATTTCCTTTGCAGGTTTGCTTGGTTGGCCAAAAAGGGCGTATGCGTTTTTTCCTGAATATATTCAGGAAAAAACGCATACGCCCTTTTTGTCCAAGTGCATCATTGTCGAGGTTCTGACTCTCTTCATATGTTTTCAATGCAATTCCAGTCTACCTCCTGAAATTGGTTTCCTGCTATTCTGCCTTGCTTTCATTGCCTCTTCATAGCCTTACCTCAATATATTTTTTGAATATAGTTAGCCTTTATAACTCTGCAGGTTTTTGAATTGCAGTGGCCCTTAGCTCCATTTTTCAGCTCTTATTTTTGTGGTCTTGCCCCATAACCACAGGATTCCTTGAAGCCCTATTTTTCTTCTGGGGCACCTTGCTGTGCCTTTGGTTAATTCTTCTTACTGATGTGACATTAGAGTGACATGTGCCCATTGAAACCGCTACAGCTAGTTTCTCACTGGTTCCCCCTATTCCCATTCATCCTCTGCACTAACTGCAGACTGTGCGATACCAGAACTTAAAGGCATTGACTCCATGTGGGGATGTTGTTAGTAAAGCGGCTGGAATGTCGATCCGGAGCCCCAGGAGAGGAAAAATGAGGTGCGTTTTAGAAACCTTTCCCGATCATATGGTATACCAGTCGCTGGGTTTCCCAAGCATGGTTTAGCTGTAGGAAGATTCCCTTCAACCTGGAGTGTTGGGACCCTTGGACTGAGTAGCATGAAGTATTGCATTAAACTTTCGGCAGTTGCTCACCAAAGCTCACCAATCCTCTCAGCCCCAAGTGTCCAGCCTTATGTCTTATCCAGCTGTGGGTTTATATGTGGTCAATCCAGGTTACATCACAGCCCCTGAGCGAATTTTGTAAGAATTTTTCTCTTTCATTGTTTCAGCGTTTTCTTTTTAAAATTTATTTCTATAATGGGGTTTAGCTCATTTTCACTGCTGTGTTTGTGCCGCTCTGCACACACTTGATTCCCTTATGGAGATATATCAATACATGGGTTTTAAGATTCTTATTACTCAGATATATTTCTCTGCGGTGTATAGGGTGTGTTGAGGCCAGTTCATTGAGCAAGGTGTAGATCTTGTCTAATACCTATTTGGTTTATTGAACGGTATCTGTGCTAATTTCAAACTCTGGTTTTATGCATCACCCCACCTCTCCTTTCCCCTTAAGCTGACATAAGTGTGTTTTCTAAATGTGAGACACTGTTCTGTTCTGTAATTCATTTCTTGTGCAGCCATATTTACCCTCCCTCTATAAGTGATATCTTATGATATGTTTCTTTTTCTGTTTGACTTATTTCAAGTAGTATTATCGGACCTAAATCCACTCTTTATCCTTCTACTAGCCTTATTACATTGATTTCATGGTGAAGAGATATTCCATTGTACATAAGTACCACATCTTCTTTATCCATTGTTCTCTTTCCTGGGATATTTAAGGTGTACTGAAGTTGAGGTTCTTGTAAACAGAGTAGCCCTAAACTGTGGTGTGCTTGTGTCTTGTTGATTTTTAGACTTCCCTAGATATACTCCCATGATTGGAAGTGTCCTATGCTCTGTAGCTCTGTTTTTTAGATGATTTAGGAACCACCATACACTTCTCCAGAGTGGCTCTCGGCAGTTCACACACTGCCCATCAGCGTATAAAGGCTCCCTGTTCTCCATGGCCTGTCCTGCATTTCTGGTTTTTACAATTTTTTAGGATGGCCCTTTTGACCGGTGGGAAGTGAGACTTCTTTGTTGTGCACATTTGCATTGCTTGCTTGCTTCGTTGCCCATAAAGTGCGTATGCGTTTTTTCCTGGATATAATCAGGAAAAAACGCATACGCCCTTTTGGGCCAACTGCATCATTGTCGAAATTCTGCCGCTTTTCATGTGCATTAAAGACGAGTCCAATCTATCTCTTGAAATCTGTTTCTTGCAATTCTGTCTTGCATTCAGATCCTCTTCTTTGCCTTACCTCAACATATTTTTGGACGTTAGTTTTCATTTATAACTCTGCAGGTTTGTGAATTGCAGTGACCCTGAGCTCCATTTTTTAAGTTGCTCTTTTGTGAGCTGGCCACAAACCCACAGGATTGCTTCAGGCCCTATTTTGGCTCCGGCGAGGCAGGCTGAGCCTTTCTTTAATTCTTATTCTTAATGGGAAATTAGAGTGATATGTGCCCGTCCAAACCCCTACAACTATTCTCTCATTGGTTCCCCCTCTTCCCGTTCATCCTCCTCACAATTTGCAAAATGTGTGAAACAAAAGTTTAACTGTGCTGATTCTCCAAGTGGGGAGATTCTAAGTAACGTGGCTGGAATGGTGAACAGGAGCACCAGGAGAGGATAAATGAGGTGCATTTTAGACACATCTCCCGATCACATGGTGTACAGTCCTCTGGGTTTTCCATGCATGTTTTAGCTGTAGGAAGATCCCTTGAACCTGCAGATTTGGGACCCATTGAATGGGTACCAGGTAGTATTACTTTAAAGGGTGTGCATTTCCTCACCCAACCTCACATTTCTCTTAGCGCAAACAGTTTCCAGCCTTATGTCTCATCCTGCTGTGGGTCTAGATGTGTTCAATCCATGTTGCATCACCGTCCCTGAGGAAAAGTTGTAAGAGGTTTTCTCTGTCTCTCTGTCGTTTATTTTTTTCAATTTATTACTATATTGGTTACAGCTGATTTTCAAAGCTCTGTTTCTTGCTGCTGTACATCCACTTGATTCACGTACAGAGAGTCATCAATAAATTCTTTTTCAGATTCTTACCAGTCGTATATATTCTTTTCCGGTGACTTGAGTGTGCTGAGTGCAGTTCTTTTAGCTACCGTGTAGGCCTTGTTGATTATCAGTTTGGTATTTGGAATGGTATCTTTGCTAATTTCAACCTCCTGGATGATGCCTCACCCCTCCCCACCTTTCCCGTTTAGCAGCCTTATGCGTGTTTTCTACATATTTGACTATGTTTTTGTTTTGTAATTTATTTCATGTGTAGCCATTTTGGATTCCACCTTTAAGTGATATCTTATGATATGTGTCTTTTTCTTTTTGAATTCTGTCACTTAGAATGATCATACGTAACTCCTCCGGAGTTGTTACAACTGGCCATATTTCATTGATTTCCAGGCTGAATAATATTCCACTCTACCTAAGTACCACATCTCTATCCATTTTTTCCCTCCAGAGACATTTAAGTTATATCCTAGTCGAGGATCTTTTAAACAGAGAGGGGGTAAACATTGGGGTGCCTGTGTCCTCTCGATTTTTGTTTTTCCCAAGATATACGCCCATGAGTGCAAGTGCCCTATGCTCTGTAGCTCATTTTTTAGATGCTTTAGTAAACACAATACACTTTTCCAGAATGGCCGTTGGCAATATACATTTCCACTATAAGTCTCACAGGGCTCCCTCTTCTCGTTGCCCTGTCCTGCATTTCTGTTGTTTACGCTTTATGAGGATGGCTCTTCTGACTGATGCGAAGTGATATCTTTTGTAGTATTGTCTTCCAGTGCCCACCTGTTTGGTTGGCTAAAAAAGTGTATGCCCTTTTCTTGAATATATACAGAAAAAAACGCATGCACCCTTTTTGGCCAACTGCAATGTTGGCAATGTTCAGCTCCTTTTCTTGTGCTTAATGGCGAGTCCTTTCTACCTCTTCAAATCCCTTTCCTGCCATTCTCCCTTGCTTACAAGTCCTTTTCTCTGACTTTCCTCAAGACATTTTTCAGTGATGGATATTTTCAACTCTGCAGTTTTGTGAATTTTACTGCCCCTGAGTTCCATTGTTCAACTTGTGTTTATGGGAACTGGCCACAAAGCAGCGGGATTTCCTCAAGCCCTATACTGTTTCCATGGGCAACCCTAGCCTTTGGTCAATTCGTCTTCCTGATTGGAAATTAGAGTGACATGTGCCTGTCTGAACACCTAGGACTTGTCTCTCATTGTTCCTCATCCTTCCGCTTCATCCTCTGGACAAATTCCAAACTGTACGCAACAGGATGTTGACAGTGCTGACATCTCCAAGTGGGGAGACTGTTAGTAAAGACGCTGGAGGGGTGAACCCGAGCACCAGGAGATGAGGAGATGAGATGCCTTTTCCAAACTCTTCCCGATCAGACGGTATACCATCCTCTGGGTGTGACAGACATGTTTTAGCAGTAGGAAGAGTCCCATTCATGTAAGGAGAACACCAGGGCTTTTTCAAAATCAGTGTCTCCCCGAAACCCAAACTGGGGAAGTTTTTAAGCTACGGCTACACATATGTTCATTAAGGGCCTTGGGAAGTAGGCAGAGTCCAAACTTTAGATGATTGAAGTCTTCAGGGTCAGAAGCACTCACCACCAGCTTCCCTTAGGCTACACTTTAACTATCATTGATAGATGATGTCAATAAAAATATCTATTCTTTTTCAGATTATTTCCCCTTATAGGTTATTGCAAAATGTTGAGTGTAGTTCCCTGTGCTATACAGTAGTTCCTTGTTGATGATCTATTTTATACATAGCAGTGTGTATGTGTTAATTCCAAACTGTTAATTTATCCCTCCTCCCACCTTTCCCCTTTGGTAATAATAAATTATAAGATTTTATACTTCTCAGAAATGGGGGAGCTGAAAGAGAGGTATCATTTTCAATGGAAAAGCATTTAAAACAAGATTGAAGGTTTAACCAAGATTATTAGATGTACATCCTTGGAAAGAAATCACTTCGTTTCTCTAATATTGACCTGACAAATAAGACAAACCTTTTCACTGAACTTGCTTATAAAAAGTGATGGAAATATCAAATGGAAGTGTTAGAAACATCTTATTTTACCCGAGCCTTATACACTGTTCTATGTTAACTACAGTTTGGCTCACACATCTGTTCATTGAGGTTACAATAGTCTCAATTTCTGTTACTGATCCTCCAGAGTGGACCCCAACAAGTGTCCCCCTGCCCAGTGTCATTGGGGCCAACAGATCGAGACTGAGTTTGGTTCACAAGCAAAGGAAACTTTATATTTTGATCAGAGAATGGAGAGGTGAGAGCATGCACTACCCCGTGGGCTGTGGGCTGGGCTGCTGTGTAGAGATCCTGTCAGAGTCAGTGGGAGGGAGGGAGGCGGCGGAGCTCTCGAGGGCCGGGTTGGCTGTAGCTCAGGCTCTATATCGTGGAGTCTGCACTGGGCCCCAGGAGCTGAGGTGTCGACCCAGCCATTCTGCACTAGGAAATCTGGTCTGAAGTGCCGGGTGTGGAACCTCTGCATGCGGGACCCTAGGAGCACGTGAAATTAGACAAAGCACAAAGGATAAAAAAGGCTAGACTTGACTTTATTGCCCAGATTCTATTTTTATCTCCCAGGGATTTTTAATGGGCTTTGCTGGGGACAAACCCCTCCTCTGCCTTTTGTCCCGTTCCTCATTCTTGGAGTGCTGAGGGTGCAGACCTTTCTTCTGTAACTGCTGAGTGCTGAGTTGGGAGCCCTCATACCCTGGGGCGAGGGTCAGAGCTTCTCCCCAGCAGCCTCCCGGTGACGTTGATTGTCCCCAGGACCCCTGCCTCCCTGCTCGTCCACCTGAGCACCAGCATTGGAAGTGTTATAGATTCTAATGACCTTTAAGGGTCCAGGAAAGAGATGTGCAGAGACGCTGTGGGGGCCGGTTTCACCCCGCCCCACATTTGTTCGGCCACCTTAGGCTGACCGTTTCTGCCAGCCTAGATGCTCTGACCAGTAGTCTGCGCTTTCTTCAATTAGGCCCCTGAATTAACGTACAAACAGCACCAGGTGTCAGAGCCCTGCCCGCTCAACTCCCAGACAGTCCAGGGTCAGTGGTGATAAAGACCATGATGGCTACTGAGTCAACAGCCTTTTGAAGTAAACAGGAGTTCAGCCGGTCTTATTGGCCACCATCATCACGGTGTCTGTAGGCTTTTCTATGGTGACAGTGTGGTATACGGTTCCCCCGCCAAGATTATTAGCTCCCCGCTGGGTGCAGTAAGTCCTGCAAGCAGTAGTCTACTCTTTTGGGACACACTCTTGTTGTTTTATGAGAGAAACTCCAGGTCAAGTGATGTTCACACGAGTCGTCATGGTGCCCTGTTGCCCCCGGTTATCTCTCTGGATGTTGGAGTTGGAGGGCCTCCTCACTCGAGGTCGGTGTGCCCACGGAGCGAACCCTGCAACTTCAGGGCATGGTTGGTGGTTAGGATCACCACGTGGGGTCCTTTTCCCTTAGGAGGGAGGTGGCCTTTTGGGCTGCTGATTTCCAGGTTTTTAGATACCGCCAGTATCTTGGCCAGATGTGGCAGTGGGCCAAGCCCCTTAGTGACCGTAGTTTATCCTACCTGGATGGCATTCTTGCATTGTTCCATTTCAAGTGGTCCCAGTTTTTGCACTAATTCTCCAATGGCGATTCACCTTTCACCGGGAATGTAAAGGTCAAAGGGTTTAGCTAAATTAGGGAGTTCCAGGGCAAGGGTCTGAATTGACTGCTCTTTCCATTCTTGAAAGGCCACTTCTGGATTCTATTCAAAAGGATCATCATCTTTTCCTTTCAGTGTTTCATATAGAGGCCCAGCTAGTAGACTGTAGTTAGGGATCCAGAAGCAGCAAACCCTGGCCTCCCCAGGAACCCCTAAGCTGTCTTCTAGTTTTAGAAAGGGGTAAGGCTGAAAATGGTTTCTTCCCTTTCCTGGGATGGGCTTCTCTGACCTTGTGTGAGAATGAAGCCCAGGCAGGTCACCGCAGTCTGTGATATTTGAGCTTTTTCTTGGACAACTTCTATCCTTTATTGGCTTGGTAGTTCAGAGGCCTCCTTAGTAGGGTTGGCGATCAGAATGTCGTCTGCATATTGAAGGAGGGTTTCCTTTTCCAGAGGTAGAACTTTTAGGTCTTTAGCTAAGCTTTCCCCAAAGACGGTGTGGGAATTTTTGCACCCTTGGGTCCAGACGGCCCGGAAGTATTGTTTTAGTTGTATGTTGAGTCCTGCCACTCACAAGCCAAAATTTCTTGTGACTCTGGGACTAATGGAATACAAAAGAAGGCATCATTGAAGACTAATACAGAATACCATGTCCTGGTGGTTGGTAGAATGACCAGCAGGGTGTAGGAATTAGGAGCAACTGGAGGTATATCCTCGGTGGCTTCACTGACTGTCCTGACATCCTTTACCAGGTCCCCAGCAGCCCATGGGGCTCTCGTGGTCAGACCAATCCCAGAATATGGAGCTCACCTGGGCAGGTACCCCACCCCCACCCCAGCCCACGGGGCTCTCGTGGTCAGGCCCCTCCCAGGATACAGAGCTACCCTTGCAGGTACCGTGGCAGGGCTGGGCACACAGGAACCGTGCACATAGCCCTCATTGCAGAGCACCCCCAGCTCACCTGTCGCTCAGAGCTGACACAGAGCACCTCAGAGCAGGACTTGAACTAACAAACAGCAGCTGCGACAGGTCTGTGACCCTGGGCATCACTCCGTGAGGCCTCCCTCCACCTGGTCTTCCAGAGACTTCCACTGCACCCGGGGCACCAGGCCTCTGTCTCCAACCACCACCCACCCCTCCTCTCCCTGACTCCTGGGTTCCTCTCATTAGGAGAGGGTTTTCTTGAAGTTGTCTCCCACTCATGGGCCAGATAAAATGATTAGAAAACAAGCCAAAGCTGCAGCCCCTTGTCTATCCTGACTCTCAGGAGCCCACACCTGTTCCTTGGACCTGGCCGGTTCAGCAAGTTCCATTTTCTGCAACTGTGAGCCCCTGAGGGGTGATGATTGGCTGACTTGGGCAGCCTTACCGTGCCGGCCAGCCCTCCCCAGGTGTGCCTGGGTTGAGATCAATATAAATACCACTCCAGGCAGCAAGAGCCCCTGCAGCCGTGCCTGACACCATTTTCTCTGCCCTGTCAGCAGTCTCGGGGCTGGGCTGGTGAGAGGGAGTGAGAGGCCACGGCTTTGTGGGTGGCCCAGTGTGAGTGGGGCTCTGCTGGACTTTCTGCAGCAGTTGCCAGGCTGCCACCTGCTAAAGAAGAGGATGTGTCACCCATACCTGCTGCTGGAATTTCTCCCTGGGCAGAGGTGAGGAAGGAAAAAAGCAGTGGGGGCAGGGACAGGACGGGTATCTCAGGCAGGGAAATGGAAATCTTCCAGAAGAGCACCCAGGGCCAGGACCATCCTGGCTGGCCTGCAGGCACCAAGTCGGCCGGCATGCTGTCACTCATGTGGCTCTATGGCCCTTCCTCTAGGCTTTCAAGTCCTTGTATATATTCAGGTGTTTTACCTGGGACGGGTGGGAATAGTTCAGCAGCAACTGGCCTGGGGCTCAGCTCACGTTTACTCACAGATGCCTTGGCACGGTGCCCCAGCTTTGCAATGAGGACGCTTGTTGCGTGGGGGCTGCTGGCTGAATGGGAGATGATTCCCCACCACTGACCAACTTCAGAATTGTTTACAACTGGAGCAAGTGCCCTGATACGGTTTTCCTCTGTGTAACTGGTGGGTTCTGTGTTTTTTTCTCTTTTTCGTTTTTGGTTCAAGGTAGATTTTATTCCTCTTTTTTGTATTTACAGATATAAGCATGGAAATAATTTATTCATATAAATACATGTATGTGCAGGGAATAATTGTTTTTTCTGTTTTATTTTTTAAATTTTATTTCTTTTTAATTTTGAATTTTATTTTATATTTTTATACAGCAGGTTCTTATTGGTTATCTATTTTATACATATAAATGTATACATGCCAATCCCAGTCTCTCAACTCCTCCCACCACCACCCCCCCAACAGCTTTCCCCCCTTGTTGTCCATACGTTTGTTTTCTACATCTGTTGCTCTATTTATGCCTTGCAAAATGGTTAATCTGTACAGTTTTTCTAGGTTCCACATATATGCATGAATATACAAGATTTGTTTTTCTCTTTCTGACTTACTTCACTCTGTATGACAGTCTCTAGATCCATCGACATCTCTACAAATGACCCAATTTCATTCCTTTTCATGGCTTAGTAATATTCCATTTTATATATGTACCACAGCTTTATGCATTCGTCTGTCTGTGGGCATTTAGGTTGCTTCCATTACCTCGATATTGTAAATAGTGATGCAATGAACATTGCGGTGAATGACTCTTTTTGATTTATGGTTTTGTCTGGGTATATGTCCAGTACTGGGATTGCTGTATCATATGGTAATTCTATTGTTAGTTTCTTAAGAAATTCCATATTGTTCTCCATAATGACTGTATCAATTTATATTCCCAACAATAGTGGAAGAGGGTTCCTTTTCTCCACACCCTTTCCAGCATTTTTTGTTTGTAGATTTTCTATGATGCCTATTCTACCAGGTGTGAGGTGATACCTCATTGTTGAATCCATTTCGTTGAGCAAGGGGTAGGTCTTGTCTATTACATATTTGGCTTATGGAACGATATCTGTGCTAATTTCAAACTCTGCTTTTATGCAGCACCCCAACTCACCTTCCCCCTTAAGCAAGCATAAGTTGGTTTTCTAAATTTGAGACCCTGTTCTGTTTTGTAATTCAGTTCATGTGTAGCCAAGTTCACATTCCGTGTATTAGTGATACCTTATGATGTTTCTTTTTCTGTGTGACTTCTTTCACTTAGAATCATCGTGCCTCAATCCACTCATTATGCTGGTACGGGCCTGGTGACATAGAATTCATTGCTGATGGTATTCTGTTGTACATAAGTACCGCAACTTCTTTATCCATTATTTGCTCTCTGGGATATTTAACTTGTGCCGCAGAAGAGATTCCTGTAAAAAGAGCCATCCCAAATTTTGGGGTGGCTGTGTCTTTTTGATTTTAATTTCCCTAAACTATAGGACCATAAGTGGAAGTGCCCTAGGCTCTGTTGCTTTGTTTTTTAGATGTTTCAGGAAACACCATACACTTCTACAGAGTGGCTGTTGGTAATTTACATCCCGCCCATCAGCATAACAAGGCTCCCAGTTCTCCATGGCCTGTCCTGCCTTTCTGGATTTTACACTTTTTTCAGATGGCCCTTTAGACCGGGGGGAAGTGAGACTTCATTGTAGTGCAGATTTCCTTTGCAAGCTTGCTTGGTTGGCCAAAAAGGGCGTATGAGTTTTTTCCTGAATATATTCAGGAAAGAACACATACGCCCTTTTTGGTCAAGTGCATCATTGTCGACGTTCTTCCTCTTTTCCTGTGTTTTAAATGCAATCCAATTCCGATTCCTCCTGAAATCGGTTTCCTGCAATTCTGCCCCGCATTCAAGTCCTCTTGGCAGCCCTACTTCAGTATATTTTCGGACAATAGCTGTCATTTATAAATCTGCAGGTTTGTGAATTACAGTGCCCCTGAGCTCCTTTCTTCAACTCGCTTTCTTTTGAGCTGGCCACAACACCGCAGGATTGCTTCAGGCCCTAATCTGGTTCCGGCACGGCATGCTGAGCCTTTGGTTTATTCCTCTTCCCTGTGGGAAATGAGAGTTAAATTTGCCCGTCCAGACACCTCCAGCTAGTCTCTCATTGGTTCTCCCTATTCCTGTTCATCTTCCGCAGAAATTGCAAACTGGGCCAAACAGGAGGTTAAAGGGACTGACTCTCCAAGTCGGGAGAGTGTTAGTAAAGCGTCTGGAATGTTGCACCCGAGTACCAGGGAACGAAAAGTGAGACACATTTGAACACGTTTCTCGATCACACGGTGGATCATACTCTGGGTTCCACATGCATGTTTTAGCTGAAGGAAGAATCCCTTAAACCTGGAGAGTTGAGACCCATGAAATCGGTACCATGCAATATGACTTCAAAGGGTCTGCATTTGCTCACCGAACCTCACCAATCTTATGAGCCCCAAGTGTCCAGCCTTATGTGTCACCCAGCTCTGGGTGTAGATATGGTAAATGCAGGTTGCATCAGAAGCCTTGAATGAATTACTTAAGTATTGCTCTCTATTTCACTGTCATTGTGTTTTGTTTAAGAAATTTATTTTTAATATGGGATTTAGCTGATTTTCACTGCTTTAATGCCGCTGTACACACTCTTGATTCTCTTACAGAGATATATAAATCCATTGCTTTTATAATTCTTACTAGGCAGGTATATTCCTAGGCGTTGAATATGGGGTGTTGAGTCCATTTCGTTGAGCAAGGAGTAGCTCTTGTCTATTCCATATTTGCCTTATAGAACGTTATCTGTGCTCATTTCAATCTCTGGTTTTATGCAGCACCCCAACTCACCTTTCCCCTTAAGCAAGCATAAGTTGGTTTTCTAAATTTGAGACCCTGTTCTGTTTTGGAATTCAGTTCCTGTGTAGCCAAGTTTACATTCCGTGTATTAGTGATATCTTATGATGTTTCTTTTTCTGTGTGACTTATTTCAGTTAGAATCATCGTACCTGAATCCACTCATTATGCTGCTACGGGCCTGATGACATAGATTTCATTGCTGAGTGATACTGCATTGTACGTAAGTACCACAAGTTCTTTATCCATTTTTCACTTTCTGTGATATTGAAGTTGTACGGTAAACGAAGTTCTTGTAAACAGAGGCGTCCCAAACTTTGGGGTGGCTGTGTCTTTTTGATTTTAATTTCCCTAAGCTATAGGACCATAAGTGGAAGTGCCCTAGGCTCTGTTGCTTTGGTTTTTAGATGTTTCAGGAAACACCATACACTTCTCCCAAGTGTCTGTTGGCAATTTCCATCCCGCCCATCAGCATAACGAGGCTCCCAGTTCTCCATGGCCTGTCCTGCCTTTCTGGATTTTACACTTTTTTCAGATGGCCCTTTTGACCGGGGGGAAGTGAGACTTCATTGTAGTGCAGATTTCCTTTGCAAGCTTGCTTGGTTGGCCAAAAAGGGCGTATGCGTTTTTTCCTGAATATATTCAGGAAAAAACGCATACGCCCTTTTTGGCCAAGTGCATCATTGTGGACGTTCTGCCTCTTTTCCTATGCTTTCAATGCAATTCCAGTCTACCTCCTGAAATCGGTTTCCTGCAATTCTGCCCCGCTTTCAAGTCCTCTTGGCAGCCTTACTTCAGTATATTTTTGGACGATAGCTGTCATTTATAACTCTGCAGGTTTGTGAATTACAATGCCCCTGAGCTCCTTTCTTCAACTTGCTTTCTTTTGAGCTGGCCGCAACCCCGCAGGATGGCTTCATGCCCTAATCTGGTTCCGGCACGGCACGCTGAGCCTTTGGTTAATTCCTCTTCCTGGTGGGAAATGAGAGTTAAATTTGCCCGTCCAGACACCTTCAGCTAGTCTCTCATTGGTTCTCCCTATTCCTGTTCATCTTCCGCAGAAATTGCAAACTGGGCCAAACAGGAGGTTAAAGGCGCTGACTCTCCAAGTGTGGAGAGTGTTAGTAAAGCATCGGGAATGTTGCACCCGAGTACCAGGGGACGAAAACTGAGACATATTTGAACACGTCTCCCGATCACATGGTTGATCATACTCTAGGTTCCACATGCATGTTTTAGCTGAAGGAAGAATACCTTAAACCTGGAGAGTTGAGGCCCTTGGAATGGGTACCATGCAATATGACTTCAAAGGGTCTTCATTTGCTCACCGAACCTCTGCAATCCTATCACTGCTGCGTTTATGCCCCTGTACACACGCTTGATTCTCTTTCGGAGACATAGCAATCCATAGGTTTTAAGATACTTACTAGTCAGGTACATTCTTAGGCATTTAATATGGGGTGTTGAGTCGATTTCGTTGAGCAAGGAGTAGCTCTTGTCTATTCCATATTTGGCTTAAGGAACTTTATCTGTGCTCATTTCAATCTCTGGTTTTATGCAGCACCCCAACTCACCTTTCCCCTTAAGCAAGCATAAGTTGGTTTTCTCAATTTGAGACCCTGTTCTGTTTTGTAATTCAGTTCCTCTGTAGCCAAGTTTACATTCCATGTATTAGTGATATTTATTGATGTTTCTTTTTCTGTGTGACTTATTTCAGTTAGAATCACCATACCCAAATCCACTCATTGTGCTGCTAAGGGCCTGGTGACATAGATTTCATTGCTGAGTGATATTGCATTGTACTTGAGTACCCAAACTTTTTTATCCATTTTTCACTTTCTGTGATATTGAACTTGTACTGTAAACGAGGTTGTTGTAAACAGAGCCGTCCCAAACTTTGGGGTGGCTGTGTCTTTTTGATTTTAATTTCCCTAAGCTATAGGACCATAAGTGGAAGTGCGCTAGGCTCTGTTGCTTTGTTTTTTAGATATTTCCGGAAACACCATACACTTCTCCCGAGTGTCTGTTGGCAATTTACATCCCGCCCATCAGCATAACAAGGCTCCCAGTTCTCCATGGCCTGTCCTGCCTTTCTGGATTTTATACTTTTTTCAGATGGCCCTTTTGACCTGGGGGAAGTGAGACTTCATTGTAGTGCCGATTTCCTTTGCAGGTTTGCTTGGTTGGCCAAAAAGGGCGTATGCGTTTTTTCCTGAATATATTCAGGAAAAAACGCATACGCCCTTTTTGTCCAAGTGCATCATTGTCGAGGTTCTGACTCTCTTCATATGTTTTCAATGCAATTCCAGTCTACCTCCTGAAATTGGTTTCCTGCGATTCTGCCTTGCTTTCATTGCCTCTTCATAGCCTTACCTCAATATATTTTTTGAATATAGTTAGCCTTTATAACTCTGCAGGTTTTTGAATTGCAGTGGCCCTTAGCTCCATTTTTCAGCTCTTATTTTTGTGGTCTTGCCCCATAACCACAGGATTCCTTGAAGCCCTATTTTTCTTCTGGGGCACCTTGCTGTGCCTTTGGTTAATTCTTCTTACTGATGTGACATTAGAGTGACATGTGCCCATTGAAACCGCTACAGCTAGTTTCTCACTGGTTCCCCCTATTCCCATTCATCCTCTGCACTAACTGCAGACTGTGCGATACCAGAACTTAAAGGCATTGACTCCATGTGGGGATGTTGTTAGTAAAGCGGCTGGAATGTCGATCCGGAGCCCCAGGAGAGGAAAAATGAGGTGCGTTTTAGAAACCTTTCCCGATCATATGGTATACCAGTCGCTGGGTTTCCCAAGCATGGTTTAGCTGTAGGAAGATTCCCTTCAACCTGGAGTGTTGGGACCCTTGGACTGAGTAGCATGAAGTATTGCATTAAACTTTCGGCAGTTGCTCACCAAAGCTCACCAATCCTCTCAGCCCCAAGTGTCCAGCCTTATGTCTTATCCAGCTGTGGGTTTATATGTGGTCAATCCAGGTTACATCACAGCCCCTGAGCGAATTTTGTAAGAATTTTTCTCTTTCATTGTTTCAGCGTTTTCTTTTTAAAATTTATTTCTATAATGGGGTTTAGCTCATTTTCACTGCTGTGTTTGTGCCGCTCTGCACACACTTGATTCCCTTATGGAGATATATCAATACATGGGTTTTAAGATTCTTATTACTCAGATATATTTCTTTGCGGTGTATAGGGTGTGTTGAGGCCAGTTCATTGAGCAAGGTGTAGATCTTGTCTAATACCTATTTGGTTTATTGAACGGTATCTGTGCTAATTTCAAACTCTGGTTTTATGCATCACCCCACCTCTCCTTTCCCCTTAAGCTGACATAAGTGTGTTTTCTAAATGTGAGACACTGTTCTGTTCTGTAATTCATTTCTTGTGCAGCCATATTTACCCTCCCTCTATAAGTGATATCTTATGATATGTTTCTTTTTCTGTTTGACTTATTTCAAGTAGTATTATCGGACGTAAATCCACTCTTTATCCTTCTACTAGCCTTATTACATTGATTTCATGGTGAAGAGATATTCCATTGTACATAAGTACCACATCTTCTTTATCCATTGTTCTCTTTCCTGGGATATTTAAGGTGTACTGAAGTTGAGGTTCTTGTAAACAGAGTAGCCCTAAACTGTGGTGTGCTTGTGTCTTGTTGATTTTTAGACTTCCCTAGATATACTCCCATGATTGGAAGTGTCCTATGCTCTGTAGCTCTGTTTTTTAGATGATTTAGGAACCACCATACACTTCTCCAGAGTGGCTCTCGGCAGTTCACACACTGCCCATCAGCGTATAAAGGCTCCCTGTTCTCCATGGCCTGTCCTGCATTTCTGGTTTTTACAATTTTTTAGGATGGCCCTTTTGACCGGTGGGAAGTGAGACTTCTTTGTTGTGCACATTTGCATTGCTTGCTTGCTTCGTTGCCCATAAAGTGCGTATGCGTTTTTTCCTGGATATAATCAGGAAAAAACGCATACGCCCTTTTGGGCCAACTGCATCATTGTCGAAATTCTGCCGCTTTTCATGTGCATTAAAGACGAGTCCAATCTATCTCTTGAAATCTGTTTCTTGCAATTCTGTCTTGCATTCAGATCCTCTTCTTTGCCTTACCTCAACATATTTTTGGACGTTAGTTTTCATTTATAACTCTGCAGGTTTGTGAATTGCAGTGACCCTGAGCTCCATTTTTTAAGTTGCTCTTTTGTGAGCTGGCCACAAACCCACAGGATTGCTTCAGGCCCTATTTTGGCTCCGGCGAGGCAGGCTGAGCCTTTCTTTAATTCTTATTCTTAATGGGAAATTAGAGTGATATGTGCCCGTCCAAACCCCTACAACTATTCTCTCATTGGTTCCCCCTCTTCCCGTTCATCCTCCTCACAATTTGCAAAATGTGTGAAACAAAAGTTTAACTGTGCTGATTCTCCAAGTGGGGAGATTCTAAGTAACGTGGCTGGAATGGTGAACAGGAGCACCAGGAGAGGATAAATGAGGTGCATTTTAGACACATCTCCCGATCACATGGTGTACAGTCCTCTGGGTTTTCCATGCATGTTTTAGCTGTAGGAAGATCCCTTGAACCTGCAGATTTGGGACCCATTGAATGGGTACCAGGTAGTATTACTTTAAAGGGTGTGCATTTCCTCACCCAACCTCACATTTCTCTTAGCGCAAACAGTTTCCAGCCTTATGTCTCATCCTGCTGTGGGTCTAGATGTGTTCAATCCATGTTGCATCACCGTCCCTGAGGAAAAGTTGTAAGAGGTTTTCTCTGTCTCTCTGTCGTTTATTTTTTTCAATTTATTACTATATTGGTTACAGCTGATTTTCAAAGCTCTGTTTCTTGCTGCTGTACATCCACTTGATTCACGTACAGAGAGTCATCAATAAATTCTTTTTCAGATTCTTACCAGTCGTATATATTCTTTTCCGGTGACTTGAGTGTGCTGAGTGCAGTTCTTTTAGCTACCGTGTAGGCCTTGTTGATTATCAGTTTGGTATTTGGAATGGTATCTTTGCTAATTTCAACCTCCTGGATGATGCCTCACCCCTCCCCACCTTTCCCGTTTAGCAGCCTTATGCGTGTTTTCTACATATTTGACTATGTTTTTGTTTTGTAATTTATTTCATGTGTAGCCATTTTGGATTCCACCTTTAAGTGATATCTTATGATATGTGTCTTTTTCTTTTTGAATTCTGTCACTTAGAATGATCATACGTAACTCCTCCGGAGTTGTTACAACTGGCCATATTTCATTGATTTCCAGGCTGAATAATATTCCACTCTACCTAAGTACCACATCTCTATCCATTTTTTCCCTCCAGAGACATTTAAGTTATATCCTAGTCGAGGATCTTTTAAACAGAGAGGGGGTAAACATTGGGGTGCCTGTGTCCTCTCGATTTTTGTTTTTCCCAAGATATACGCCCATGAGTGCAAGTGCCCTATGCTCTGTAGCTCATTTTTTAGATGCTTTAGTAAACACAATACACTTTTCCAGAATGGCCGTTGGCAATATACATTTCCACTATAAGTCTCACAGGGCTCCCTCTTCTCGTTGCCCTGTCCTGCATTTCTGTTGTTTACGCTTTATGAGGATGGCTCTTCTGACTGATGCGAAGTGATATCTTTTGTAGTATTGTCTTCCAGTGCCCACCTGTTTGGTTGGCTAAAAAAGTGTATGCCCTTTTCTTGAATATATACAGAAAAAAACGCATGCACCCTTTTTGGCCAACTGCAATGTTGGCAATGTTCAGCTCCTTTTCTTGTGCTTAATGGCGAGTCCTTTCTACCTCTTCAAATCCCTTTCCTGCCATTCTCCCTTGCTTACAAGTCCTTTTCTCTGACTTTCCTCAAGACATTTTTCAGTGATGGATATTTTCAACTCTGCAGTTTTGTGAATTTTACTGCCCCTGAGTTCCATTGTTCAACTTGTGTTTATGGGAACTGGCCACAAAGCAGCGGGATTTCCTCAAGCCCTATACTGTTTCCATGGGCAACCCTAGCCTTTGGTCAATTCGTCTTCCTGATTGGAAATTAGAGTGACATGTGCCTGTCTGAACACCTAGGACTTGTCTCTCATTGTTCCTCATCCTTCCGCTTCATCCTCTGGACAAATTCCAAACTGTACGCAACAGGATGTTGACAGTGCTGACATCTCCAAGTGGGGAGACTGTTAGTAAAGACGCTGGAGGGGTGAACCCGAGCACCAGGAGATGAGGAGATGAGATGCCTTTTCCAAACTCTTCCCGATCAGACGGTATACCATCCTCTGGGTGTGACAGACATGTTTTAGCAGTAGGAAGAGTCCCATTCATGTAAGGAGAACACCAGGGCTTTTTCAAAATCAGTGTCTCCCCGAAACCCAAACTGGGGAAGTTTTTAAGCTACGGCTACACATATGTTCATTAAGGGCCTTGGGAAGTAGGCAGAGTCCAAACTTTAGATGATTGAAGTCTTCAGGGTCAGAAGCACTCACCACCAGCTTCCCTTAGGCTACACTTTAACTATCATTGATAGATGATGTCAATAAAAATATCTATTCTTTTTCAGATTATTTCCCCTTATAGGTTATTGCAAAATGTTGAGTGTAGTTCCCTGTGCTATACAGTAGTTCCTTGTTGATGATCTATTTTATACATAGCAGTGTGTATGTGTTAATTCCAAACTGTTAATTTATCCCTCCTCCCACCTTTCCCCTTTGGTAATAATAAATTATAAGATTTTATACTTCTCAGAAATGGGGGAGCTGAAAGAGAGGTATCATTTTCAATGGAAAAGCATTTAAAACAAGATTGAAGGTTTAACCAAGATTATTAGATGTACATCCTTGGAAAGAAATCACTTCGTTTCTCTAATATTGACCTGACAAATAAGACAAACCTTTTCACTGAACTTGCTTATAAAAAGTGATGGAAATATCAAATGGAAGTGTTAGAAACATCTTATTTTACCCGAGCCTTATACACTGTTCTATGTTAACTACAGTTTGGCTCACACATCTGTTCATTGAGGTTACAATAGTCTCAATTTCTGTTACTGATCCTCCAGAGTGGACCCCAACAAGTGTCCCCCTGCCCAGTGTCATTGGGGCCAACAGATCGAGACTGAGTTTGGTTCACAAGCAAAGGAAACTTTATATTTTGATCAGAGAATGGAGAGGTGAGAGCATGCACTACCCCGTGGGCTGTGGGCTGGGCTGCTGTGTAGAGATCCTGTCAGAGTCAGTGGGAGGGAGGGAGGCGGCGGAGCTCTCGAGGGCCGGGTTGGCTGTAGCTCAGGCTCTATATCGTGGAGTCTGCACTGGGCCCCAGGAGCTGAGGTGTCGACCCAGCCATTCTGCACTAGGAAATCTGGTCTGAAGTGCCGGGTGTGGAACCTCTGCATGCGGGACCCTAGGAGCACGTGAAATTAGACAAAGCACAAAGGATAAAAAAGGCTAGACTTGACTTTATTGCCCAGATTCTATGTTTATCTCCCAGGGATTTTTAATGGGCTTTGCTGGGGACAAACCCCTCCTCTGCCTTTTGTCCCGTTCCTCATTCTTGGAGTGCTGAGGGTGCAGACCTTTCTTCTGTAACTGCTGAGTGCTGAGTTGGGAGCCCTCATACCCTGGGGCGAGGGTCAGAGCTTCTCCCCAGCAGCCTCCCGGTGACGTTGATTGTCCCCAGGACCCCTGCCTCCCTGCTCGTCCACCTGAGCACCAGCATTGGAAGTGTTATAGATTCTAATGACCTTTAAGGGTCCAGGAAAGAGATGTGCAGAGACGCTGTGGGGGCCGGTTTCACCCCGCCCCACATTTGTTCGGCCACCTTAGGCTGACCGTTTCTGCCAGCCTAGATGCTCTGACCAGTAGTCTGCGCTTTCTTCAATTAGGCCCCTGAATTAACGTACAAACAGCACCAGGTGTCAGAGCCCTGCCCGCTCAACTCCCAGACAGTCCAGGGTCAGTGGTGATAAAGACCATGATGGCTACTGAGTCAACAGCCTTTTGAAGTAAACAGGAGTTCAGCCGGTCTTATTGGCCACCATCATCACGGTGTCTGTAGGCTTTTCTATGGTGACAGTGTGGTATACGGTTCCCCCGCCAAGATTATTAGCTCCCCGCTGGGTGCAGTAAGTCCTGCAAGCAGTAGTCTACTCTTTTGGGACACACTCTTGTTGTTTTATGAGAGAAACTCCAGGTCAAGTGATGTTCACACGAGTCGTCATGGTGCCCTGTTGCCCCCGGTTATCTCTCTGGATGTTGGAGTTGGAGGGCCTCCTCACTCGAGGTCGGTGTGCCCACGGAGCGAACCCTGCAACTTCAGGGCATGGTTGGTGGTTAGGATCACCACGTGGGGTCCTTTTCCCTTAGGAGGGAGGTGGCCTTTTGGGCTGCTGATTTCCAGGTTTTTAGATACCGCCAGTATCTTGGCCAGATGTGGCAGTGGGCCAAGCCCCTTAGTGACCGTAGTTTATCCTACCTGGATGGCATTCTTGCATTGTTCCATTTCAAGTGGTCCCAGTTTTTGCACTAATTCTCCAATGGCGATTCACCTTTCACCGGGAATGTAAAGGTCAAAGGGTTTAGCTAAATTAGGGAGTTCCAGGGCAAGGGTCTGAATTGACTGCTCTTTCCATTCTTGAAAGGCCACTTCTGGATTCTATTCAAAAGGATCATCATCTTTTCCTTTCAGTGTTTCATATAGAGGCCCAGCTAGTAGACTGTAGTTAGGGATCCAGAAGCAGCAAACCCTGGCCTCCCCAGGAACCCCTAAGCTGTCTTCTAGTTTTAGAAAGGGGTAAGGCTGAAAATGGTTTCTTCCCTTTCCTGGGATGGGCTTCTCTGACCTTGTGTGAGAATGAAGCCCAGGCAGGTCACCGCAGTCTGTGATATTTGAGCTTTTTCTTGGACAACTTCTATCCTTTATTGGCTTGGTAGTTCAGAGGCCTCCTTAGTAGGGCTGGCGATCAGAATGTCGTCTGCATATTGAAGGAGGGTTTCCTTTTCCAGAGGTAGAACTTTTAGGTCTTTAGCTAAGCTTTCCCCAAAGACGGTGTGGGAATTTTTGCACCCTTGGGTCCAGACGGCCCGGAAGTATTGTTTTAGTTGTATGTTGAGTCCTGCCACTCACAAGCCAAAATTTCTTGTGACTCTGGGACTAATGGAATACAAAAGAAGGCATCATTGAAGACTAATACAGAATACCATGTCCTGGTGGTTGGTAGAATGACCAGCAGGGTGTAGGAATTAGGAGCAACTGGAGGTATATCCTCGGTGGCTTCACTGACTGTCCTGACATCCTTTACCAGGTCCCCAGCAGCCCATGGGGCTCTCGTGGTCAGACCAATCCCAGAATATGGAGCTCACCTGGGCAGGTACCCCACCCCCACCCCAGCCCACGGGGCTCTCGTGGTCAGGCCCCTCCCAGGATACAGAGCTACCCTTGCAGGTACCGTGGCAGGGCTGGGCACACAGGAACCGTGCACATAGCCCTCATTGCAGAGCACCCCCAGCTCACCTGTCGCTCAGAGCTGACACAGAGCACCTCAGAGCAGGACTTGAACTAACAAACAGCAGCTGCGACAGGTCTGTGACCCTGGGCATCACTCCGTGAGGCCTCCCTCCACCTGGTCTTCCAGAGACTTCCACTGCACCCGGGGCACCAGGCCTCTGTCTCCAACCACCACCCACCCCTCCTCTCCCTGACTCCTGGGTTCCTCTCATTAGGAGAGGGTTTTCTTGAAGTTGTCTCCCACTCATGGGCCAGATAAAATGATTAGAAAACAAGCCAAAGCTGCAGCCCCTTGTCTATCCTGACTCTCAGGAGCCCACACCTGTTCCTTGGACCTGGCCGGTTCAGCAAGTTCCATTTTCTGCAACTGTGAGCCCCTGAGGGGTGATGATTGGCTGACTTGGGCAGCCTTACCGTGCCGGCCAGCCCTCCCCAGGTGTGCCTGGGTTGAGATCAATATAAATACCACTCCAGGCAGCAAGAGCCCCTGCAGCCGTGCCTGACACCATTTTCTCTGCCCTGTCAGCAGTCTCGGGGCTGGGCTGGTGAGAGGGAGTGAGAGGCCACGGCTTTGTGGGTGGCCCAGTGTGAGTGGGGCTCTGCTGGACTTTCTGCAGCAGTTGCCAGGCTGCCACCTGCTAAAGAAGAGGATGTGTCACCCATACCTGCTGCTGGAATTTCTCCCTGGGCAGAGGTGAGGAAGGAAAAAAGCAGTGGGGGCAGGGACAGGACGGGTATCTCAGGCAGGGAAATGGAAATCTTCCAGAAGAGCACCCAGGGCCAGGACCATCCTGGCTGGCCTGCAGGCACCAAGTCGGCCGGCATGCTGTCACTCATGTGGCTCTATGGCCCTTCCTCTAGGCTTTCAAGTCCTTGTATATATTCAGGTGTTTTACCTGGGACGGGTGGGAATAGTTCAGCAGCAACTGGCCTGGGGCTCAGCTCACGTTTACTCACAGATGCCTCGGCACGGTGCCCCAGCTTTGCAATGAGGACGCTTGTTGCGTGGGGGCTGCTGGCTGAATGGGAGACGATTCCCCACCACTGACCAACTTCAGAATTGTTTACAACTGGAGCAAGTGCCCTGATACGGTTTTCCTCTGTGTAACTGGTGGGTTCTGTGTTTTTTTCTCTTTTTCGTTTTTGGTTCAAGGTAGATTTTATTCCTCTTTTTTGTATTTACAGATATAAGCATGGAAATAATTTATTCATATAAATACATGTATGTGCAGGGAATAATTGTTTTTTCTGTTTTATTTTTTAAATTTTATTTCTTTTTAATTTTGAATTTTATTTTATATTTTTATACAGCAGGTTCTTATTGGTTATCTATTTTATACATATAAATGTATACATGCCAATCCCAGTCTCTCAACTCCTCCCACCACCACCCCCCCAACAGCTTTCCCCCCTTGTTGTCCATACGTTTGTTTTCTACATCTGTTGCTCTATTTATGCCTTGCAAAATGGTTAATCTGTACAGTTTTTCTAGGTTCCACATATATGCATGAATATACAAGATTTGTTTTTCTCTTTCTGACTTACTTCACTCTGTATGACAGTCTCTAGATCCATCGACGTCTCTACAAATGACCCAATTTCATTCCTTTTCATGGCTTAGTAATATTCCATTTTATATATGTACCACAGCTTTATGCATTCGTCTGTCTGTGGGCATTTAGGTTGCTTCCATTACCTCGATATTGTAAATAGTGATGCAATGAACATTGCGGTGAATGACTCTTTTTGATTTATGGTTTTGTCTGGGTATATGTCCAGTACTGGGATTGCTGTATCATATGGTAATTCTATTGTTAGTTTCTTAAGAAATTCCATATTGTTCTCCATAATGACTGTATCAATTTATATTCCCAACAATAGTGGAAGAGGGTTCCTTTTCTCCACACCCTTTCCAGCATTTTTTGTTTGTAGATTTTCTATGATGCCTATTCTACCAGGTGTGAGGTGATACCTCATTGTTGAATCCATTTCGTTGAGCAAGGGGTAGGTCTTGTCTATTACATATTTGGCTTATGGAACGATATCTGTGCTAATTTCAAACTCTGCTTTTATGCAGCACCCCAACTCACCTTCCCCCTTAAGCAAGCATAAGTTGGTTTTCTAAATTTGAGACCCTGTTCTGTTTTGTAATTCAGTTCATGTGTAGCCAAGTTCATATTCCGTGTATTAGTGATACCTTATGATGTTTCTTTTTCTGTGTGACTTCTTTCACTTAGAATCATCGTGCCTCAATCCACTCATTATGCTGGTACGGGCCTGGTGACATAGATTTCATTGCTGATGGTATTCTGTTGTACATAAGTACCGCAACTTCTTTATCCATTATTTGCTCTCTGGGATATTTAACTTGTGCCGCAGAAGAGATTCCTGTAAAAAGAGCCATCCCAAATTTTGGGGTGGCTGTGTCTTTTTGATTTTAATTTCCCTAAACTATAGGACCATAAGTGGAAGTGCCCTAGGCTCTGTTGCTTTGTTTTTTAGATGTTTCAGGAAACACCATACACTTCTACAGAGTGGCTGTTGGTAATTTACATCCCGCCCATCAGCATAACAAGGCTCCCAGTTCTCCATGGCCTGTCCTGCCTTTCTGGATTTTACACTTTTTTCAGATGGCCCTTTAGACCGGGGGGAAGTGAGACTTCATTGTAGTGCAGATTTCCTTTGCAAGCTTGCTTGGTTGGCCAAAAAGGGCGTATGAGTTTTTTCCTGAATATATTCAGGAAAGAACACATACGCCCTTTTTGGTCAAGTGCATCATTGTCGACGTTCTTCCTCTTTTCCTGTGTTTTAAATGCAATCCAATTCCGATTCCTCCTGAAATCGGTTTCCTGCAATTCTGCCCCGCATTCAAGTCCTCTTGGCAGCCCTACTTCAGTATATTTTCGGACAATAGCTGTCATTTATAAATCTGCAGGTTTGTGAATTACAGTGCCCCTGAGCTCCTTTCTTCAACTCGCTTTCTTTTGAGCTGGCCACAACACCGCAGGATTGCTTCAGGCCCTAATCTGGTTCCGGCACGGCATGCTGAGCCTTTGGTTTATTCCTCTTCCCTGTGGGAAATGAGAGTTAAATTTGCCCGTCCAGACACCTCCAGCTAGTCTCTCATTGGTTCTCCCTATTCCTGTTCATCTTCCGCAGAAATTGCAAACTGGGCCAAACAGGAGGTTAAAGGGACTGACTCTCCAAGTCGGGAGAGTGTTAGTAAAGCGTCTGGAATGTTGCACCCGAGTACCAGGGAACGAAAAGTGAGACACATTTGAACACGTTTCTCGATCACACGGTGGATCATACTCTGGGTTCCACATGCATGTTTTAGCTGAAGGAAGAATCCCTTAAACCTGGAGAGTTGAGACCCATGAAATCG